>NC_136912.1:51411344-51446344 GCF_949606895.1 Notothenia rossii | reverse complement strand
GTACAAAATGAAATGTGCGAGTGGAGGCGCTCTCCACATCCGACCGGTCAGTTCAGGTCAGGGAGTCGAAGAGATCAATTCTTGGCTTGCTCTTCCTGTTGTCATCTGAGGTCTTCTCCTATTGGCCGGCGTTGTCGGGGGGCGGGTCCAATGCAATTCCTGCATTTTTCTGTAGCTAAA
Organism: Notothenia rossii; assembly: GCF_949606895.1. NCBI lineage: Eukaryota > Metazoa > Chordata > Actinopteri > Perciformes > Nototheniidae > Notothenia > Notothenia rossii. The sequence goes on along the minus strand of NC_136912.1, from coordinate 51,446,164 downwards.
TTGCATCATTCTGGCATCTGTGGTTATTTAAACATTCCCTGCTACACATTATTCAGCGTCAATAAATGAGTGCTAATCCCAGTGTGCTCAGTGTACAACATCACATGTCATTTCACCTTGGTTCAAGGTTTGAAATCGTATGATTCCGCCAGATGCTAAATGCTAACCGGAAGTGACGAATTTTCAGAATAAAAGTGTTAAGCTAATAGTGAGAACTTCCGGTTTTTCAGAATAAAACTGATTTAAATCAAATAGTGTATTTAATTCAAATTACGCCATATCAACATTGATTTTAATTTCTAACAATCCCTCCTTACATACCATTTAAGGTATGTAAATAATATTGAAATCAATGCGTTCTTCATCCGAACATTGCATGGTACATAACTCATAAAAGTCAAAAATACAAATAATACATATTCATCATAAATATAAAGTTTTTCATTTGTGCATAACTTCTATCTTAAACCTTTAATGTCACTTCGCAAAATAGCAGCAATTGGCTTGGTATGGAAAATGTCTAACGCCCTCCTTTCACATCATAAATCATCTTCATACTGTATCTGGTGTAAAGGCACTTGTTCCTTTACAAAGTATAAGAAGGATTAAACTATCTAAAAATAGCTAAATATTACTCTTTATTTAAACAAGTCTAGCGCCATTCTATCGGTCTGTTTTTATCTAACTGTTTGTGTCATCCTTTTACTGTGTCTCTGGTGCAATTTACGAATCTCTGCTGGCTCCAGTAGATATAGTTCTCTCCATCCACATTCTTGTTGGTTCTGGGACAGAGGAATAATAATTCAGAACCTGCTGATATTTGAATCTTACTACTTGGCATATGTTACAAACAAAAAACATCTTCTTGGTGAACTAAATAAAATCCTTGTAATCTTTCTCAAATCTAATATAACAATTAACTATTCCTGTTTGTGGTAAAAACACACTAACGTTATGTAATACAATTTCATTATGATTCAAAAACAACTAAAGTCATGATGATGTCAGAGTGAATGATTTCCTGAGTGTGTCTGTCCTGTAAGGTACGTCATTCTCTGCTTGGATCGTGTGCAGAAATCCCATCGATTGCACCTGGCAATACTGCTTCTACCTATCTATTATCAAGCTGAAAAATGAATACAGAAATCCAACATACTGTCATCAAATGTCTTTCTATTATGAATTGAAATGAAATGTATATCCCCATAATGATAATAATAACCTAAACAATAAAGTCTATGGCCTTTACTTCTTTTACCAGGCTAGTTACAAGATGTTATCAAAATTAAATTCTGTCTCATTACATTACTATGTTTCAGCTTAACTGTAATATGTTCTTTCTACATTTCAAACCTCAGGTACTTTAATATCTGTTGAAATATTACAAAATTGTTTCATTATCACAGGTCAACTTTTTCGGTATTCCATTCTGGAATTAGATCTCTCACAGTAGCCCCTTGGCCACTGATTCTGCATCTGTGTTACCTGTTATAATTCAATCAATATTAGAAACATGTCAACATTCACCAAACAGTATATTATCCCGAGATATGGAGCAGGTTAATCCTAAAACTATCTTCAATGCTCAGTTTGAACATCTGGGTTGGGGCGGAAAGTTTCTTTCAGTCCTTAAAGAAAAAATTTAAATTGTGAATTTTACATTTACATGTTGACATTATACACACTCCCCCCTATTTACACATGAACTCATGTGTAACAAAATCCTGTAATTGGGAGGGGGAAAACACTTTCAGGTAAATATTGGTTAGGGACATAACGAACATTGTTTACAATTTTAGACCCATTATTATTATTTCCACAGTAAACACTTCAGTGAAAATAAGTGTTTCTCTCCGTCTTTCAGGCCCAAAAGAAACAGAATCTTCAGATTTTAGTTTGAGTTTCACATTTGCAAACCGCCAACTCCTGTGGGAATAAAATATCATCAAGTAGATTAGAAACGGGTCACATGTCCGGTTTCCCCTTTTTATGGAATTTTTAGGAAACCTCTCGTTTCCCTTGGAGCTCCAAAATAATATGTTAGTCCAAAAACATGCTTGGTTAGTTATTGTTTTAGAATCATGCAGTTACACTGATCACATGCCGGCATTCATTCACACTCACACCATCTGGTTGTCAAGTCAGGTTTGGTTTGGTGACTGACCCCAGGGTCAGTCATTGACAGTGCTTTTGTCACACTGTCAGTCAGGGTCAAAGGTAATTTGGTCTCAGTCTTTTGGCCATGTCGTGCTCTGCAGAGTCTTTTCAGAGGTATTTCAGCATAGGCGGGTTCCCTTTATCTACAAAAATATGTCATATGTGGAGCGCCATTCCTTATTCATTCACGATTTCAACTATGATTTTCAAGATGGTTCTAACTTTCCTTTTGGACTTCTGCCTCCCATCTTTCCTGAAACTTGGTACAAAACTCACTTCCTTATAGTACTACTGATACTGCAATTCATTTACACCTAATTAGTATTACAATGTCTAATAGATCTAATTCAGAAACTTGTGTACATAACTATTATCTTGAGTCAAACCATTACTAGGATCTGTGTAGTTCTGCTATGTATTTCATAGCTCATCTATCTTCAATTCTGGTCCACTTAAAAAACAACGTTAAACTCTTTAGCAGTGTGTGGAACCTTGGGTGTCCGAACATGTAACAATTACTCCCTCCTTTATCAAGGATTTTAAAACAGAAGTCATTTCATATTTCCATCTGAAAGCCCTCCTATGGTAATAAGTATGCTACAATGGAGAAATCAACACTTCAGATTGGAATACTATATTTGGCTTGGCACTAGCTCTTCCTTAAACATGATCCATACAAATACAGATGTGTCTTAAAGAGTGGTTCCTAAAACTATCCTTTTAATGGTGATCAATATTGTAACAAATGAGATCACACGTGAATAAAAATCTCTAAAAGAATAATTTGTTAACATGATGAAAAGATTGAAGCATATGGTTCTACTCTGTACTCCACAACACCCACTGCTTAAAGTGGAGTGAATATTTCCATCATGTCTCCCTCAGTGTGATTTTCTCATTTTACTTTAATAGTTTCCTCTTTACTGCTATTTTTAATTTACAAATTGATTAATTCATGGTTAATAAATCCGTTTGTCTTTACGTATTTATCAAGTGAATTCAAGTTATTTAAATGTGGTCTCTTTTATGTGCGTTTGTGAATAAGTGTGTTTATGTGTAAACTCACTCATTCCCGTTCTCCTTTTCTCCTCCTCTGGTTGTCTCAAGCCGTGACCCCGACCTCCTCACTTCTAATCGACTATGCCAACTCCTCTGATTCTGTCTTCTCTTCAGTCCATCAGCTCTTGAATCCATCCGCTGTAACTCTTTTAGGCAGCCTTTGGCCCAGTTACATCTGCAGCCCACATCATGCCACTGTTCTTGCACTGCTTTTTATATGTCATCTCCTCCTGTACAGTCTCTTCGCTGTTTATATGGAGGGCGGATTCTGCTCTCAAGTTTCACACTTTGCTCTTGCCAAATCTCGTGGCTCAGCTTGGAACTTCATGCCCGGTCTGAGGGACTGATGAGAGTATCTCTGTATGTCAGCAAGCCGTTTGGTTCTGGATGCCTCAGGTGGAGATAGTTCTGGCTGCAGTTCTGTTGTTGTTGTTGTTGTTGTTGTTGTTGTTGTTGTTGTTTCAGCTCTGGTTCTCTGTCTTTTTGATGGAGAAGGAGGAGTCTCCTGTTGGGTTAGGTCTTTTGTCTGCTTGGCGGGACGGGGTCGTAGCCTTTCTGACTCAGAGGGGGAGTCCAGGTCTCGGGACGCATTATCTATAAGAAATCTAGCACACTGAGGTTAAATAAATCGAACCCTTTCCACTCTGTCCCTTTCTAAATCATACTATCCGTCTTAGTTGTTAAATGCCATCTAAACAACACAATGAATGTCTACTAATGATATTACAAATACTCCCTCTAAAAATTGTTTCATCCATTGCTACATATTTACCCAACCTGACTCTTTCAGGAAACCATTTTCTCCTATAAATTGAAACACCTGTTTCAAGCATCACATATTTCACACACTAAGAAAGAACATCTCCATATTTTCTCCAATATTTTAAATCCCACTGTTACTTAGAACAATAGTAACCCTGCAGAGCACACTAATCAGATTACAGTAATGAAATTTGACTCAAGTGTAGGCCTATGTCTACTTTCCATTATACTTATTACTTTTAGTGAACATTTATTTATATTGTCTAAATCCCTTGTCTATGATGTGCAAACAGTTAGAGAAAAACACATTTTTATACTCTATGTATTTACACTAAGTATTCTTGAGTTTACTCATCTCCTGGTGCTGTCGTTGTAAAAATGTTTAATTCCTTATTGTTTTGAACCAGTTTTCCAAAATCAGTTCTAACTGCCGTGCCGTTTCTGCAAATGTAGCGGTGCGGCTACACACTGTGTAAGTGGGTGCCAACATGTTCCTTTTTTAACTTTGATCCGGAGTGCATCTGCAGTGCGTTCTACAACTTCCCACGGTCCACTCCATACAGGTTGCAACAGCTTCATCTTGTGGATTTTTACATTTACCCAATCCCCTGGTCCAACAGAAATATTCGTCATGGCCCTGGCATATGCTTCCGCCTCAATTTTTCTCATATCTAACATTGGTTCTCCTCTGTATTGTGAGGTGATACCTTGTGGTGGATATTGCTGAGTGGGGCAATCTCTGGCCAAATGTCTACAATCACCACATATGAAGCAGCCACCATCTCTTCTTCCTCTTGAGCGTTGCTTTCCTCTCCATTGTCCCTTTTGTTGATGCTGTCTGGGAGTGTATACCTGAGCTGGCGGCTGTACTTGCGTAGGACGATACACAGGTGTCTGCTGTTGAAGATACTGTGGTGCTTGTGGCTGTACTTGAGTAGGAAGATACACAGGTATCTGCTGAACTTGGTTTTGTGGACATACACTTCCTCCTCCGCTTTGTTGGTTCTGCATTTGATTCTCTGGTTCTTCCTGAGTTTGAACTGTTGGAGGTGTCCACCCTGCCTTCTCTGCTAGTATGGCCATCTGATTAGCTTCAGTATCTTTCTCAGCCACCTGCATCTTCAAAAGTATTTTTTCCAGTTTCTTTGTTTCTTCATCATCTTCCTTTGTTATTTCCTGGCATTTGATGTCATGGTGAATGAGATGTAGTCTCCATTCTTCTGGGATTTTAGCTTCTAACCCCACCACATCTCTAAGGCGTGCCTGCACTGATTGGGGAAGGGCTTTAATGACCGCGTCCTTCCACAGCATTGTGACAGCCGGCGAAACGTCATGTCGTTCTCCAGTACAGTCCTCCCACACTCCTTCACATCTCTTCAGGAAGGCATGCATGTTTTCCTCGGTGCCTTTCCTCAGGCCGGTGAGGGCATGTAAACTGCGTGTTGTCGGGTAGATGTGACGAATAGCAGCCCAATAATTCGACCTGATGTAGTTGAATAAAGTGTCATCTGGGTCGTGCGTGCAATTGGCCTCGGAATCTACTGCTCTTGCTTCCAGTCGTCCTTCAATCCGTCCGAGCAGGGCCCTCATGTCTCCCAAGCACAGGTGGTCTTGGGCTGTGTATCTCTCCACATCAGTCACCCACTTCTGACCTCCTTTCGTGAGTGGAGGTAGTTTTGCCACTAATGTTTCCATGTCCCTGTGAGTCCATGATTGGTATTGAAATCCTCCTCTTCCAGCCGCTATCAATGGCATGGAGGTATGTGCACCGGTCTTGGATCTTTTAGTTTTCTTGGTTCTTCTCGTTTTGGGGCATTTCCCAGGGTAATGTTGCTCATTTTCGTCGCTACTATTATTCTCAGGAGGAGATGCAAAACCGCGTTGTTGCTGTGACTGTTCATGGTATGGGGAGTGTTTACTGGTTTCAGACTGTGTACCGCCGTCGTCATCTTCACCTCCCTGTCCTTCGGAATAGTCAGGAGAGTAGTTTGTTCTGCGTTTTCTTTGAGTTCTTCGTTCTTCTTGTTCTCTCCTTTCTCTCTGTTGTCTATCTGCTTTCATGTCCTGAAATCTTACATCTTCTTGTCGTCTTTCCGCCAGAAGTTGTTGGTATTTATCTTCCTCCCTTTGTCTTTCGGCAATAATGTCATTATGGGCTTCAACTGCCTTTCGTCTCTCTTCAATAATGTCATTATGTGCTTCATCTGCTTTTCGTCTCTCTTCCATTCCTCTGATGAGTTCGTCTTCCATTCTTCTGTTGAGCTGCTCTTCCATTCTTCTGTTGAGTTCCTTTTCCATTATTCTGCCGAGTTCTTCTATTCTTCTGTTGGATTCTTCCTCTCTTCTGCAGAGTTCTGCTTCCATTCTTCTGCTGAGTTCTTCCATTCTTCTGTTGGTCTCCTCTTCCATTCTTCTGCTGAGTTCTTCCATTCTTCTGTTGGTCTCCTCTTCCATTCTTCTGCTGAGTTCTACCACATGTAAGCTGTTTGTCAATCCTTGGCTGGCATCTTCCAGATGGGATACCAGACTTGCAACCATAGCTTTTTTTTTTTCAGCTCTGTTCATAGCAATGTTTTCAGGTCCATACCAAGAGGGTTGTCCGGCTTTGATCCATGCTTTTTCCTGTTGTAAGTATTCAGCATTCTCATGTTCAACTACAGCTTTTCTATGGGCTTCCGTTGGTCCAGGCTGATCATCTGCTGGAATCAATCCTCTCGTTTGCCACTGTTCTAACAGTTTCTCCATTTGGTTCCATATCCTCTGTCTTTTACTTGAAACTGTTAAAGCATCCGATCTGATTTTTACCCTTTCCTTGATATCTGCAGTTGAGCCTGGCTCTGCGACTGGTCTCAACTTGGTGTCTTTTGGCGACATGTTTAAGTACTTGGATAATATTATTAAGTTATCAAAGATGAAAAACTAATCCTCTGAATAGTACCTTTGTATTCTTTATAAAGATATCCTATGTCACCTGAACTTAACTTTAAAATCTGGTTGTTGTTTTTTTTTTTCAAATAAAAATGTTGGAAAATCAAAATCAAAATTAGACAAATTAAATTAACATTTTGAAATTATGCACATTTTAAAATCTGAATAAAGAAATAAAAATGAACAGGAGTTGACTTAGTAATATGAAAATAGGAATATGGTGCAAATCCAAATAAACCGTGTACAGTGTATACTCAAGTTTATGAAATTATGCAAATGTCATAAAATGAGTCAACTACAATACTTCAATTCAAAGAAACCACCTGTAATTTGTATCTGTGTGGTGAAGAATGTATTAACTGTAATACTTATTATGTCCGCTAGGGGAGCTGTTTTATTTTGAACTCCTCTCAAATGTATCAACTAGTACTTCCGGTTCATAAACCTACTTCCTGTTTATTTCCCCAAAATAATAAAGTTCAAATGACTTTCTTTGAAAAGCATGAAAAACAAAACAACTCAATCTACTCTCAACGTTCATCTACACCAGGGCTATTCAACTAAACATTCAGTTGGGCCAGATTTTATAACTACCAAATTCAGCTGGGCCAGACATTCAGCGGTCTGTAAAAAGCGGGTAGTGACACATTTTAAACCAACACATATTACTGCGATGAAAAACATGCCATTTTTATTCATTGTTCATCTAACAAAAGGTACGTCAAAAAGTGCATAAAACACAACAAATTAGCATTAATTTAACAGAATCTGAAAAAAAAGTGCACAGTTGTAGCATTACATTTGTTTGCTTTAGAAGTCAAATATTCAGGTTATGTTTTTTGAACCAGGCACATCACAAAGTGCATTTACTGAATACAATAATAGCAGTCTTAATAAATGTCCTCACATACAAAAAACACAGCTAAAGAGCTCCAATGCAACACAAAGAGGTAGTACTGTAGCAATACTATTTTTTCACTTTTCAAGTAATAGCAAAAAAAATCATACGTTTTGGTCACATTTGACCCAGACACATTACAAAGTGCATTTAAATGAATACAGAAAGAACTGTCAAACCCTTCAGTGCACAAACCCATAACAAGGGATACGGGTAACTATATGAATGAATACTACACTAAACGCCTACTATAGTAAACTAGGTGCTTACTATCACCTCATTTGTGATTTGTCATCGCTGACTTTCTCAATGGGAGAAGGGACATTTTTAGTTTTGAACAAGAGCAGTGATTTTTGGCTCATAGGATGTCAATGCAATCCTAAGACATTGGTGAAGAGTGCTGTCAGTCAGGGAGCAGCGAGTGCTACTTTTGATTGAGTTCATGTGTGAAAAGCTTGATTCACATGTGTATGTTGATCCAAACATACTGAGCACACAGATCGTTACTTTCTGAACGTTAGGGAACTGCTGTTTTTTGACATCACTCCAAAACTTCGCTGGCCCGTTAGTGCGCTGCATGTCAATAAGTTCCAGTGTATATTTCCCCTTGTCGATGCAGGGGACCACTTCCTTTGCTCGGGTTGATACGTCCCCCTCTATTGCAACAGTGAAGGGGTCTCTGGCAAAGCCCATCATCACGTCTGTGGGCAGAGCAAGTCCATCCAATCGACCGGCAAAGTTCTCTTTCAACCTCGCAATGAAATCTGTCATCACATCCGTGATTTGTGCCGGAGATGTGATGTGTTTGGGGAGCGTCGGAAAATGCAGTATCCGACCCGTGCTCAAGTCGGTCGCGAAAAGGTCCAGCTGGACTTGGATCTGCTCCACAAGATCAATGACCGTTTTGTCTCTGTTTACGCTTTAGAGTTGAGAGAGACATGTTTTAGAGTTGCTATCATAGGACCACCGTTACTAGCACCACTAGATGCACTTTCAAAAAACGTGCTACGTTGTGGTTTGGTGGTTTCTATGAAACGCGGAGTGTTGCGTTCAAGGTCTGTACTAGTGTAGGAATTTGGCTACGGGAGGCTGGGCCACTCGGGAGTTGGTTCTGGGCCGCATCTGGCCCGCGGGCCGCCAGTTGAATAGGCCTGATCTACACCATCCCTGTGTATTTAATCAGTAATTACCAGTTGTATCTTCACTCAAACTACTTCATCATCTAGTAATGTCAACTGGCTAGCTAACTAGCTTAGCAGTATAGTATAAACCTCATGTGACTGGGGGAAGGGGAACACTCAACATGTGCAGATTAAAACCACACTGCTTGACAATACAAAACAACACAATCTTCATTTATCTTAGCTCTAAATTCTTTCGATGCTGACCTTAAAAGCTGATCTCATACCAATCTTGTACACAATCGTTTCGGCTTAGAACATTGCACAAAAATATACTTTTCGGCTTAAAAACTCCACACAATATACTTTATTAAACCAGACTACGCCGGTTTAACACATCAAACATATAGACTAACATGAATGGACCCAGTCCAGTGTAAACCAGATCAAGTCTGGTACCTCCCCAGAAGGTCTTAATACTATGTAATATTCACATTAATCGGGCGGCGCCGAGGATACAACAGAGATGAATAGAAACACTATATACAATCTCCACACCACTCGCAATCACCACAGATCAATCTACAGATCCATACCAACGCTTGCACCTAATGTAAGTTATTTAACTATACAGTTTTTGAATTGAACAGGTAACTGTCTCACCTTTCGTTTAGGCCCAGCCAAAAACTCCAGCAGTCAGTCTGTAGCCTGTCCTCCCTTTGTGCAGCCTGGTGTGATGCTAGTTAGCTTGCAGCCTTCCCCTCTACTCAGCTCTATCCTGCTTCAGGTCCACCCAGGGACGCCAAATTGAAAGCAATTCTAGAACCCTGAAGGCAAGAGAGACTGAAAAGAGTCAAGCGAAGCTTATAAAAGTTAACAGCATTTAATTACACAAAATATGCGGTGGTGTACAAAATGAAATGTGCGAGTGGAGGCGCTCTCCACATCCGACCGGTCAGTTCAGGTCAGGGAGTCGAAGCGATCAATTCTTGGCTTGCTCTTCCTGTTGTCATCTGAGGTCTTCTCCTATTGGCCGGCGTTGTCGGGGGGCGGGTCCAATGCAATTCCTGCATTTTTCTGTAGCTAAATTGCATCATTCTGGCATCTGTGGTTATTTAAACATTCCCTGCTACACATTATTCAGCGTCAATAAATGAGTGCTAATCCCAGTGTGCTCAGTGTACAACATCACATGTCATTTCACCTTGGTTCAAGGTTTGAAATCGTATGATTCCGCCAGATGCTAAATGCTAACCGGAAGTGACGAATTTTCAGAATAAAAGTGTTAAGCTAATAGTGAGAACTTCCGGTTTTTCAGAATAAAACTGATTTAAATCAAATAGTGTATTTAATTCAAATTACGCCATATCAACATTGATTTTAATTTATAACGCGACCCACTTTGATTCATTCAAACATTTGAAAATGCTTTCTGCTGCTGCGGACAAGAAAGCCAAACGACTCACGTTCACCGAGGCATCAACCTCCAAAACCCTTTCGAGGGCTACAAGAAACGAAGTGAGTAGCCTACAAGATTGAAGCTGGTCAGATAAGGAACGAGTGAATGAACACAGAATGAGGCGGAGAAGTGTGTGTGTGTGTGTGTGTGTGTGTGTGTGTGTGTGAGAGAGATGTGTGAGTGTGAGTGTGATTAAAATAGCCCAATTGATTTTACATGAAATAAACATTGAATGTGTTTAATTGAATAGTAAAGGGGTTTAACGTTAGTGGCAGGTTGTGTGTGAGAGAGAATAAATAAGACAGCTCAATATTTTAAAAAATTGTTATTCTTTTTCCCCGCATATTTCGCAACTTTCCGCATATTTCGCAACTTCCCGCAATTTCACCGCATAAAATCACATAAAAATCCCGCATATTTAATCGCATAATGTTAACTGTGTTCGTTATTCTCCCGACCAGGAGAGAAGCTTTAAAATAGGAGACTAAATGGAGTCTCTGTGAAAGTTCAATTGGGTACTTTAATTAAAAAAGGCGCGGTAGTGTTACAGACAGAATATTGTTCCGGCAGACAAACAGCTGTGATCTGGCTCTCCTCGATAGGGAAGAGAAGAGAATGGATCTCTCCTCCGGTGCTGTTTATATATCCTCTGCTGGCTCCTCCCCGCCAGCCGGCTCACCTCGTCTCCAATGTCCGTTATTGCATTTAAACAGAGGATAGGTTCTTTTCACATTCAATATATGCTCAACACGCCGTTTCTCCTCATATTCTCTTTCATCACTTTTCATTTAACACATTCTAAACGCTGTAATCAATACTCTAAACAATACTTCTCGGCTCGTTTGGTTTCCGGTCATTCCGGATGTTGTCACATGCTACTCTCGTCTGTAAACAATAATGTATTCAAATAAACTGTACCTTCATTTAATATTCAGCATGGTAGTATCTCGACATCTATCGTTGTAGTGTTAAATCAGTAGGTTTCGGTTTTCACCACACCAAGTCATTTCGCTTCTCAATTCACCTCTTTAGGAAATCGTATATTAGCCACATGCTACATGCTAACCGTAGATGAAGGATTTTCAGAATAAAAGCTTAACTGCTTGTGCACAAGAATTTCTGGTTTTTCAGTATAAAAGAGCGTTTAAACTGACGGTATGTTTAAGCTACATTATACCATCAAAACATTGATTTTAATTTCTAACAATAATCAAGGATTTTAGCCCGCATAATCAAGGAATTTAGCCCGCATAATCAAGGATTTTTGCCCGCGTTTTTCTGTAGGGTCTATACAAGAAACGAAGTGAGTAGCCTACAAGATTGAAGCTGGTCAGATAACGCACAAGTAAATGAAAACAGAATGAGGCGGAGAAGTGTGTGTGTGTGTGTGGGGGGGGGGGGGGGGGTGTGTGTGTGTGTGTGTGTGTGTGTGAGATTAAAATAGCCCAATTGCTTTTACAGTAAATAAACATTGAATGTGTTTAATTGAATAGTAAAGGGGTTTAACGTTAGTGGCAGGTTGTGTGTGAGAGAGAATAAATAAGACAGCTCAATATTTAAAAAAATTGTTATTCTTTTCCCCCGCATATTTAGCATATTTCGCAACTTCCCGCAATTTCACCGCATAAAATCACATAAAAACCCCGCATATTTAATCGCATAATCAAGGATTTTAGCCCACATAATCAAGGAATTTAGTCCGCATAATCAAGGATTTTTAAGTGCCTGATAGGAGGACGTGCTAACGAATAAGGCTTTATGTAAACATTAAAGAATACTTTTAAATAAGAAAAAAGCTTTGGGGGTATCTATCTACAGATAGATCTACCCTTAACGTCTAATATATTGCATGGTTTGTTTTGGAGCTTGACAATCAACTTTCCTGCAATGTTAACTATGTTGAAGGACTTATTTCAACCGAAATTATACATATTTATTATACTCTTACAAGATGTATATAGATGGAATCATACATGTGCAGAATACGACACACATATTGATAGATGTCTTGTAATGCACTGTTGAGGAACCTGTGACCCAAGTTTTTCATTCATTGCATAACTAGACCGTAGTTGTGTATATGATATGTCAATAAACCTTAGAAAATCTTGAAATCTTGAAAGGGATGTGCAAAATAGCAATTACATACAGTTTTTCATGAACAATTACAGAATAACGAGTAATGAATATGCTTCATACGGATCTGCAGATAAATATTTAGTCTTCCCAAGCACCAACTATCAAATATCTCACCTGATTGTTGGCACTTGACAATCACCTTTCCCTGAATTTGACTCAGGTGTAACTAAAGTCAGATTGTTTCAGGGTTGTTTATATTTCACATCATTAATCCAAATCTGTAAAGTAACTCAAATAAATGTAGTGGAGTAAAAATACAGGTTAACCTTAAAGAAAGCCCTCAGGATTATAAAAGACCCCCATCACCCCAGCCATAAACTGTTCTGTCTGCTGCCGTCTGGCAGGCGGTACCGCAGCATCAGGACTAAAACCATCAGACTCAGGGACAGTTTCATCCCACAGGCCGGAAGACTATTAAAAGCCTGAACTTAGAAACAACATCCATAACATTCATCTGGCTGCTACTTAGAAATTATTTATCTAATATATCATATTCCAATCACTTGTATATAGACTCTTATTGCACTATTTCACTATTTTTTCTGTGTATCTGTTTTATTGTGTTGCACTGTTGGAGGAGCCTGTGACCTAAGGGGGGGGACACGTTCGATTCCTGTTTTAAATAGTGTGCCGTCGGGTTTCATTCCATTTCAAAGTTCTTTTTGACGCTCCGTGTAAACTTTGCGCGCTGCCACTCCAACATCCAATCACAGAGCTTGAGGACTCACACGGGGTTTGTCAAGCTAAGCACATGGTGTAGTCCCAAACGATAGCTGAGGTTTCTGGGTAGTGTAGTGTCTTCTGCCATCCCAAAAAACATATTTGTTTCTCCGAATCGAAGGGGGAAAATACGAAAGCATTGTACATAATTCAAACCAATCAATGTTATGTAATTAACAAGGATAATCTGGTGTTTTTGAGTTGATGAGTAGTGCAGATATCACTGTAAAATCAATCGACAGTAAGGAGCATACCTACTTCCGGGTGTAAAATTCTCCGTTATCCAATGGGAATGGACGCTCGTAAGACAATAAAGGGGACATGATCATTATCTTTGAAATAACGTTAACTAAAGGGAACAATCTATTTGACACAGCTGAAGCTCTGGCCTTCCTTAAAAACTAACTAATTTAATAAAAATCACAGTTGTATTACACACAATGCACTGTTTTTTGAGAACAAAAATGTGTAACTAATGTAATTTTTACATTCTGATGAAAAATAAAAATGATTATGAATACAAATAAAATAAAAGAAGCCTCCCGCGAGTTACTACAAGCTATAAAGTAGATTTAAAAAACGTTTTATAGAATAAAAGTTCACTGCGGGACATTGTAGAAATGCGTGTGTGCACCACGACAAAGGAGCCTCATTCACTTTACGTTGGGGTTGTTTGTGTGGTGCCGAAACGTAAATGTAACAAAGTTCGTGACTCCACCACGCAATGTGGTGTTAAGGAGTCGTGGTGGAGTCACGCATTCTGGTGAGATCAGGTTGCTCAGTGAGGTGAAGGACTCTCTGAGAGGTGGAGGGAGATTCCTCTCCTGTCAGACTGAAAGGCTGATAACTACAGCTCAGTGAGGTGAAGGACTCTCTGAGAGGTGGAGGGAGAGTCCTCTCCTGTCAGACTGAGAGGCTGATAACCACAGCTCAGTGAGGTGAAGGACTCTCTGAAAGGTGGAGGGAGAGTCCTCTCCTGTCAGACTGAGAGGCTGATAACTACAGCTCAGTGAGGTGAAAGACTTTCTGAGAGGTGGAGGGAGAGTCCTCTCCTGTCAGACTGAGAGGCTGATAACCACAGCTCAGTGAGTTAAAGGACTCTCTGAGTGTTTAGATAGTTTACTTTAGTCTAAGTAGCGGTTCTCAAACGGTTTGGTAATCATTTATGTAAATAAGTATTTCCAAGGCACACCTTTATATGATCATTATAGTTATACAAAATAAGAGAATAACAGGTATGAAATAATTGCAACTCATACTATACAGCAGGGGTCGGCAACCTTTTTGATATGAAGTGCCATTTAAAAAAAAAAGTTTTATCAGCGTGCCAACGATCGAGAATTATCAACGTGGGGGGGGGGGTTGAGGAACTTGACGCTCGTCAACTATCAGCAGGAGGGGGGGGGACCCTCGCTGCGGCGAAGCAGTGTGTGGACCTGTCAGCGCAACTTACATGATGCCAAATTTAACAAACACATTTAAATAATTGGTTTAAACGGCATAATAATAAGGACGATCGTCCGTTCTCTGATTCTCCAGAGCACACATGTTATGATATTAGGGTCATGCAGAGTGAGATGAGATCGCTGTCCCTTTAAGAGAGAGAGAGAGGGGTGTGGCTTGTGCATGTGTGTTTGTGGATGGTAGAGCGACAGTGAGGGAACGTGTGTATGTTTCTGGAAGTGAAACGAGGAAGCAGAAAAACAGTCTGTGATGTATTTTGGGAAACAGAAGAACAGCTAAATAAATGCAACGGCCTCCCAAGAAGAGCTCGCCTCTCTCCAGTCATTTAAGCTAAAGTGCATTATTGAACCTGAAGCTTGTTGCTTGTGCCCTCCTCGACTACGGTCTGGGAGCCGACAGGAAAGTTCAACACACAGATGGCCAGTCCGCCCCTTTGTAGCATATTATTTAGATGAGAAATTAGCAGATCGCCACTGGGCTTTCAACTAAATACACAGCCACGCAAAAACTGCGGCATTTGTACAGCTCCTTATGGGTAGGCCTACTGCAATTAGTGAAGTGCTTTCCTCCGTGGTGAAACAATCAGCACTGCACCACGGAGGAAAGCGGCAGAAAGTCACCTGGAGATAAAGAGAGCGGGGCTGCGTTGCGTGCATGGCTTCCTTCTGCAGGTAATGGGGAGACCCGCTCTGGCGGCAGTCTCGTTCAGGATCCGAAAATACAATTTAAATATTTTGCATACTTATTCCACTTATTCCTAGTGTGCCACTGGTTACGGTGCCGCGTGCCAATGCTGGCACACGTGCCAGGGGTTGGCGACCCCTGCTATACAGTAACACAAATATACAGTTTAAAAGTGAAGTGATTTGTAAAATATGCATAAAGAAAAAGTTAATCTGTTTACAGTTCTGTTTCACATGGGTGTTGTTGAGAGATGTATCCATAGATTTAGTCCCTAATTTTGCTCTCAAAGTGCAGCATTTAACTTCAACATCTAAAAACAAATCTTCCCGGGGGAGCATGCACCCGGACCCCCCTAGAGGAGGTGAGGTTCACCACCTGCCCACACCCCACGTCAAAGGGTGCGTCTCACTTCGGTTATTTTGCATTTCCTCGCTCCTCGGTCTCGGTATCACCGGGAGTTGATTTGTCTGCGCCATCTTGAGTACCGTCCCAGTGGCCTTATTTTTGCCGGAGGATCGAGGAGTGATAATGGAGGAGCGATAACCAAGGAACCACCTGACCATCCTCCGATGAAATCCTCAGACACTCGCCCCGTCCCCTTACTGTGTATCACTCACTGATTGGACGATGCAGCGCATGCACCGATCTGATGCTTCTTGACATGAGAGCAGTTTCCCAGCGGAGTAAAGAAAATACATGAACCTCACGGGACTCACTCCTCAGTTTATACTGTGTTTTGTTTCAATTAATGTATCATTTAGTTACAAATATGTGATATATCTGAACAACAAAATGGTCAAAAATCATTTTATTCATTTATTGGAAACATTTTTATGATCACTTTTTTCGTTTTACATTTTAATTTATTGTCATTTCCATTCAGTCAGTCACTATTTAGAATGTTAATTTGCTACATATCCACACAAACAAACAAAGTGTGCAATCCAATGAATGTTAATCTAACTGGGTTTTGATAGATAATATATTTCTTTTTCTTCTCTCAATTATTTTATTTATATTGTGCACTAATCAATATTAATCAAACTATTGTTCGTTTATACATTTTAAGAATGGCGTTTATCTTTTTTGAGAATGAGTTCTTATTTTATTTTTATTTATGAATGTTTGTGTCGGTAAATGTGTGGCGGGGGTGTTTGTGAAAAAAAGGGCACAGAGCTGCTGTCAGACGATCAGCTGTGCAGAGTCATCACAAACGGACGTCGCTTCACGTGACGCTCCGGAGGAAAGGACGTCCCATTGCTCTTAAAACTCATTTCCCTGCTTCTCGTGGCTTCCTTGCGTCTCTTCATGCTTCCATGGTGGGAGGGACTAGTCGCAGGGAAACAACGCAAGTGAGGGACGCAAGGAATCCATTTAACAAAAGTGAAATGCACCCAAATTGTCCCACTCCCATTGAGGATGCTTCCTACGCCCATTTACCTCTCAATAATAAAACGTTTCACATTATTGTGGTCACACATCCCAGGTGTGCCACACCAACACCCTGAAACAGACCCTTTATATATAACATTTTTCACTAGTCCTGAGCAGTGTTTCCCCCTACCATTGTCTTGGAGGGGCACGGCGCCCCGCCAACGGCGCCCCGCCAACGGATCCCCGCCAATGGAGCCCCGCGCCCCCCCTGAAATTCAAGGTCAAGGTGTTTAAAAATGTGAGATACAACTCAAATTAACATTCTTTGACTTAACAAGATACCTAAAATGCTAAAAACAAGACCCTTTGTCTCACTACATTGATACTTTTTAAGTTATTATATCTCCAGGGGTTGGGTTGCAACGGCATGTAATATTGCCTTGTGTTGAAAGGTGCTTTATAAATAAACTTGCCTTGCCTAAGACGCTGCATGTTTTGTTGAATGTGTTATATTTGATGAAAATATGAACATAGGAGTAGATACACACTAGGGGGCAAGTAGAAGGTCAATGATAGAAATACAGAATAGAAAATATCAAGAAGATACTGTAAATTATATCTAGAATAAAACAGTTAAGTGCCGGATGTACAAAGATATTAATAGGAGGATGTGCAAACAGACAAACTAATTAGGCTTTATTAAAACATTAAATAATACTTTAGGTTAAGGTATTCTTTTAAATACATGTAAGCAAAAAGCTTTGGGGGTATCTACAGATAAATATTAAGCCTGACAAAGTACTTATAGTCTAATATATTGCATGGTTTGTTTTGGTACTTGACAATCAACTTTCCTGCAATGTTAACTATGTTGATCACTTATTTTAACCAATATTATACATATGCAGTGCATGACATTAAGGATTTTGGGAGATGGCCCTGTGGGCCATCTAAGCTAATTTACAGATGGCCCTGAGCCCAATAGAGATTGCCCTGAAAAATGCGTGCGGACGAAATGACGCACGAAGGGTTTGGGGGGCCTCCCCCTAAAACATTTAGATTTTTGCAGGTCTTAGATGCTGTCTGGTGCATACTATAGACTGAATTATAAGATGAACCACCACAATATTACAATTTCAATTGTATTCTTCCTTTCACTTGTTTGTGTTTGCTCGCTTGCATGTCCTGCATAGCTATAATAAATACTTAAGTTGTTGGTCAAGACACTTTCCATCTGTTGAAGGCAAGTAGGCCTACCTTCCCAGATGTAAAAAAGTAGAAAACATTAAATTCAGTTATAACTGCCAAAACAAACATTATTTACACTATTATGGCCCCTGTTAAAAATGTTTGTAATGTTATCTACTGTAAGTTGGTCGAAGGAATGCCTCCTCATCCAGAAGCTGACCGAGCAGCCGAGTGCATCCGCGAAGCACACACAATGGCGACGTCAGAGTTCCCGTTAGCAAGCAAATCTAAATCTCTTTGGTCAAAATGTCCGGTCAAAATGATTTCCATTTAGCGCAATACCGCTTCAGTTGCGCCACTTATGTGACAGACAAGAAGAGTATGTGACAGACAAGAGTAGTCAATTCTAATGTGTAACACTTAATGTGGAGAAAGAGATGTGCTCTATGGGTTGATTGTGCGTTGATCTGTTGCTAATGCCTCGGGATTCAGGTGGGCATGTAAACAAATGCATAATGCTGCGCTATACTTTGTGGCCTCACCCAGTTGCATAGCAACACTTATTGTTTAGGTCACGGTGTCTTTTAATAAGCAGGTAGTCATATCATTAGCTAAAACTAGCTGGATCTGATCGAGATGGACATAAACGCGAGTGAAGTCTAATCTGACGGGAGAGAGAGATCAGCTGCTGCTGACGAGTCGACACGCAGCTCTGCATGATCACATGCAGCGGTGAGCGGAACAAAACACACACTTCAGGTTAGAATATCACACGTAGCTATTTTAATTACCTCTCAAACTACCTAAACTAGTTATAGATATGTTTAGTTTTACTATCGGGTCACTCATTACTGGATCCGCGAGCTGCATGATACTGGTATAATAGATTGCCCGATCGGGCAACCAGCAGGTGAGGCTTCATGGCCCGAGCTAAATACTAGATGGACCCGGGCCATCGGGCAGTCCTTAATGTCGAGCCCTGATATGTATTGTACTCTTATAAGATGTATGTAGATAGAATAAGTAATGTGCAGAATAAGACAGTTTAATGGTGGAGGTATGCACACATATTGATAAATGTCTTGTAATGCACTGTTGAGGAACCTACCACCCAAGATTTTCATTCATTGCATAACTAGACTGTATTTGTGTATATGATATGTCAATAAACCTTTGAAAATCTTGAAATCTTGAAAGGGATGTGCAAAATAGCCATAATATACAGCTTTTAATGAACGATTAGAGAATAACGAGTAATGAATATGCTTTATAGGGATCTGCAGATAAATGTTTAGTCTTCTCAAGCACCAATTATCAAATATCTCGCCTGATTGTTGGCACTTGACAATCACCTTCCCTGAATTTTACTCAGGTGTAACTAAAGTCTGATTTAAGAGTTGTTTATATTTCACATCATTAATCCAAATCTCTAAAGTAACTAAAATAAATGTAGTGGAGTAAAAATACCAGGTCAACCTTAAAGAAAGCCCACAGGATTATAAAAGACCCCCCATCACCCCAGCCACAAACTGTTCTGTCTGCTGCCGTACTGCCGCATCCGGACTAAAACCACCAGACTCAGGGACAGTTTCATCCAGCAGGCCATATGCTATTAAACACCAGGGGCCTCATTTATAAAGCCTTGCGTAGGATTAGCGTGGGACGGTTGCTTACGTAGGACAAAGCAAATAAATACGCACCAACACTTTCCGATTCATAAAAGACTGCGTACCGGCACTGGACTTGCGTACGGCAAATCCTACGCCGGAATCGAAACGCCCATATTTGCCTATAAATAGTCAAAGAAACGCCCATTCATTCATTCATTTTGACTGACTGCATGAAGAAGATTGCAGGAAATGACGACAGAACAGCTAAAAAAGACATCTCATGTCAGATGTTGGTTATTTTGGGGAGGTCGAGATAAATCATATTGTTTGGTGGATGCAGTTTGAACCAGAGTAGCAGCATGGAGGTCGGATCGTCACCAAAATAAATAAGGGGTCCGAAAAAGGTTAATGACGAAAAAAAAAATACACATAGCCTAACCTTCCTCAGGCAGTGTGTTTGTAGCGGGGACAGGAGACACCCCCTCGATGAGAAACTCTAAGAAATGATCGGGGAATCCCTCCGGAGTGGAGTCATGACCACTGGATCTGAATTATTTTGTTGTATTTGGTGGTTTGTGTTCCAGCTGTTGATCAGCAACTATATATCCATTATCCACCAGTTAAAGGGAAATACAACTAGTGTGTTATATTAGCTGTTCAATTGACCACATATTGTGTTCTTAGTTTCCATACCTCCTGTGTTTTACAAGCGACTTATCAAGTAGACTATTGGCGAACGGCATAAAACATGATTAAACGTGATAGTATATAAAACCATGCTCGTATCTATAAAACCTATAGAAATGCAAAACGGCGTCAGTTTAAAGTAATTCAGTCCTTCTGTTTACCGCATCATTTATGAGAATACATTACAAGAGAACATAACCTAGGGGTGATCAATAACATTTCCGTATCTATTTATTTCTCCAAGTTATGTTTTTGTGTGCACCGAGGAGTCTATGATATTATTTCCACATATTTCTCTCCATTCTTCCTTCTGCCAACGGTGTCGCAGTTTCTCGTCTCTCCCGTCAAGTTAGTTTTTTATAAATCGCAAACAGTGCGTAGAAACTGGTGGACGCCATCTTTTGTGCATACGCACCATTTATAAATGAGGCCCATGAACTTTTGAAACAACATCCACAACATTAATCTAGCTGCAATTTACAAATTATTTATCTAATATACATATTCCATTCACTTGTATATAAACTCTTATTGCACTATTTCACAATTTTTATTTTTGTATTTACTTGCACTATTTTTTCTATGTATCTGTTTTAGTGTGTTGCACTCCTGGAGGAGCCTGTGACCTAAGATTTTCATCGTCATAGCTACACTGTAGCTATGTACGCATGACCAATGAAAGCCTTGAACCTTGAGTAGAATTACAAAGTAACAATAAATTGCATGTTTTACATGCTGCTGTAACAAAAACATTTCCCAACTTGAGATCAATAAAGTATATCTTATCTTATGATCGATGCCTACTGCCATATTTGCTAAATTAGCCTCTGAACTGTGACAAGCAGCGTTTCCGCCAGGGGGCCGTCTTGCCGTCATTTGACGCCCTTATTCAGCTCGGGACGCCCTGAACGCGAGCCGAGGGGGTCCAAAAATATTAATAATTCGAGAGAAGATCGAGAGTTTTTATCGGGAAAAAGGACAAGGACAAAGGAGTCTGGTGGGAATATTTTCGGAGTATTGAAGATTGTTTCCCCGACATTGAAGGTGCCTGCTACAGGACAACACGGAACATGCGCGATAGGGACGCGATGAGCGTTTTTTTTTTAGTGGAGCACGCACGTGACCTGCGAGCACCAGAGCCTCGCAGCGGCGAAACTGAGGCTCCGTGGTAAACTGTGGTAACATGAAGAGCCGTTTGGGAGCCGAAAGAGCCGGCGTTTTAACAGAGCCGAGCCAAATGATCCGGCTCACTAATGTAAAAATATAGTATCTATAAGGGACGGCTCAAGTCAAAACAACCCCCCCCCCCCCCTGCTCTCGGAGTGGACGCCCTCTCAGCCCTGGTCTGGCGGAAACACTGGCGACAAGTGCATTTTTCAAGGCTTATCAATTAACAACAGGAGGGGTCACAGACATAAGACCAGCTATTAAATAAAGCTCTTCTGACCTGAGCTGTCATGTTAATGCATGCCCATTATGGACACAAGCAATTTTCACCCATTTATAGATGATGTTTTTAAAAAGTGATATCACCAATGTGTTTCCCATCCCCTAAACCTCCAGGGATGTTTACAGTTTAATACTGGCAACTTCTAATCATACGAAAATGTCTTTTAAAACTAGAATTTCCAGTAGAGACGCGCCATAGCTACTGTATATGTGTGAGAGACGTGCCATAGCTATATATGTGTGTATGTTCTCACTCCCAACCCGTCACATATTGACGGACTGTCAGGGCCCCTCCCCGTCACTCTATTACGTACAGGGTACCCCTTGGAAGTCAGTTTTCAACGGGCAGGGCGTCCCATAGACCTTCATAGACCTCCCATTGCGTTGATAATAGACGCCATGAGAACGCTCCCCGGCAAATGCTACCCGGACGGTCGGTTCTTATTGTCAATATTAATATAATAATTATTTATTTTTTAATAGTCAAACTCGATTTCGCCGATTTTCTTGTTGCCCCAGCTGGTCGACACCTCTTTTAGCAGAAACAAAGGCTACATTAATGTATTAAATCGATGTTAATCCATGTGTGTGGTTGTGGAATTCATGGACGTGCCGTTTTGCGATGGCGCAACGCAATAATTTACAAACTCTTCAACTACAGCCCTAATTATATTTTAAAACATTTTAGAAGGCCTCACGAAATACTTTAATCTAAATTTAAATTTAAATGTGAAGGGATGTGTGTAATGTGGTGATTATTATTCACCCGCGGATCTATGGGTTGGGGTATTGTTGCGCACGGGCATTATAGTTAACCGGACTTCCTGTTGATGTGAAATCCAAAAACATTTTTAAAAAATGGGGTGGGGGGGATGGGGTGGACCCGTTCAAATCCAGTTTTGGACATTTCAAAATGTTGTTCGACGCTCGGCGTAACCCTCGGCGAACACTCAAACATCCAATCACAGAGCTTGAGGACTATCTCGGGGTTTGTCAAGCGAAGCGGAGAGAATACTTACTTCCGGGTGTAAAACTCTCTAAAGCAACCTGACGGACTCCAACTTGTGTTTATTAATCAAACAAATAAATAAACACAAGGATAATTATGTGTTATTGTTGAGTAAATAACAGTGTGTGGTTTAGAAAAGAATACAAAATTAGAAGGAAAAAACGATGAAACAATACAGATTTCAGTATTCTGAGCCCCTACTCTCCCCATAACTGACGGCAACAAAAGTCCTAAATTATTCAATTAAAATAAAGAAGTAAAAACAATAAGTGCGGCTTGATATTGAGTAAGAAAAAGGTTGATAAACGCTGTGAGAATGGATCTGCGGAGAGCATTTCGCCGCGATCCCAACTCCTCTATTACAAACGTTCAGGGAGCTCTATGCAAGTCAATGGGACGCCCTGCACGTTGAAAACTTACTTCCAAGGGGTACCCTGTACGTAATAGGTGTGACGGGGAGGGGCCCTGACCGTCCGTCAATATGTGACAGGTTGGGAGTGAGAACGTGTTGCTGGGGGGGGGGGGGTTGGACACGTTCAAGTCCTGTTTTGAATAGTGTGCCGTTGATGGGTTTCATTCCATTTCAAAGTGCTGTTTGACGCTGGGCGTAAACTTCAATGTTAGACATTAGTGGTTTTGGAATAAAACCAGAGCAAACCCTAACATTGACAAACAAACCCTGTAATCTAGCATTGCAACTTTGACCAGCTTCCAGAGCTTCATCAGTAAGATGGAAGTTTACAAAGTATTGCCCTGCTGTAAGCTAGTAGTACTTTTTCTTCTTTTAAACTGAAGACTGAACAACCTAAATCCTGCCCAGCTGAGTAATTTCTTCTCTTTTTTAATGTTTTCAAAAAATATTTCTCTAAAAATGTTTTCCCTTTCTTTTAGTTTGTTCCCAGTTCTCCCGAGGTGTCTACGCCATTTTTGGCTTCTACGACAAGAAGTCGGTAAACACCATCACATCCTTTTGTGAGACGCTACATGTGTCCTTCATCACACCATCTTTCCCCGCAGAAGGAATGAATCAGTTTGTTCTCCAGATGAGGCCGGACATCAAGGGGCCCCTCATTTCATTAGTGGAGTACTACAAATGGGAAAAGTTTGCCTATCTATACGACAGTGATAGAGGTAACTGGATTAACATTGTTTATCTCTGAGTCACTGAATCATCAACTTGTGAAGAAACAGCTTTCTTTTTCTGTTATTTTCTCATGATTTATTTAATATCAACAGTATTTGTAATATACTATATTTTTATATTGTAATATAGAATTACAGATGTTGTGTCATTATAAGTTGATGTGTTTGAATATCAGATGTAGTTATTCTTTGTATGTTGAAAGTTACATTTTTTTTTATTAAGGATTTTTGTTCATGTTCTTTGTTGAATTGAGATTTGTTAAAATTAGAACACAACATTTAGAACATAAGCCTTTTTCTTTTGTAGACTGAAAATGCAGGGACAATTTACAAATATACTTTGTATATTATATATTACTTGTCTGTGTGTGTGTTTGTGTGCAGGTCTTTCGACTCTTCAGGTAATACTGGACACTGCAGCAGAGAAGAAGTGGTTTGTCACAGCGATAAATGTGGGAAATTTAAAAGATGAGAGGAAGGATGAAGCCTACCGCTCCTTGTTTCAGGTAGTATAATATAATATAGATTATTTCCAATGGCTCTTATCAGTCTAATATACAGTATTTATATTTATATATACAGTATGTATGTATGTATGTATGTATGTATGTATGTATGTATGTATGTATGTATGTATGTATGTATGTATGTATGTATGTATATACTGTATATATGCTCTGTTGTGAAAGCATTAAACTGAACCCTTGTGATGACGCACTCATGTGATAAATATTTGTGTGTGCATTGAAAAATATATTTCTGGATAGAGTAGCTTATATGTAAAAATACTATCCTCAAAACGGAGGTGCGCCCAAAGATCACAGGTAAATCTTGAGTTTGAGTAGTGTACAATCGTACAATCGGAGGTGTGACAATGGTAGCAGGGACTCCACCATTAGAAAACATGGGAAACACTCTTTTGTTAAAATTGTGATTATGCTAAATTGCTGGATATAAGCAATATTCTGTTTTGCTGAGCTTTATGACACTACTTGTCATTATTACAATGGTAAATTGCAGAGGTGTGGACTCGAGTCACATGACTTAGGTCGCATTCACACCAGCCTTGTATAGTCCGGTTGAATTGAACCCTGGTGCGTTCAGCCGCTAGGTGTGGTTCGTTTGGGTTGGTGTGAACCAGCATTTCCGCCAGGCATTTCTTGCCTCTTATTCAGCTCGGGACGCCCTGAATGCGAGCCGAGGGCATCCAAAAATATTAATAATTTGAGAGAAGATCAAGAGTTTTTATCGCTTGAAATGACGAAAAGAAAAAAGGACAAAGACTTACCTCTGTTGGAGGGGCAAAGGAGTCTGGTGGGATTCTTTTCGGGGTATTGAAGATCGTTTCCCCGACATCGAAGGTGCCTGCTACAGGACAACACGGAACGTGCGTGATTGGGACGTGCTGAGCGGGGGGGGTTTTAGTGGAGCAGACGTTTGAGCTGCGCCTGCGAGCACCAGAGCCTCGCAGCGGCAAAACTGAGGCTCCGTGGTAAACTGTGGTAACATGAAGAGCCGTTTGGGAGCCGAAACAGCCAGAGCTTTAAGAGAGCCGAGCCAAATGATCCGGCTCACTAATGTAAAAAGACAGTATCTATAACGGCCCGTCTACACTACAGGCATGAAAAAATCTTGGAGCTGGGCGTGTCTGAAGCTTGGCGATTTTTTGCGAGCAACCAATGAACCATGAATCTCCCGCCCCTGACATACAGAGCAATAGCAATGTTAAAACGAAGTAAACTGGATATAAACTCTCCAAACAGGTGAAAAAACGACCAGTTTCACCCACTGTCTCTGCCACCTCCCTCCATGCCTGGTTCCTCCGGTTTGTATCCCGGTAAATAGTTCCGGTCGTAAAGAACCGGGTGATTTGCTACCGTAATATCTCGTTTGGAATATGAGGAAATGAACTGCGGTCTGGCTCTCCCAGCTTGCACGCGGTTTGATTGGCTGCGCTTGCACTGGCGGGATTTGCATAAACGGGATTTGATTGGCTGATGCCAAGCATCGAGCCTCAAAAGTTGAACATTGTTCAACTTTTGATGCCGATAGATGCTCGTGATGCTTGCAAAGCCATGCCATGCTCCCCACAATGCAGTTCGGCGAAGATTCAAAATCTTCTACGTCACCCCATTCAAGTGAATGGGCGAAGCGTTGAAAGCATTTTTTGATGCCTGTAGTGTAGACGTACCGTAAGGCTATCAAGTCAAAATTCAAAACAACTGTAACCCGCGCTCTCGGGTGGCCACCCTCTCAGCCCTGGTCTGGCGGAAACACTGGTGTGAACGCAGTCCGAGACCTCTGAAGTAGGGATGCTAAGATTCACCGATTTGCATCGATGCACCGGCATAAACGTTCAAGATGCGAGTGCACCGGTTGAAAGAGTGCACATCGGCTACAGTTTGGGTTGAACTCGCGATGCATCGATTGTAGCATCTTTGCATTGGTAAAAAAACTATTCATTCATGTAATATCCTCTCATCCTATCAGCACTCAGCAGAGACGATCTTAGATCTTTGCTTCGCACTACGGAGGCCGAGAGTCTCAGTTATCAACACACATGGAAGTCGAGGAGAAAGAGAAACACAGCGCACCGAAAAATACCGACAAATCAAACGTTTGGTAACACTTCAGATTTTTCAAGAAAGACGGTCAACTTGAAAAATCGCTCGCAGATTGTAAACGATGCCGAGCCGCTTTAAAGTACACAAGTAGTACGAGGAACTTAGCGACGCACATAAAGAGGCGACATGGGGTCTGCGGCTGAAAAGAGAAACCTGAAAGTTAGACATATGAGTTAAATCACGCAGTGAGGTGTTCTGTCACAGAGAGTTGTGTTTAGTTTACAGCAGCCTGTGACTGCCAATAATAGTTTAAATGTCTCCCTTACTGTAAGCAGTTATGAAATACCTGTTTGTGAAAGGTTATTTGTATTCTTTATTGTTCATATAGAAACCACTGCTTTCTGCTCACTGATGAGTGTTAAGCACATCAGGCTGGCAGCTGTATGGGCATTGCACTATGGCAGTTGTTATTTGTACATTGTTAATCATAGGCAATGCATCCTTCAATTGTTTAACTGTGAGGTGTTATACAATTGTAGTGTACTCTGGAGAGTTTTTTAAGGTAAAAAAGGTAAAAAAATAAACAGCATGATGGGATGTGCAGTACTAGTAGAGAGAACCAAATATGTAAAGCACTTTTTTGTTCATGTATGATTTGCTGCATATAAGGAATAAAACAAAAATCCTCTGTCGTACCATATTGAAGTATCATTATTTTGCATCGTATTGTATCGCCCCGTATCGCATAATGTGGAATCAAATCGTATCGAACTGCATCGCAACAGGGGTGAATCGCATCGCCTGGTGTTTCAAATGTATCGTTAATGTATCGTATCGTGGAAACATATCGAGATACGCATCGCATCGGCCTCAGTGATGGAGATGCACACCCCTACTCTGAAGTGAACTAAACAACCAGACTCTGGTCCGCTTAAAAGAAGTGGTCTCGGACCGCTTGCAAGTGAACTCTGGAGCGGATCATCGCTGGTGTGAACCTAGTCTGCACCAAAACATAGGAAGCATAGTAGTTATGCGTCACAAGAACGCGGAGGTCTTCAAAATATTTTGTGAAAGAGTGAATCAGAATGAAGTGTTGAACATTGTCGTGTAAAGTAAAAATGTTCCGTCAACTATGCATAAAAGTCAGAGCCATCTGTCGTCAGTGAAACCTCCTCCTTACTGCAGAACGTCTCTCATTATTATTATTATGATTATATCCAGGGGTGCACATAACTGTTTTGCCCTGGTTCTCAAAGGAGCACCTTTAGATGTTGCTTGGTGCGCATCCTTAAAATTAAATAAACCGGACCTTTTGAGGGGTACTTCACTTTATGAACGGGGGGGAGTGCGCTAGTGAACACGCAGCAGGGTTACTGTGCGGAGCGCATAAAGCAGACCCTTCACGCGATAGCGAGGGATCGCAGATGCCGTCGTGCTCGTGGACGGATTAAAACAATTAAACCTAAATAGCTCGCGAATTATACTTTGGCGACCGTTAATATAGCTGGGCGGCCCGCCCAAGTACAGTCTATGTGTGGGAAATCCTGCTATATTAACAGTTCTTACAGTATGCAACTCGCAAATAGCTCTCTCTCTTTTCTATCTCTCTCTACTCTATTTTCTCTTTCTTCTCTCATCTCTCTTTTCTCTTTCTCTCTCTCAATGTTGGTGCGCAAATGCGCCTTTTTTCAAATGATCCGGTGCTCTTTTTTGGCGGGGGGTGCGCATGCGCACCTGCGCACCAGTTATGTGCAGCCCTGATTATATCATATGAGCCATCCACTAGAGTCTGTTGAAATGCTCTCAACTCTCCAGATTAACAGCAGCATGAAAATAACCTGCCGATGCCCCATAGTTGAGGCTACAGTAGAAATAGCCGGGATTTGCGTTTTTACCGCATTAATGTCTGACCAATTGTAGAACACCATTTCCGTGCACATGACTTGTGTTTAAAGTTGATAGTCTGTTTGAATTTTGCCCGTGTGAATGCAAACCGAACCTTCTGAAAAATTAAACAATGTAACAAACGTCATCTGGTGCGCACCAGAGAAGCGGACTTTTAGGTGTGAATGCAACATTAGACTCGAGTCAGACTCGAGTCACAAATTTGATTACTTTGGACTCGACTTGACAACATCGCAAAACACTTGTAGCATCAGGGATCTTGATTAAACTGCTTATGAATTAAACATTTCTACAGGTTTCAGGTCTACATTGGTGCACAAAACTAATGACTTTGATGTTTTTAGGACCTAGAGATCCGTAAGGAACGACGCATAATCCTGGACTGTGAACAAGACAAAGTCAAAGACATCATGGAACAGGTTGGTTGCAGTCTTTTCACTAGAAAAATTATATTATTTCTACTTCTACTTATATTATTAATAATATCCACCCAATCCATTTCCAACAAAAAAGTGTCTAACCTTTCAGAATTATGATTTAGCCTTTGCAGTCTTACATCTCTGTCAACTATATGACTTTCTTTAGTATCTCTCCATAGGTCAGCTGGCACATACTCAGATTGCATTATATGACACTTAAAAGTGGACTTAAAATATATTTTAGTTTCCTGTATTTTTTTGGTTGGTTTTCTTTTTCAGATCAGGTTTAACTTGGCAAGCCCTGAGGGCAATGCATCTGCTAAACCTTTATTTCTATTAAGTCCTTTTTGTTAACAACAAAGAACATACAAATCATTCACTTAAAATCCTTGATATGTTCATACAATTAATTAATTATTAATTAATGACTAAATGTCAAGTGTTTATGATTGTGAGGGGACAGTGTAAATTAAATTGCATGCTTCTCAACACATGTGGTGAACTTGCCAACACTCGCTGGCTCTTCACAAAGATCAAAGGAGTGATGTATAAGCCACTGTAGCCCCCTACCCTGTATGCCCTTTGTAAATATAAGATTAACTGAACTGGACTTTTTTCCTAGCTCATGAAAAGACCTTTTGGAGATTCATTGTTTTCACAAGACAGCAACGATAGGCTGGCAAATGGTAACACACACAATGATGTATTGACACAGCTTGTACTCTTTTCCCATCAGGTGATCACTATAGGCAGGCATGTGAAGGGGTACCACTATATCATCGCTAACCTGGTGAGCCCCCGTTTGTGTCTGATTTAAACAAAAACTGCTATGTATTGGTGATGCATGACATACTGTGCGTAGTGGTTGGGACAGGAGGGACAAACATTTACAGTCGGGTTATTTTCTCATCAATGATTGGCTCGCTGCACATTATCCCGTTTATTACTGCTCACTGAAGAAAAATCTACAATTTGACAAAAAAATAATGTTATTCATTAAAAAAATTAAGTTTTGCTTCTGCTATAAAAAAAATACGTTTTCTTCTGCATACAACAGCTGGAATTAAGGCGACAGCAACTGTAGCTTAAAAAGCCAGCAGCACTGATCGAGGTTTTCGGTGATTGTCCGAGTGTGTTCACATTTTATCTTCTATTACCATTCGTTAAACACTACTAGAGCCCACACCGTGTTCCAGTATTTTAAATTCCTGTCTGTCTTCTTCAGCTGATTTCTCTGTTGTCAACTCTCTGTGTCTTTTACCTACTTTGAATTGTACCCATTTATTTGTTTCTAAGACCCAATCACTTTTACACTCAGCTGAAATGGACTGGTCTTAGCTGATGTTAGCATAGCACAAAATCAAAGGGTGGGAGAAGTAGTCAGATCTTGTACTTGAGTAAAAGTAGAAGTACCAGAGTGTAGGAATACTACAAGTAAAAGTCCTGCATTCAAAATGTTACTCAAGTAAAAGTAGAAAATAATTATCATCAAAATATACTTAAAGTACCAAAAGTAAAAGTAGTCATTGAGCAGATTGGTCCATTTCAGAATAATATATTGTATATGATATGTTTTATAATGATTGATCATGAAAGTGTTCTCAAATCTGGTAAAGGTGCAGCTAGTTTGAATGACTTTGTGTACTGCAGGGTAGCTTGTGAATTTACTCCAGGTGGAACTAAAGTCTGATTTAACACTTGATTATATTTCACATCATTCATCCAGATCTGTGAAGTAACTAAAGGTATTCAATACATGTAGTGGAGGAAAATTACACCATTTACCTCTGAACTGCAGTGGAGTACAACATTGTACTTAAGTACAGTACTCGAGTAAATGTACTTAGTTACTTCCCACCTCTGCAAGGCATAGCCACATTCAGTAGTGCAGGATAGAAAAGAAGCCTGGTTTTGAACTGCTTTTTTTCTTATGAATGAAAGCTTGTAGTTGAAGTAGCAGATCTGCCTCCAGTAGGGCACACATGCGTGGTTCTATGAATAGAACGCAACTACAAAGTCATTAACTGAAATGTTGTGTTTATCTTCTTTCAGGGTTTTGTAGATGGCGACCTATCTAAAATCCAGTATGGAGGTGCGAATGTGTCTGGGTTTCAGATAGTAGACTTTGATGATCCTGTGGTGGCAAAGTTTGACCAGCGATGGGAGGCCCTGGAAGAGAAGGAGTATCCAGGAGCTGATTCACGAATCAGAGTAAGATTTGGGCATATAACATTAGTTAATAGGCTGGTTAGAATTAATTTAAATGTTTCCATACACTAGCACAATCATGCTTAATTAAATAAAATAATCTGACCTAACTCTCCAGGTACTGAGGAGAACATATTTTGTCATGAAACACTTTTTAATTTTTGCAGTAAAATTGGACATCATATTTCCAATAATACATTTTTCCACAGCCACTTTTCCCAAAATAAATTTCAAAAAGGTTATAAAACAACCAGTGCGGTAACACACTTAAAAATAGTAAGTACCCATTAACAACCTGAAGTAAAGTAGAAAGACTGAGATTGATTTATTATAAAAACGGCTGCACAGAATTATTTAAACAAATGTTGTTTCTATCGTGATCGCACTTGTGAAATGTTTAAAACCCACACTATCTGCCTGGTTGTAGATAAATTGAGATCAAATTAGATAAACCTTTATTGAGCAGCCTGACACTAAACCAATTTTCCCCTGGAATCATTAAAGTATTTCAGATTCTGAAATAGGCAGCAGGTTATTGAGATGATTTTGATTTTTATAACTTTTTCTGTCTTACAGTACACCTCAGCCCTCACCTATGATGCTGTCCATGTGATGACGGAGGCATTCCGCTTTCTTCACAAGCAGAGAATAGACATGAGTCGTCGTGGCAACAGTGGGGACTGTTTGGCCAACCCAGCAGTTCCCTGGGCACAAGGGGTGGAGATTGAACGTGCCCTCAAACAGGTAACCTCATTAAGAAGAGAGAGAGACGGGCCCATTTCTATTAAAGCTGATAAAAGTTAAATTGATTCAGCCTTTAAGTAACAAGGACTGCATCGTTTTGAAGAAGGCGCTCCTTGAATTTTTTTTAATGTGGTGTTTAAAGGATATATCCTGATATCTGAAGATTATTTAGAGGATCCATATGGTTGATGTGAACATACTACAATACAAGATGAAATGATTGCAGCAGTGATAACTTCCCACATTACAACATTCTGTCTCATAGCAATCTTAACCAAAAATGAGCTTTTCATATGTTAAATGGTTATTTACAGTGGGGCAAAAAAGTATTTAGTCAGCCTCCAATTTTGCAAGTTCTCCCACTTAAAAAGATGACAGAGGCCTGTAATTTTCATCCTAGGTATACCTCAACTATGAGACAAAATGAGAAAAAAAAATCCAGACAATCACATTGTCTGATTTTTAAAGACTTTATTTGCAAATTATGGTGGAAAATATGTATTTGGTCAATAACAAAAGTTCATCTCAATACTTTGTTATATACCCTTTGTTGGCAATGACAGAGGTCAAACGTTTTCTGTAAATCTTCACAAGGTTTTCACACACTGTTGCTGGTATGTTGGCCCATTCCTCCATGCAGATCTCCTCTAGAGCAGTGATGTTTTGGGGCTGTCGCTGGGCAACACAGACTTTCAACTCCCTCCAAAGATTTTCTATGGGGTTGAGATCTGGAGACTGGCTTGGCCACTCCAGGAACTTGAAATGCTTCTTACGAGGCCACTCCTTCGTTGCCCGGGCGGTGTGTTTGGGATCATTGTCATGCTGAAAGACCCAGCCACGTTTCATCTTCAATGCCCTTGCTGATGGAAGGAGGTTGTCACTCAAAATCTCACGATACATGGCCCCATTAATTATTTCCTTTAAACGGATCAGTCGTCCTGGTCCCTTTGAAGAAAAACAGCCCCAAAGCATTATGTTTCCACCCCCATGTTTCACAGTAGGTATGGTGTTCTTTGGATGCAACTCAGCATTCTTTCTCCTCCAAACACGTCTAGTTGAGTTTTTACCAAAAATTATATTTTGGTTTCATCTGGCCATATGACATTCTCCCAATCCTCTTCTCATCTAAATGCTCTCTAGCAAACTTCAGACGGGCCTGGACATGTACTGGCTTAAGCAGGGAGACACGTCTGGCACTGCAGGATTTGAGTTCCTGGCGGCGTAGTGTGTTACTGATGGTAGCCTTTGTTACTTTGGTCCCAGCTCTCTGCAGGTCATTGACTAGGTCCCCCCGTGTGGTTCTGGGATTTTTGCTCACCGTTCTTGTGATCATTTTGACCCCACGGGGTGAGATCTTGCGTGGAGCCCCAGATCGAGGGAGATTATTAGTGGTCTTGTATGTCTTCCATTTTCTAATAATTGCTCCCAAAGTTGATTTCTTCACACCAAGCTGCTTATCTATTGCAGATTCAGTCTTCCCAGCCTGGTGCAGGTCCACAATTTTGTTTCTGGTATCCTTTGACAGCTCTTTGGTCTTGGCCATAGAGGAGTTTGGAGTGTGACTGTTTGAGGTTGTGGACAGGTGTCTTTTATACTGATAACGAGTTCAAACAGGTGCCATTAATACAGTTAACAAGTGGAGGACAGAGGAGGCTCTTAAAGAAGTTACAGGTCTGTGAGAGCCAGAAATATTGTTTGTTTGTTGGTGACCACCATTTTCCACCATAATTGGCAAATACATTCTTTAAAAATCAGACAATGTGATTTTCTGGAATTTTGTTTCTCATTCTGTCTCTCATAGTTGAGGTATACCTAGGATGAAAATTACAGGCCTCTCTCATCTTTTTAAGTGGAAGAACTTGCACAATTGGTGGCTGACTAAATACTTTTTTGCCCCACTGTATATCTTTTTGAGTCATTGAGATGCAGGGAGGTTTCTTTACCCAATTTTCTTAACTTAATAATTAGGAAATCACCTGTTATGTATTAAGTATGCTGCTGGTATTATTACTTTCAGTATCATAAATATGTTTGTGTGCAAACTTAACCCTCCAGTATCATTCGATTGGACTACGCAAATTAGTCATTCGAGAAAAAAATGTCCGCTGCAAAAGAGTTTGATAAAAACATTATATTAAAAGTTTTTTTTCACAAGTTTTTTGGTTTCAATCTTTAAAGCAACTTCCGCCCTAATAGAAAATACCAAAAATGTAATAATTTTCAGTATTTTAACCCTTTAAATGCCATTTTGAATACATGAAACCGCTGACTTTTTTCATGATGAAAACAGAGAAAATTTGTTATTTTCCAAAAAATACATATCTGGTGACTGGCTCTTTTTTTTATATAACAGTATTGGATATGTCAAAGATTAGCAGCAAAATGGATTTGTTTGCATTAGTAGTTTTTGCACATAATCAGATTGAACAAAAAAGTCACACATTAGTCATTCGGGACAAAAATGTCCATTTCCAAAAACTGCTCTAAAATGACAACAGATTAATATTTTTTTTAACTTTTTGGGGTTAAATCTTTCAATCAACTTCAGTCCAGATCAAAAATACCAAATGTTAACTTATGTTCAGGATTTTAACCCTTGAACTGCCAGTTTGAAAACATGAATTTGCGTTTTCTATGAAAAACATGCACAAAAAGGCAGTTATTTTCCATATAATAAATGTTCGGGGGGTCGCCTTTTTTTTTATCACAGTCTTGGATATGTCAAAGATTAGCAACAACATTGATTTTGGTTGATTATTAGTTTTTGCACAAAATCAGATTAAACAAAAAACTCACATTAGTCATTCGGGACAAAAATGTCCACTTCCAAAAACTGCTCAAAAATGACAACAGATTAATATTTTTAACAACTTTTTGGGGTTAAATCTTTCAATCAACTTCAGTCCTGATCAAAAATACCAAATGTTAACTTATGTTCAGGATTTTAACCCTTGAACTGCCAGTTTGAAAACATGAATTTGCGTTTTCTATGAAAAACATGCACAAAAAGGCAGTAATTTTCCATATAATGAATGTTGGGGGGGTCGGCTTTTGGCCTCTTATCCTACAGAGAAGCTCCTCTTCATCTTACTGCTTGTTGCGTATCACAGGAATGAGATGACCATCCAG
>NC_136912.1:51097144-51411144 GCF_949606895.1 Notothenia rossii | reverse complement strand
TATTGGGATCGTTTGTATTAATGTGGACCGGAGGGAGAGGGTGACGAGCATAAGTTTCACTTTCCTTTTTTATTTCAATTCCAACTTTGGTCATGAAGAACATGTTTCTCTGTTGTCCACGTTCATAAAGCATAAAACAACAGCATCAAAGCGCGGTGCAGAGTCTCTAGATGAGTTTATAGTAGTCCCTCGTTCTTATTAAACATCCATGTAGTCTGTTGTATAGAAAACTGTAGTTTCCATAGTTTCCCCACAGCAGCAGACGCACATTCGTTCCGCTGGATTCGATGGATTCGATCCGCTGGCGCATCATAAACACTTTGGATAGTGAAAGTGCAGTCGGATTCTCTAAATCCTTTTGAATTCTCCTATCCACTATCCCTTAACCCTGTGATGTTTCACTCAGAGGTCAAGCAATAGACGATAGGGTTAGAACTTAGGAGCTGATTTTTGGACTATTCGACTGCAGCCCTTGCCTTGCTGTGCGGAAGGGGCGAGATTAACCTGAGCAATAACAGTTAGTGGCGAGTACGGCAAATAAAAGTTGTAACAAGCAGTAGCGCTGAGAAAAGTGACTAGAACGTGACCACATACTTATAAAAAAAACACACTTTAAAAGTCAGGCCACACTAACCAGGCTTAGTGTGATTCTATTTATTTTGACCTTACTTTGACTATCCATTCTATGTTATTGATCATTGTGGAGAGCAAGCAGACGTTTTCCTGTCGTTTTGTATTATAGCAGCTCAAGGTTCAAGGTTCTTTATTGAATCACACGAACAGTATAATACAGTGTAGTTATGCCGATGAAATTCTTAGGTCACAGGCTTCTCCAACAGTGCAACACAAAACACAGGTAAACAGACAAATATAGTAAATATTAAATACAAAAAGAAAAATAGTTGAAAAAAGTGAAATAGTGCAATAATAGTCCACATGCAAGTTATTGGAATATGATATATTAGGTAAATAGATAAATAATTAAGTAGTTAAATCATTTTAAAGTAGCAGCCATATAACTATTTTGGATATTGTTTCAACAGTTCAGGTGTTTAACAGATTTTACTTCAGGTGTTTGACAGTCTTATTGCCTGTGGGATGAAACTGTCCCTGAGTCTGGTGGTTTTAGTCCGGATTAACTTTACGATTGAAGGCGGTGCAGCTGCCGTACCAGGCCGTGATGCAGCCAGTCAGGATACTCTCTATGGTGCACCTGTAGAAGGTCAGGATGCTCTCTATGGTGCACCTGTAGAAGTTGCAGAGTATCCTGGAGTCCATGTTGAACCTCCTCAGCCTGCGGAGGAAGAAGAGCCGCTGTCGATTTTTTTTGGTGATGGTGGTGGTGTGATGAGTCCCTGTCAGGTCCTCAGTGATGTGGACACCGAGCAACCTGAAGCTGCTGACTCTCTCCACCGTAGTCCCATTGATGGCGATGGGGGCATGTCCCTCTCTCTGCTGCTTCCTGTAATCCACAATCAGCTCCTTTGTTTTGCTGACGTTGAGATGGAGGTTGTTATCCTGGCACCAAGATGTCAGGTTTTCGACCTCCTCTCTGTACGCCGTCTCTTCGCCGTCTGTGATCTGTCCGATGACGGTCGTGTCGTCAGCAAACTTCACGATGGTGTTGGAGCTGTGTGTGGCCACGCAGTCGTGTGTAAACAGGGAGTAGAGGAGCTTGAGGGGCTCCGGTGTTGAGGATCAGGGTGGAGCAAGGGCGGACTGGCACATCGTCCGACCGGCCCACTTCAGTACCGGCCCATCGGGATTCGTCCCGATGGGCCGGTACTGAAGTGGGCCGGTCGGACGATGTAGGCCGGCCGGTAACCGGCAGGGCTCAACATTATAAATGGCCCGCTGGCCCGGAAGCACTATTTAGACACCCCGGGCCAGCATAACGTACTTTCCACTTGCCCGCTCGGGCCACTAAAAATATTGCTTTAAAATAATTGTCCTTTGGTATTGGTATTTTGACTAGCAATTTAGTTAAATTGTTTCGTTTATCAACGCCACAACATAGAGTTCCGTGAGACGGTTGTTGTTGTTGGGTGAAAAGCAAACAGCTGTTTGCTGCGGAGCGCAGCGCGAGCAGGCTCCCGTGAGCGGGAGCGCGCTCCTTCACTACAGACTATCGCGCCACCTAACCATTCGCCAAAATGTTTTTAATGTAAGCGCCGGTCAAAAAACAATCTTCAAATAAAAGAAAGTTACCGGAGGAGTTAAAGGAGAGTGACAAGGAGCATGAGAAGAAGAGGGAGGGAAAGTTTCAGCCAGCTTGATCAATGGAGTTGGCTTCTAGTGGTGCAGTGACGCATCCTAAAACCCTTTTTATAATCTATCGATTAGATAGATTTATGATTTGAACATTATAAAAGTAGGGTAGACATGTGGAGATTATCCGGCTGAACAAAACGTGCATTTATCAAACAGGTTTGTTTTCCACAGACCTTATTTCCAGCTATTTTCCAAAACCCTTTTGAGAAATCCCATTGCTTTTTGTCGAGGGAACCAGCAGCTTACTTCCTGGTTTAGGACGCGTCACTGGCTGCACCTCTCAATATGATGCCAATATAAACAAGTCTTCTGTTGGCTCTGTACATCAATGCCAACCTATGCTAACAAGTAAGTGAAGAGTAGACAATATAAAGGTATTGGCGAAATGTCCCAGCAGTTTAGGATAATGAAGGTTCTAATCAAATCAATTACATAGCCATTACATGTCTAACTCCTAATGACAGGAAGGCAGAAAGTGCATTATACAAATAATAATACTCATAATAATAGCAGACATTTTTTAACAATGACCACAATATCATTATTTTAATAAACCAAATATGAACAATTGAGGAAAATGAGAAAGAACTGATGATTCAAATGTTGTAGAACAAGTAGTAATGTAGTTTGTGCATACATTACTATGCAACAAATGTGTTAATTTTCTTCATCATTGGACGAATGCTCCGGGCTAGTGGTTACAAT
Source organism: Notothenia rossii (assembly GCF_949606895.1). NCBI lineage: Eukaryota > Metazoa > Chordata > Actinopteri > Perciformes > Nototheniidae > Notothenia > Notothenia rossii. The sequence continues at coordinate 51,408,168 of NC_136912.1, read as the reverse complement.
GGTGGGGCCAATGATAATATAATGCCAGTGGCATTTTACCCTTAATGTCTACTTCTGCGGTAAGTCACTAGCACCTCGGTGGGCCGGCGGTACCGAAGTGGGCCGGTCGAGAGTCCCAGGCTGATTTGTAGTCCCAGTCCGCCCCTGGGGTGGAGGATGTGATGTTTCCCACCCGCACTGCCTGGGGTCTGCCCTTCAGGAAGTTCAGGATCCATTCACAGAGGGCGCTGTTGAGCCCGAGGTCTCTGAGCTTGATGACCAGCTTGGAGGGCACAATGGTGTTGAAGGCTGAACTGTAGTCAATGTACAGCATTCTCACATACTGTATGTGTTGCTCTGGTGTGTGAGGGCAGTGTGGATGGTGAGGGCTATGGCGTCATCTGTGGACCTGTTTGTTCTGTAGGCAAACTGCAGGGGGTCCAGAGAGTCAGGGAGGGAGGAGGTGATGAAGGTTTTGACTGTCGTTGAGGCTGGTGATTTTTGTCTTTTTTGGGGACAGGGACGATGGTGGAGTGTATCAAACATGTGGGGACTACAGAATGCAGCAGGGACCTATTGAATATAATATAGATTTAAAAATAATAGATTTAATTTGTTAGCGCTTTTACAGGTGCTCAAAGACGCTTTACAGATAATAGTGAAGAGAAAAGAAAAGAGAAGAAAGGAACAACAAATAAATATATAGTTAAAGTTAAAGTCAAATAATACAAAAACAATCACACATGAAAAGCCAGATTGAAGAGGTGAGTTTTTGTGAGTTTTTTGAAGGTGGTGAGGTCGGTGCAGTCTCTGATGGGTTGTGGGAGTGAGTTCCAGAGGGAGGGGGCAGCGACGGAGAAGGCTCTGTCCCCCCAGGTCCGATGATTGGTGCGGGTGGGGATGGATAGGAGGTTGGCTTCTGATGAGTGGAGGCAGCGGGAAGGGGTGTGGTGGTGCAGCAGGTCTGTGAGGTAGGGGGGGGGGCCTGGTTGTTAAGGGCTTTGTAAGTAATGAGGAGGACTTTGAAGTGGATTTTTTGACGGACGGGGAGCCAGTGGAGGTTCTGGAGGATAGGAGTGATGCGGTCTCGGGAGCGGGTGTGGGTGAGGAGGCTGGCAGCAGAGTTCTGGATATGTTGGAGATTATTGAGGAGGTTGGATGGTATGCCATAGAGGATGCTATTGCAGTAGTCGAGTCGTGAAGTGATGAATGCATGAATCAGGGTTTCAGCAGCAGAGGAGGAGAGTGACGGGCGGAGACGGGCAATGTTTTTGAGGTGGAAAAAGGCGGTCCTGGTGATGTGATTTATGTGGTGATTGAATTTGAGCTGACTGTCGAAAATGACTCCGAGGTTGCGGATGTGATGGGGGGGAGATAGAGTGTGGCTGTCAATGGTGAAGTTGAAATTATGGATGTCTTTGATACCGGATGGGGGGGCGATGATGATGATGTCTGATTTGGCACTGTTCAGTTGGAGATAGTTTGTTTGCATCCATGCTTTTATTTCTGAGAGACAGTTGGTGAGAGTGGAGTGTGTTGTGGGGGTGATTGTTTGTGTTGAGATATAAAGTTGGATGTCATCGGCGTAGCAGTGAAATTGAAGGATGTGGCGACGAATTATTTTGCCAAGGGGGAGCATGTAAAGGATGAAGAGGAGGGGGCCAAGCACCGAACCCTGGGGGACGCCTTGGGACAGAGGAGCAGTGGAGGAGGTGCAGTTGTTGATGTTGATAAATTGATGTCTGTCGGTGAGGTAGGATTTCAGCCAGGAGAGTGCAGTGTCAGTGATGTTGAGTGATGATTCGAGGAGGGACAGCAGGATGGTGTGGTTGATGGTGTCGAATGCTGCGGTGAGGTCGAGGAGGATGAGGATGTTCAGGTTGCCGGAGTCAGAGGAGAGGAGGATGTCGTTTTTGATTTTCAGAAGAGCTGTTTCTGTGCTGTGTTTTGATCGGAAACCGGATTGAAATGGCTCAAAGAGGTCATTGGAGCTGAGGTGGGATTATGGGAATATGTCTGTGAACACCTCTGCCAGCTGGACTGCACACACCCTGAGAACACGGCCAGGGAAGCCATCAGGTCCAGGAGCCTTGTGTGGGTTAACCCTTTTAAATTATTTGCACACATCTGCCCTGTTTAAAACAAAAGGGCAGGGCTCCTGGTCCTTCTTTGCACCCCCCGCCTGGCTGCTCTCGAAGCGAGCAAAAAAACTGTTAAGCTCGTCTGGGAGAGATGCGCACACAGACAATCCCGCAGCTCCTTGGTAGTCTGTCATTGTTCTTAGTCCCGCCCACATGTTCTGGGTATTACAGCCTTTGAAGTCAGATCCACCTTGTCTTTGTATTGTCTCTTTGCACTGCTGATAGTTCTTTGGAGTTCGTATCTAGATTTTCTGTACTCCTCCAAAACTCCAGCTCTGTGCGCGATAGTGCGCGCTTTCAGCTTGCCACGCACTTCGCCGTTTATCCAGGGAATTTGATTCGGGAATGTTCCTACAGAAACCCTCGGTACCACGTCATCGATGCATTTCCCAATGTAGCAGATGACCGTGTGTGTGTTGTTGTCCTCAAACACACCCCACTCCGTAGTTTCAAAGCAATCATGCAGTGCTGAATCTGACTCCTCACTCCATTGTTGTACTGTCCTTGTTACCGGTCTATCCCGTTTCAGTTTTGAGTTTTTAGCAGCAGCAGTGAGATGTGGTCTGATTTGCCGAAGGGAGGGCGAGGGAGAGCCTTAAATCCATGCAGAAAAGTGGAATAAACATGGTCCAGTATGCTTCCCCCACGCGTCGGGCAGCTGATGTGTTGGTAGTACTTCGGCAGGACCTTCTTCATGTTAGTGGTGTTAAAATCCCGGGCCAAAACGAACAACTGGCCGTGAAGTCTTGGTCTTGTCGATAATCCCAAACAGCTGATCGAGTACCGCTTCATTGTTGGCGAGCAGCGGAATATACACTGCTGTAATCACAACAGATGTAAATTCTCTCGGCAGGTGAAAAGCCCGGCATGTGATCATGAGGTGCTCTAAATGAGCAGAACAGTCCGAATAAATAATCCTCACATCTGTACCCCAGTTCTTATTTATCATGACGCACACACTGCCACCTTTACTTTTCCCCGAGTTAACTGTCCAGTCCTGGCGAAAAATAGTGAATCCGTCAGGAACAATGGCGGAGTCCGGGATAGCGGGGTTGAGCCAAGTCTTGGTGAGGATGAACACGTTACAGTTGTTAATGTCCCGTTGAAAAGCAATCCGACTTCTGAGTTCATCTAGCTTATTTTCAATGGATTGAACATTAGCCAGAAGAATACTAGGAAGAGGGGGTCGGTTTTCCCGTTTTCTCAGTCTGACCAGCAGCCCGGCGCAGGACCCCCGCTTGGTCTTCTTCCTGCATCGCTCAGATAGGACAACAGGTAGCCATGGCGAATCTCCATTGTCTGTCGGTGGTCTATTGTCCACAAAGTTTCTGATGTGAAGAAGTTTCTCTCTGCTATATTGTATAGCAGAGTTGGTGCGGTCGGCTTGCATGTTAAAAGCAAACGACAAAAAGTAAATAAACACAAAAAAAATACGAAAAAGGGCAAAGTTGGAGAGGAACCAGAAGACAAAGCGGTCATCTTTCACTGGCGCATTTAACAAGCAAGCTATCGGATGGAATCAATACATGGGCTACACAGGTTGTCATGTCCGACTATCACAAGTAGAATCATAATGAAAAATACACCGGTAAAATGTGCCTGTAGAAAACGGCTTATGCCACAATAGGATAGCAACAATTAGTCAAGATAGTCGGATTAGCTTCGGTTTCTATGCTAACATCACCCATTTTATACCAGATAAACTTTCATAACAGCGTTGTGATGCCAAACAGCGTAAATTCATACTGAAACACATTCACTGATGGGGATGGGGGATATGTGTCAGCTGCTTGCGTGACAGTCAGACAGTGAATACTTTACAGCGGCCGCTGCCGTGAGAATAACGGGAGAATAAACTCTGGTGGACGGGCAGCACTGCAGCGGTCGGTAAATGCAACTGAAGCACATTAATAAACGATGAACCACGGCAAAAGTACAATGGTTGAGAAGTAGTTCTTACATTTAATATGGCTTCTAATGATTAAAAGAAACACGATCATTGACCTGACGCAGTCATTCATTGTTGTTGTTGTTTGTGGCGTTTGGGAGAAACGTAAACCAACGTAAACAGTGACATCATGACGCAGCAATGGCAGCACCAGTCGGGCTCTGAGTGGTGGAAACACAAGTGGTGCTACAGAGAAGAACCAGTTCAGCACCAGAAAAGCACAAGAACGGATCTTGAACCGGAGCCGGTTTGGTGGAGAAGGGGCATAACAGGGCTGAAACAGAGAGATCTGAGGGATGTCTAAAATGCATGATCTGTTTTGTATTTTGAGCAAAACACATCATAGACATGTTTTTTTATATATTTGTATATATCTGAGACCCATAATATATGCCTAAAAATAGATAGCATGATAGGAGATCTTTAACTCCACCTTAGTGTAACGACTCAGCTTGGTTGGAACCTCGACTGAGTGTGTCTAAAAAGAGTACTGGGTAACAGGTTTTACCCCCCGAAAGCCAAGAAGTTCCAGAAATAACATAATGCTCTGCAAAGAGTGTGTGTGAGATGTGTTCCTATGAACGGAGCGCTATATCACCATGCAATCGAATGGAAAAGCGTTTTTAAAGTGGAAACTACACAAAATAGAGAGGGGGGAGAATCTGTAGAATAAAGGATTCTATTTTCTTGCAGGTATCCAGATTTAGCCCCTATGAGTGGACACTAGAGGAGCCTGAGGACGGAGCGTTGCCACTAACAACCGAATCCACCAATGAGTTTGGGATCTTCAACTCCCTGTGGTTCTCTCTGGGGGCTTTCATGCGGCAGGGTTGTGACATATCACCAAGGTTGGTATCGCAGTTAAATGAATAATAATGACATATGTAATATAATGAATATACATGAGGGCGAGCATGTCCTCTAATCTGTCACCCTGTTTTCTGCTCTGATGAAAGGCTTGTGCTTCCCTCATTTGTTGCATAGTTAGGACATAATACGAATGTCCTGCTTTACTGCAGCATATGTCTGTTCTGCAAACCCATCTCCAATGAGTTATACTAATAATAATAATGGGTTTCATTTATAAAGCACTTCATATTTGACTTCAAATCCCGAAGTGCTACAAGCAGTGAGCATGAACAGTATAAAAACATTGCACAATACGGTAAAATTGTGTATAATGTGTAATATGTGTATATGTAACGGTTTTGCATTTAAAAGTACACTTTGAATGATATGATCAAAACATAGGTGTTTTCAGATCAGTGCTTCTCAATCTCTTTTTACGTAAGGGACCACTTTTTATCATTTTAACATAACAATACCAGTACATAACACATTAATTAATTCACATGTTGAACATATAACACCTGCAGGAAGCTGTTAATGTTAACATGCTTAATATGTGATAGGATACATTTTGAGCAATTATTTCCTGTAAAAGAAGCAACATATTATGTATTTTATCATTTTATATAGGAAATACGAAATTCAGTTTTTTCCTCTCCCAACTCTTGACCATTGTTCTGTTAGCTGTTAGGAACCTTGACTCAATAGTTTAGAGGACTCAAATGCACAACCCAGAGACAAAAAAGTTTTGAAGAAAAATAATCTTTACTTGCAAAAACAAAATCACTCTTTTAGAGGAAATAAAAAAATGACAAAAGTAAAGCGCTCACATGGAGGGCAAAAGGCAAAACACTGAATCTCTTAACCTGTTAAGCCCTGAGCCTGTTTTTCAGGTTTCAGGCTCGAAAATGCTATGCCCAAAACAAATGACTATAACTTAACTTATAAAAGGGTTATATGTATAATTTATTTTATCAAAGCAAGGTTACATCTGTGAGTTGGATGTATAAGTGTCAGAATCAATATAGATGTTTCTGTGTCAGAGTAAATTCAGATGGAACATAGTAAAAAAAAAGGTAAATTCTTACCTCTGCCTAAAAAAAACCCATTACTTATAGTGAAAACCACTCTAGGAATCCAAAGTATAACATGTAATAAGTACCCTGTCTCAAGATTGAGGCAAAACAAGTGAAATTTGACCTTTTTAGAGAGGTTTAGCAAAAAAATGACCTTTGGGCACATTTTGGCACATTTGGATACCATCAGTGCCATTTGAGCTTTTTCAGGTACCATACTGTAAAAATAATTGTATTATCACTATAGGTAATCATTCCATCCAAATACAAGTGTTTTTATAAAAAAAAAATGTAATTTTTATGTAAAAGTGTAAAAAGTGTGTGTGTGTCTGTGTGTGGACTTTGCCACAGTCCTTACATGTTTATCAACCGACTAACACTTCTACGCAGGTTTACTTACACAATAAAAATGAGGAAACATAGCATACATTTTTCCCCAACAGGAGCAGATTTATTTCAAAAATAACACACTAAAAAACTACACTAAAACCGAAATAACACCACAAGCATTTTTTTTGTAAACACTGGCAAAAAATAAAAAATGTACACAACCTGAATGTGTTTAGTGTTTTTGAGTTGAGGCACCAGGCACTTAGTGCAGTAGAAAGGTCTTCACCGTTTTGTTGCCAGCACCATAGCACCTCCTGAGCGTGGTGGCATCTTCCCCATAATACTTGGGAATGCATGAGTGATGATGGGGGCAGAGGTGGTGGTGCTGCAGGGACTTCACCCCTCATGTCTGCAGCAAGCTGCTCCCTGAAGGACTTCTGAGTGTGTGGCTTCGTCCTGCCGGGGTCACCCCTCATCTTGTGCAGCTCCTTGTGGAGAAGGACGCTGTTCACCACTGCAATGTCCAGAAATGGTAAAAAAGGTCTTGTACCATTTCATGGTTTTTGTGGTGAAGGCTGTAGTACTCAATCAAAGCATCGGACACATCCACGCCGCCCATGCTTCTGTTGTAGTCCACCACGGCGTCAGGAATGGTAACAATCTTAGTCTGCCACACACCAGCCCGTTTCACTTTCCTCCTGACAGTCTGTCAACTGAATCAGAAGATGCAGAGGGAGGCTGAGTTAGTACTGGTGCAGACGTCCGTCCGTAGCTTGGATGTTGATGGCTCTGGGGCAACTGTATGCTGATCTGAAGCACGTCGTAGCTCGGATGAGGCAGATGTTGATGGATGTGATCCAGAAGCCATTTGATACTCGTCTTCATCACTGTGAAAACAAATGTGGAAAAAACTAAATCGATTACTTCACTGGCTTATTCTTTCAAAAATGTAACTCAAATCAGAAATAATTCCTGCATTTAGCGTGTGTGAAATAACAGTATACACATATATATACAGAGTGTACATACCTTTCCTGAAGTTCATAATTAGGGTCTGATTGTGGCCGAAATACATCCTCATCTTCTGACGGAGAGTCAGCGAATACCACGCTTATACAGCCTCTTGCTCGTGTTCGTTGTTGCTGTGCTGTGCTGGAGCGGTTGTGCGCCTTGCTCTGCTGCGTAAAGGTGCGGCTGCTGGCATTATTCATACTGCGCAGGATCCTATCTCTGGAACCCACTGGTCGATTTTGGGGGTTGACACCTCTTTTGAAACTTTAGAGCCAATAGAATCGAGGGGGGGGGGGGGGTTAGTAAATCCCACTAAACACTTACGTCAAGGAGAGAGAGGCTTGCGTAAGCAGCACATGCTACAGCCTGAGCTCCGGACTGCAACACTTTATACCTACTCTGCGGCCATGAATGTAATGATGGATTATCAGGAACAATTCTAAAGTGACACAGAGACATTGGATTCACCTTGAGTAGCGTTTTTATTCCCTTGAATACAACTTTTGATCACAAAACAGCAACGATAAGAGATAATTATTGTTATGGTTTAGAACACTGTTGTTGTTTTTTGCTCTGTTCTGGCTGCTGGAGTTTGTGTCCTACAGTGATGATATTTATATCAATATAATCTGTGGAGTATCAGCTTTCAGAAGATATGTAGTTTGTGCAGAACATATTAAGTTTTAAAGATCGTTTTTGCTAGTTAGCACCGGAAGTAGCATCAGCCTGTTTTCACTAAGGTCTAATGCTAACGCTTCGTTGTGAGACTTGTTTTGTTTCGGTAAAAATGGCTCATATTGTCAGGTAGCTGAGTTTTATTCCCGTTATTTGATTATAAGACATTCATAGGTTTTTAAATATTAAGAAGCCCCCAGATGCTGTCTCCTGCACTGACGCGTTTTTCCCCCCGGTATCGGGGGGGCCGGGCTTAAGAGGTTAAGCGATGGCTTGGATCTGGCTTCTTGGGACAACGAACAAGACGAACCGACAACTAACAAGGGGAGACAGGACAATATATGCATGAGGTAAGTGGGCACAGGTGGAAACAATCAGGGGCGGGGCAGACACTGACGATGGCGGGAAAAAGAACCAAGGCAGGAAGTAAAGGGACCTGGAATGAGACAAAGAGAGTACAAAATAAAACAGGAAGTGGAACATAAACTAAATTAACATGAACATGACAATCATAAACATGAAACAATTTAACATAATTGACGGGACACTACAGTACCCCCCCTTCTAGGGCGGACTCCTGGCTGCTCAGGGTGACTATCATAGAAGTCACTGATGAGTGTCTTGACCACAACGAAAGTCGAGGAGACCCAGCAATGCTCCTCAGTGCCGTAACCCTGCCAATCAACCAAGAATTGTCGTCATTGGCCCCGTTTGCGGTCTGCCAGAAGTTTCCTGACTGTGTACACCGGGCCGCCTTCAATGATCCGGGGTGGTGGAGGGGGCTTGGAGGCGGGAACCAGAGTGCTCTCTCGAACTGGCTTGATTTTGCTCACGTGAAACGTGGGATGGACCCTCAAAGATCTGGGGAGTTTGAGGCGCACAGAGACAGGGTTAATGACTCTTGAAATTGGGAAAGGACCCACAAACCTCGGTGCCAACTTGTTGGAGTGAACGTGTAGGGGTAGATCCTTGGTGGAGAGCCAGGCTTTCTGGCCCGCCCTGTAGAGTGGGGCCGGACGCCGTTGACGATCCGCCGTTGACGATCCGCCGCTGACGATCCGCCGCTGACGATCCGCCGCTGACGATCCGCCGCTGACGATCCACCGCTGACTTCATCCAGGTTGAGGTCTGAAGTAGCGCCTGCCGAGCACTGACCCAAACCCGCCGACAGCGTCGGACCATGGCTTGTGCGGATGGAACCTTGACTTCTTCCTCATTAGCAGGGAATAGAGGAGGCTGGTACCCGTTAGCGCACTGGAAAGGGGAAAGACCCGTGGCAGCTGAGGGGAGAGTGTTGTGGGCATACTCTACCCAGGTAAGGTGATCTCTCCAAGTGGTCTGCTTCTGGGACACGAGGCCTGAGGCATGTTTCGAGGACTTGGTTCAGGCGCTCTGTCTGACCGTTGGACTGCGAGTGATAACCGGAAGATAAGCTGACGGTGGCGCCGAGGAGCTGGCAAAACTCCTTCAAGAAGTTAGAAATGAACTGTGGTCCTCTGTCGGAAACTATGTCACTGGGAAAACCATGGATTCTGAACACGTGAGTTAACATGACCTCTGCCGTCTTCTTGGCAGAGGGAAGTTTGAGCAGAGGCATTAAATGTGCCATCTTTGAGAAACGGTTTACCACCGTCAGGACGGTAGTGTTACCTTTGGAGGGCGGTAGTCCAGTCACAAAGTCCATGGAGATCTGCGACCATGGTTGCTGAAGGCACTGGGAGGGGCTGGAGCAGACCCATCTGGGCCTGGGAAGAGGTCTTATCCCGGGCACACACACACGGTGAGAGCATGCAAAGGTGCGGCCACAGAACTGAAGTTGCGTATAAACTTCCGGTAAAAGTTGGCAAACCCCAGGAATTGTTGGACTCTTTTGCTGCTATCAGGAGTGGGCCAGTTGGTCACCGCACTGACCTTGGATGGATCCATCTGCACCTGATTGGCGGTGACAATGTAGCCCAGGAAGGAGACAGTGGTTGCATGGAAGTCGCACTTTTCAGCTTTCACATACAACTCAAGAAGCTTCTGGAGAACTTGGCAGACATGCATGACATGAGAATGACTATCTGGGGAGAAAATCAAAATATCGTCCAGATACACGAAAACAGAAACATTCAAATACTCTCTCAAAATGTATTTTACCATAGCCTGAAATACAGCAGGAGCATTACACAGTCCAAAAGGCATGACCCGATAATCATAATGTCCGCTTGGGGTGTTGAACCCCGTTTTCCACTCGTCTCCCTCTCTAATCCTGACGAGGTGGTAGGCATTCCTAAGATTGAGTTTGGTAAAAACTTTAGCTGTTTGAAGCAGTTCAAATGCTTTATACATCAGCGGGAGTGGGTGGCGGTTCTTAACAGTTATTTCGTTCAATGGGCTGTAGTCAATACATGGCCTGAGCGACCCATCCTTCTTACCCACAAAGAAAAATCCTGCACCAGCAGGCGAAGAAGAGGGACGGATAATCCCTGCTTTCAACGAGGAGGAGATGTAATCGTCCATGGCCGCCCGCTCCGGTCCCGAGATGGAGTATAAGCGCCCCCTAGGGATGGGTGCGCCAGGCAGCAGGTCGATGGCACAGTCAAAAGGATGATGAGGGGGCAGTGACAGAGCTTTGGTTTTATTAAAAACCTCTTTAATGTTATGGTAGCATGAGGGGACCATGGAAAGGTCAGGAAAATCTGAGCTTCTATCAGAAACTGCAACAGTTTGTGGGGCTCTACAGGACATGGTCTCTGAGCTGAGTTGGGTTACTGGGGTTTTGGTGACAGCATGGTGGGGAAAATAGCCGGACTTACAGGTCTGTTCACAATTCCCTCCCCATCCCTTAATTTGTCCTGAACACCAATCAATATGTGGGTTATCTGTTTTTAACCAAGGAAACTCCAAAATCAGCGGATGTTGTGCTGAATTGAACAGATTATTATGCATTATTTCTACAGGATTATTATCAATTGTCACTTGAATGGGTTCTGTACAATCAGTTACTTTACACATTAGTCTGCCATCTAGGGCGCTGGCATTGACGGGATGCTTGAGAGGGACAGTCTTAATATTAAGGCGTTTAGCTAAACCCCAGTCTATGAGGCTTTAATCAGCCCCAGAGTCAATTAGCGCCCCCAGAGTATGTGTCTGACTGTTAGCTGTGACTTTAACCTGGGTGAGTGTGTGAGGAGGATAGTCCGAGGAAATCTTGCTCGCCAGCACCCTCCTCATGGTTGGTGAGCATGCCCTTTTCCCGGGCATGTCGCCTGCTGGTGACCAGATTGGCCACAGTAAAAGCAGCATCCCTCCTGCAGGCGGCGCCATCTTTCCTCTGGAGAAATCCTTGTTCTCCCGAGCTGCATTGGCTCCTCCGGTGCCTGTGATGGCGCTGTTCCTGCTGGGCCTGATGAAGAGTGAAACAAGGGATCCCATGAAGGCTGCCTACCCAGAGAGCGCCCCTGGTGGCTGGGATGTCTTGTTGCAGTTTGGCGCCGTTCTCTCTCTCTTTCTCTGAGGCGGTTATCAACTCGGATAGACATGGAAATCAGCGGTTCAAGGTCTTGTGGTAGGTATAGTGGAGCCAGGTGGTCTTTGATGGTTTCAGAGAGTCCATTCCGGAAGGCGTCTATTAATGCTGGGGTGTTCCAACCACTGTCTATGGCTATGGTACGGAACTCTATGGCATAATCTAATACTGGCCGTGGGTGCTGTTTGAGCTGCATGAGTACACGGGTGGCGTCACCGGCAGGTGAGGTAAGATCAAAAATCCTGCTCATAGTGTCTTTGAATGCTGTGAAAGAGCTACATATACTGGAGTCTCTTGACCACTCCGCAGTGGCCCATGCGGCAGCTCTGCCGGTTAAATGGGAGACCGTTAATGCTATTTTAGCCTCATCTGACACAAACGCAGCTGTGTTAAGTTTGTAATGCAGGTCGCACTGGACTAGGAAGGTTCTGCAGTTGCCAGATTCACCTGAATATTTCTCTGGCGATGCCAACCGCAGTGGGACAGGAGAGAAACTGACCTCGGCCTGATTAGCAGCAGGATTGGCATCAGGTGGCGTAGCAGGAAACGGAACTGTAGAAGTTGCCTCTAGATGAGTGAGGACTCTGTGGAGCTGTTCTGCCAGATGGTTCACCTGTGACGTGACAGAGGTTTGGAAATCCTCCTGGCGTTCTGAGAGGTCTTTCACTCCATGACTAACTGTTTTTAGCTGCTCCTGGTGCTGATGGATGATGTTACCCTGTGCAGACAGGGCGGTCTGGAGCGTCTTGGGGTTGGCTGAGTCCATACTGGTCGGTTTGTTCTGTTAGGAACCTTGACTCAATAGTTTAGAGGACTCAAATGCACAACCCAGAGACAAAAAAGGTTTGAAGAAAAAATAATCTTTACTTGCAAAAACAAAATCACTCTTTTAGAGGAAATAACAAAATGACAAAAGTAAAGCGCTCACATGGAGGGAAAAAGGCAAAAACGTTGAAATTTCTTAAGCGATGGCTTGGATCTGGCTTATTGGGACAACGAACAAGACGAACCGACAACTAACAAGGGGAGACAGGACAATATATACATGAGGTAAGTGGGCACAGGTGGAAACAATACGGGGCGGGGCAGACACTGACGATGGCGGAAAAAAGAACCAAGGCAGGAAGTAGAGGGACCTGGAATGAGACAAGGAGAGTGCAAAATAAAACAGGAAGTGGAACATAAAATAAAATTAACATGAACATGACAATCACAAACATGACACAACTTAACATAATTGACGGGACACTACATTAGCTCGTTGTTTGTTTGAACTGCATATTTTTATAATGCAGGAGAAGGCTGTTCGGCATTGGCAAATTGACTTATTCCTTTGAATCAATAATTTAAAAAAATGACAATCTAGTTAAGTTGTACTTTTAGTATAGTACACAACTTTGACACAATGGCCCTCATTTATAAAACATTGCGTGGGATTCATGCGAAAGGCTTGCGTAGGGACACAATACAGGAAGTACAAAAGTATTCTGTACAAGGGGTTTCACAACTACCAATATTTACTAGTCGACACGTTTTTCAAAATAGCAGTCGACTAGTCGTTACGTCATAATAAAGACACACAAAGATAGGTTTACAACTGTATTTTATATTGGAACTCATACAGTAACATTAAACACTGCATTTTAATTTGTGTTACATGGCTGAGTAAATAACAAACAGTAACTGGACTCACCAAAATCGACAGCAAAAAACTCTTGTTTACATAAATGGCACGTAAATCCAGTGTGCAACAGCGCATTGCGCAACACTTTATTCGCTGTCCTCCACGATAACGTCTACCTTTCAATATTTTACACCAACGCATCGACATGTGAGGGAAGGAGGCTTGACCGCTTTCGGGTGACAGTGTTGCCTGCCAGGGAAAAAACCCTCTCACTCGGGGTGCTTGTGGCTGGAATAGCCAGGTAGCTCCTCGAAAGCGGGGGAAGCGGTGCACGTTTTCTGCCCACCACTCCAGTGGATTATCCATTGTGGGGATATGCGGTGTCCGCTGGCAGTAATCCCGTAGCTCATCATCCGCATCACTGTTGACCTGTGTTTTCTTGCTGTTCGTTTGCCTCTGTTCAGTGCTGACGCCGGTCCGTTGCTCACTGGTGCTAGCATTACTGGTAGTGCTAGCTGTCGGCAGCGGGTGTTTCATCTTCAGATGGTTGCGCATAGCAGATGCATTTGTATTGTACTTCAGTACAGCTGTATACAACTGACACTTCACTGTGGAGTTGGTTACATCTTCGTTGAAGTACTGCCATACATAAAGAATGTCGGACGTGTTTTGTAGCATTTTGCAGCACCTCGTTTACCTCCATTATTTTCACGACTAGTTGACTAGGGCCTACAGCGACGACTAGTGGTAAAGGTAGTCGACTAGTCGACTAGTCGATTAGTTGGTGAAACCCCTATTCTGTACACAAAAAATCACACAAATATTCAGATTTATAAAACAGTGCGCACACACGTCCTACACCGGTTTCCCTTTTATAAATCACAAAGAATGCGGAGCAGCTTTTGAGGGCTTCACATGACTGCCATGTTTGCCTATAAATGATCAATGAAATGTCCCTTATTAATATTCATTTATATATGTATATTAACCATAACTTACTGTTGTAAAAAATGTATATAGAAATGTATTGATCGAGTAATATATGTCAAATATATTAAATGTTTTACATTTGTTTTAATATCAAGTTAATGATATCCTGACTTCAGGGAAGATGGCGGAGAGATTAGGTGCATAATTAACCAGCGCTCACAAGTCGGGCTCATCATCCCTCTAAAAACTATAACTAATATCCCCTCCACCCTCCAAGAAGGAACTGGGGAATGGACTTGCTCCTCACAGTTGGAAGTCTCTTCCTTTTCAGGTTCAGTTTTGTGTTAATGTTTCATGTGTTTTTTATGTTATTAATTGTGTCAGATTTAGAAATTTATACTCAAAGAAAGATCAGGATGCAATTTAAAGATCTGAAAATGGTGTCCCTTAATGGGTTAAACAATCCAGTAAAAAAAGTGAAGGTTATAGCATGATGTTAAGAAATTATCGATTTTGATAACAATTTAAGCAAAACCATAACGGTAAACCACAATCTTAAATACACAAGTTTCTTTAAAAGATACACCTCTTGTGATAAACTCGCTTGACATTGCAGAAAAAGTTGATAGGCAGCAGTGGTGTAAAGTAACTAAGTACATTTACTCATAAGCAGGTCAGCTCCATAGTCAAAACCTGCCTTTTTAAAATAAGACTTTTGGCCAAGATCAAGTCGTTTTTGTCTTTTAACGACCTAGAAAGGGTTATTGATGCCTTAGTTACCTCGAGATTAGATTACTGCAATGCTCTGTACATGTACGTGTACCAGGCCTTAATTAAACGCCTGCAGCTAGTGCAGAACGCAGCTGCACGTCTTCTGACTGGACACAAAAAGATTGACCACATCACCCCAATTCTGGCCTCATTACACTGGCTTCCAATTCGGTTCCAAATTGATTTTAAACTCCTTTTCTCTTGTTTTCAAAGCCCTAAAAGGGCTGGCTCCGGCCTACATTGCCGAACTCCTCCATCGCCATGTGAGGTAGGCCCAGACCCTAGGGGCTTTTAAATACTCACTAAAGACACACTTCTTCTCTCTGGCCTTCTAGTCAGAGCTGAGTACGACACCTGACATTTCCCTGTGTTTTGTTTTTATATTTCTGTTGTAAATTATTGTCTTTTCTTGTACTGCGGTGTGAATGCACCTATTGTTACTAACAGACACCCTTTAACTCAAAAAATGGTTTGTCCCAATAGAGTGGCAAAGTCCCTCCCCTTCAGGGGGACCTCCATGGGACCTTATTTCGGAAAAATCATGTATTGAAGTCAATGGAGAGTCTTATATTTCAACAGTTTTACGATAAACTGTGACTTTTTTGACATGGAAATAATTTTTTAAGATTGACAAACATAATTTGTGTAATTCATGACACAATTCAAACGGGATCGAAAGATACGTTTTCTCTCTCCATTGACTTCAATACATAATTTTTCAGAAATAAGGTCCCATGGGGCGGAAGTAGATGGGCATGACTTCGCCACTCTATACCATGTCACCAGCATCACATGATGCCATGTTCCTCTTTGGCAGACATTTTTAACCCACTGTGGTGATTTTCCTCTAACTTTTACAATATTTTATGTATAATAGTACATTGTCAATGAGTATATTAATTGACCAATGTTATGTACATTGTTATGTTTTACAATTGTTTAATGATTTTAATTCAATTATATGTTCAAATGTGATGTTAACCTGTTCAAGAAAATGACATGTGGTCATCCAGGCAAGGCCTACCATTGAAATGATGGGTCGAAATAGAAAAATGTTTAAGCTTTTGCAACTAGTGGATATGTTACACTGAAGGAATATACTAATTTGAACCACTGATTGTTCTATTGAGAAAGAACACTGTTTTTGTGCTGTTTTGTTGATGTGAAATGTACCCCAAATTGTAGAATGATATAGAGCAGGGGTTTTCAAAGTGGGGGAAGGTGAGCCTCCCCTCAGAAAAGATAAGAACAGCCATGCCCCCCCTCCCAATTATTATTGCTATTATTATTATTATTATTATTATTATTATTATTATTATTATTATTATTATTATTATTGTTGTTGTTGTTGTTGCTATAATGCAGGGGTATTATTATCCAGTGTAATGCCCTTACCTACTGGCCTAGTTAAATCAAAGTGGTTACTTTTTTTTGTCTGGGCAGTGTCGTTTTTTCTCTCAATGAACCCTCAAGGCCACTGTACTTTTTTTGTTCCACATCGGACTCCTTAAAGGGGACCTATCATGCTAAATGCACTTTTTTATGTATTTTATACATACATATGTGTCCCCGGTGTGTCAGGGAACTCACACAGCATCAGCAAAATAACATCTTCTCTCTTTTCTTCCGTACCCAAATCTCTAAAAACGGGGGAACAGTGCAGCTGATCCAGATTTGTGTGCGATATGACGTAATATCGGCAATGCGGAACCACGGCCCTATCAGAAACGTTGCTATCAGAAACAATGCAGACTGTTTTGGATGTAATATGGTCTTTGTTTACATTGGCAAGCATCGCTAACACCCAGAGCTAACCTGTACTGGAGAGAGTGGCTGTTTCTCAATCGCGAGTACACATGCTGCAGAGCAACTATTTCAAATATACTACGTCATCGAGTGGCGCCGAAGGACTGTTTAAATGCATGTTAAATGCCCAGCATTCTGCGCCACTCTACAAACTAAAAATAATGGACATACCTCCACCCCTCGAAAGTTATCTCTGACTGAGCGATGTTTATGCAGCAGTGCACGTGGAGATGTGTACGCGCAAGTCGCGCAGATTTGTACATATAAACCTGCGGCGGAAACCCCTCTTGTCTGTCAGTGTGATTATGACTGATTTTAGTAAGTAACGAAGTAACGCGTGTCGGGCAATGTTAGTAACTTTAGTGTGATTACTGAATTATAAAAGTAGCGCGTTACACTACTCCGTTACCGACAAAAGTAATATTATTACAGTAACTCGTTACACCCAACTCTGGATATGAGGCATGGCTAGAATGGGTGAACACTTCATAGACATGTTTTTTATATATCTGAGAACTATACTATTGCCTAAAAATAGTATGATAGGTGACCTTTAAACCCAAAGTATTTCAAAACAGCGGAATTAGTTTTACCTTTCTTGTTCACGAGTTGCACTCACACAACTAATGTCACTCACAACCTGGCCGAGAGGGCTTTTAGTGAGGGGCGAAAGCGCACGCACGGGATGGATGTATAACGCAAGACAAATTGAGACCATCATTGTGAAAGGGAATGTAGCAAAATAATCGTTTTATTTTGATTACGTTGTTTTCGTAATCGTTGCAAGCCAAAATTGTAATCGTGATTAAAATGAATTGCACAGCCCTAGCAGACATTAGCAATACATCCTACCTGCAGTGTCATAACGTGCTTTCGACACTAGGTGGAGCGGGTTAACCCGTTAAGCCCCGTAGCCCCTGCGTGTCTCAGGGCTTCTTAATATTTAACAACCTATTAATGTGTCATACCCACTTAACGGGAAGAAACTCAGCTAACTGACGATATGACATTTTTTTAGCAAAACGAAACACAAGGGTAATACCAAGCCTCTGAATTAGCCCTGAGCAAAAAAATGCTAACGCACTTAGCACCGAACTCACAGTAGAAATACTTTATTACTTATCGGATCTGCACAAACAGGATATCTGATTGAAGCTGAGATTCCACATATTCTAGAGGTATCACTCCACGACCAAAACTCAGGACAGCGAAGGCGAAACCACAACGTAACTTTACAGAGCCAAAACGGCAAATATGTCTTACCTTTGCTGTTTTTCTGATCAAAAGTTGTGTTCAATGGCATTAAATCGATAAAAACGCTCTTGAAGGTTAATCCAATGTGTCTGTGTCACTTTGAAATGATTACTGATAATCCATGATTCCATTTTTTTCAAAAACGGAGATTTCATATTAGCTGCTATAAGAGCTATAACCCAGCTTCCGGTTTTGGGCAAACTGCATACGCATCATTCTCACTCCTCACGGCCTCTACACACGGCGGCGTGCTTTGTCGCTTGTCGGCGGGGGGGGCTGAAACTCGACCAATAACCAATCACATGAATCTCCCGCCCCAGACACACAAGTATGCGGTTTGATTGGCTAGAGCTTGTACTGGCATATTGACGCCTCCGTTGAGGCGTCAAAAGTAGAACATTGCTCTACTTTTGCAGCGAGCACCGCGAGAGAAGCTACACTTTGCTCCCAGAATGCAGTTCGGCGAATCGTGACGTCACCCCATTCAAAGTGAATGGGCAGAAGCGTTGAAGCGGCAACGCACGCCGCTGTATGTAGGGGCCGTACATGGTAATGTTTAGATGGATTTAGGAACTCCCCCTCGATTCTATTGGCTTTAACGGTTCAAAAGAGGTGTCAATCATCAACATCGCCAGATATACAGCAAATCCACCCACATTTTTTCTTTTTTGCTTATTTTTAGATGCTGAAGTTAAATGCATCAATCTGCTGAACTTTGAGAGCGAAATTAGGGACTAAATCTATGGATACATCTCACAACAACACCCATGTGAAACAGAACTGTAAACAGATTTACTTTTTCTTAATGCATATTTTACAAATCACTCCACTTGTAAACTTTAGTTTTGTGTTACTGTATATTATGAGTTGCAATTATTTCATACCTGTTATTCTCTTATTTTTTATAACTATAATGATCATATAAAGGTGTGCCTTGGAAATACTTATTTACATAAATGATTACCAAACCGTTTGAGACCCGCTACTTAGACTAAAGTAAACTCTCTAAAAACTCTGAGAGTCCTTTACCTCACTGAGCTGTGGTTATCAGCCCCTCAGTCTGACAGGAGAGGACTCTCCCTCCACCTCTTAGAGAGTCCTTTACCTCACTGAGCTGTAGTTATCAGCCTCTAAGTCTGACATAGTGATGTGTCGGTCGCGAACGAGCCGATTCTTTTGAACGGCTCATTGGTATGAACGAGGGGAACCGAGTCGTACTTGGTGAGAGCCGTTCTTGTTATCGTTCAATTGTTAGTCCGCACTCACTGCCTGCCAAAATCCACTCACCTGTTAAAAAGCTTGATTTTGTTCCCCAAACGTATTCTGTGAAGACCCGCTCCTACTCTGATTAGTAGGTTTCAGCAGGAGGAGTGAGATGGGGTGGGTCTTAACGGAATACGCGAGAGAGAGAAGTCATAACAAGTGGTAGGCTACAGGACAGGTAGACGACGTGTTTTTCGGATGGAAAATGAGCCAAACGCGAAAACGCAGCAGCATTTTGATGCACTTCAACCAAAAAAGCGCACCATTTGTAAAGGCAAAATATCCTTTAAAGCAGGGCCAACAAATGATCTCCATCGCCACTTAAAAACACAGTATCTAATATTAAGAGTTGCGTGAATTTCATTCAAGGCAAGGCAACTTTATTTACTTAACAAATACGGAGGGTAAATTCAAAGTAGTACATTCACGGACATGAATGACATGGATATGGCGCCACCTTGTGTCGTGTTTACAAAGCAGATTATTGACATTAGGTCTGGCAATACAGTCAATCATTATCCTGGTGATTATTTCACAGACAAACCAAGTAACCCCGCCAAAAAAAACGGCTCTTTTGAACGGCTCTTTGAAAGGAACGGAGCCATAAGATCCGGCTCCCTTCAAAGAGCCATAAATCCCATCACTAGTCTGACAGGAGAGGACTCTCCCTCCACATCTCAGAGAGTCCACCTCACTGAGCTGTGGTTATCAGCCTTTCACTCTGACAGGAGAGAACTCTCCCTCCACCTCTTTAATAACCGCGCCTTATATCCGGGTGCTAGTGGAGCACACTTGTGAACTGTTAGCGCTGTCACATCCGACTACGGTCCCGCGCTAGCGCCTTTTCTTGCAGGCGAATAACCTGACCCCCGGCTCCATGGGCAAACTACGGATAAATCAAAGAAAAGAAAAAAGTACCGGAGGAACACAGAGGGTTTAATTCTGCGTGGACATATGTTTTCACAGCAAACGATATGATTGATATATGTAGAGAGAAGTTGTCAAAGGTGCTGCAGCCTTTACCTATCGAGGAGAAAAACGGAAGAGGAAGACAGCTGACGATCTTCAGTCATAATTCAATGGGGTACGTAATTTATTTCAGAAAACACTTTTTGTTATATTCCATGGAATGCTCTTAACGTCCCGATAGCAAGGAATATATTAAATGCTTTGACAATAAATACATAAACAAATTAATCTGTGGAAGCCGTAGCGCTGTAAAAAGCATGACCAATCATTTTAGCCGGCCCGGCTAAAATAACTGGATGTGGATGGCACAAACTTATCTCGTGCCCTCATTGGTCATGTGCACATTGGTGTGTGTTGGAGGAGGGTATTTTCAAATTCTAGCGCACTCGAGCTGGTTTCTCCATTCTTACCTACCCTACCTTTAACTATTTTTAGGGTGCAGCTATATGTTTTATTTATTTCAAAATGGGCCCATTTTAATTATATATTTTTTCCTTCAAATGTGCAGAGGACTCCCCAAGTGCTGTGTTTCATTTATTTTAAAGTAGGCCTGTGTATTATTTGTAATTCTCCTTATACAGTAGGAGTTATTTGTTTCTTATTAGAGGTTAACAGTTTTATATAATGTAATAAATAGCCTAATAAATGCAAAAAAACTGTAGTTTTTGTCTAATATAACAATAAATACAAGTTTATAAGCTATCAAGCTATGAAATATGTTTTGCGGCTCCAGACAATTTTTTTCTTTTGGGAAAAATTAGCTAAATGGCTATTTTGGTCAAAAAGGTTGCAGACCCCTGTTCTAGCCTGTGAGCTCCCCGTTCGAGCGACTGACTATTCCTTCCCAACGTAGCATTGCATTGGATATGGGCTGAACTGTGATGTTACATCCCTCAGAGATGTCTATTCTCCTTCTTTTTTAAAACCCATACTGTGAGTAAGGAACTAAATTATCTGAAAGATTACTTGTTTTTGTTTAAATCAACAGTGTGGGGATACCTGCCAGAGACAGAGTCACAGGGACTGACCATAAAACAGGCAAGGGATATAAAAGAAGGGGGAGGGTCTGGAGGGGAAGGTGTTTTGACTCTGGACCCTATGGTGGGAGAAAGGCAGAGGTAGAGGTTTCATTTGATAGATCTGACTTGATTGTTGTGTTGGTTGAAGGAAGAGACACGGGCGAGGAAGAATCAGAAAAATAACTTGTTTGTAAAAAGGACAGCATGTCTTTTTTCACAAATGTATGTCAGTTTCAAGAAAGATGAGTGGTTTTATGCATGAAGTGCAAAATATCCTGGAACCCTTCAAAAAAGAAAAGCAGGAACAGGTAAAGTATGTTGAAATATTTCACAAACAGCGAGTTGTATGTTGTAATAGTTGTATGTTGATAAAAAATCTCTGTGTAGTTTTTCAAAATATAATGAACAAAGTCATAGAGGGAAAAAATAGCACAGTATGTGGAAAATATGAAAACAGCACATTGAAAAAAGTAACGTTATGTTAGAATAACATGAAATAATTCACAGTAAAGCATCTAAAAAAACATTTAAGAAATTCAGGTTATTAAATTGATCAAAACTGTATTGTTAAATCAGTGTTAAAATCACAAACTTTCCATTTAGAGTTTGATTCTTTAAGAAACTCAATTCATTACAAAATAATTCTTATTTTACCAAGTTGTAAAGTGTTGCATCAAATCTGTTCATAGTCTTAGTATAGTATATTTCATATATATATAATTTAAAAAGAGTCACAGTGTAGAATGTCCCTACATTTATTTTAAAAGTACTAGTATAGTATGTCAAAAAGTATCTTGAAAAAAAAAAGGCCAAGTATAGTATGAAGTTAAGAATTGTATTAATTAGTTTGTCTGCAATGTCAGTATAGGATTTTGAAAAATAAAGCAAGTCATAGTATAGTTTGTCTAAAATATGTTGAAAAAAAGTCATGACATTGTGTGTTGACATGGTTTTGAATAAACACATCACGTCAAATTGTATCAAGTGCATCAGATTACTCCATTTGAACCATATTATAAATAAGAAAATAATGGTCATAGTATATAGCAGGGCTATTTAATACTGCATTTAGAAATCACACATTTGTTACAAAGTAATCACACATTTGTTACAAAGTAATTGACAAGTTGTAAAATGTTCCTACATAAAAGTGTATCAAAAAAAGTATCTTGGTAGCAGAAAAATAACTAAAATATGTAAGGTTATCATAAAAAAAACCTACATGGTTTAACTGAACAAGTGTTAAAATAGAAAAACAGCCATTAAAAGAAACCCAATTCCTTACAAAGTACTTCATATTCTACCAGTTGTTAAGTGTTGCATTGATGTTAACATTTCCACTGAAATAGCGTTAAAATCAAAGTGCCATTTAAAGAAAAATCTATTCAGACAAACTTTTAAAGAAAATCTATTCAGACAAAGTATTTTTATTTTCTAGTTTTTTAAAGGTTTTGCATACATAAAAGTGTATCTTACAGTTCCTCTGTGAGAGAATTACACACAAATCTGCAGAGTGTTAGTAAAAAAAAGTGTTAAAATCACAAACGTGCCTATTAGAGAAACAGTATTTAAGAAAATCTATTCAGACCATGTACTTCATTTTCTAGTTTTAAGGTTTTGCATACCTCAAAGTGTATCTAAAAGTATCTTGGTGAGAGAAAAAAGCCAACATCTGCCTAGTGTTAGTAAAGTGTTAAAATCACAAACTTGCCTTTTACAGTCACAGTCTTTAAGAAAACCCTCTGATACACAAGCTATGGAAACCCCCTCTAAGACACAACATGGGTCAAAAATGACCCGTATTGACTTACATTGTTATTTAATGCATGGTTGAGTGTTTCTTTGCTATATTTTTGGAAATCAACTTATTTCATCATTAAATATTCAAAATATTCATTAAATATCTTGTTTTTGAAAAACTTAAATCATTACTTTTGTTTCTCCTTTGTTAATTACTAAACTACAATAGTTTTTATAATATTACATCCAGTTTACAGACATGGGTCATGTATGCAAGTGTGGTATTTAAAAAAAATAATAAAAATACTATAATAATGATTTTGTCAAAAAACATTTTAGCAGTGATTTGGACCAAAGAATAACACATTTAATATTTGAAATTTTTATTTGTCACTTTGTCACACTCACACATAGCAGACACCATACAACTGATAAAACTAATTTTGAACTTTTTGAACTGTAAGTGAATATGTATTGTTTACTGGAGTGAACTGTGGTGAATGCTGAATGTTTCAAATGAACTCATGACACTCATGAAACAAACTCATGAAATGAACTCATATGAGTAAGTTGCAATCTAGTGCATACATGCCTCACAAATCACAACAACATGTTTGTGCTCCTTGCACACAGGGCTGGTGCACTTGGAACACCAGCCGCTGGCTTTTCGATCTTTGGCAGTTGGGCAGATCTTGCACCTCTTCCTCTTCACTTGGCCCTCCTGTGGCCGGGTGGTGGCTGCACTTACTTTTTTTAACCCACATCTTTCCATTGCCTCTGTAATATGGGTTTGGAGGTGGGACGTGCCCTCCATGCGTCTCCTCATGTGTGGCATGACCAGCTCTTTGCCCAGCTCCTTTATGAAGAGCCGCCGTGCATTAGTCACACCACCCATGTAACCAGGGTGTTGTGCAGTGTAGCTGGTGAAGGCGTTGAGGGTGGCAACATCCAGCACATTGTGCCAGAGCACCATGGGCCACCTCCGTGTTCTCCGCTTGCAGGTGTACGTGTGAACCATTTGATCCATTGTTTCCACTCCTGATTTTGTGTGGTTGTAATATTGGATCACTTCTGGCTTCCTCTTAACACTCTGGTCATCCACTGCTGTGTCATCATGCATTGTGCTTAGCAGCACAACAGCCTTCCCCTTTTTCGGGACATAGCTCACCAATGTCATGTTGCCACAGAATCCAAATTTGGAGCTGTACTTCTCTCTCAGTTTGTTTGGCTTCATGACAGGTGGTATGTCTGGCTTGTTCTGGCGAAGAGTCCCCACAGGCGTAAGGTTCTTCTCTAGGAGCTTCTCAGCCAAAGGAATGCTGGTAAAGAAGTTATCCATGGTTATGTTGCGACCTATGAACAGAACAAAAAAATGAATGGTCAATTTAGTCAACATGTAATTCTCTAAATTCTAACATTAAAATAAACCTGATGGAATATTGATTATTATTATTATTATGGAGTACTGCATTGTATTTTATTCCATTATATGCTTATAAATTAATCAATTTCTCACAATGGTAATACAAAATGAAATATACACTATGAGAGAGAGGAAAAGTGATCTAGGTATTTTGCTAGAACTTCAAGAGTATATTCACTGTATGTATACTCTGTATTCTTTATTCACCTGTGTGTCTTATTCCGCTGGACAGCTGTTGGAGAATATTCTCGCCAAGGTTCCTCTGAACATCCTCTCCTGGCTGTCGCCCTGTAAAGTGATTGACATTCTACCAGTTGTAAGGTTTTACAAACTGTATCTAAAAGTATCTTCAAATTATTCCCTACAACAAAAACTCCTACTTTATGCTCACACAGAAGTCGGCCAGGGTATGTGTTGTGTGTGTGTGTGTGTGTGTGTGTGTGTGTGTGTGTGTGTGTGTGTGTGTGTGTGTGTGTGTGTGTGTGTGTGTGTGTGTGTGTGTGTGTGTGTGTGTGTGTGTGTGTGTGTGTGTGTGTGTGTGTGTGTGTGTGTGTGAGAGAGGGTGAGAGAGGGTGAGAGAGGGAGAGAGAGAGAGAGAGAGAGAGAGAGGGTGGGAGGGATAGCAAGCAGGGGTGGAGGAAGGAAAAAAGAAAGGGGGAGATATGATTTTTATATTTTTGATTTTGTTTTAAATAAACTCGCCAATATGACCCTTTTAATCACCTATTAACACTCCAGGGCTCATCTATGCTTACCTACCTCTACAACTTTAAAATATCTACTTAAATGTCATATGATCTGATATTACCGTAAAATAATAGTCGCTATGTCATATTATTATTAAAGAACACTATCTTATAGCAGGCCATCATATAGCAGGCTATACTATTTGGTTGATTATTGACCGATCATGACCTAGTAAGATTTTAACAGGGTTCACATACAGTACATTGTTTAACTGGATTGTGTTACTGAAATCAAAAACTGTCAATAAGAGTCACATTCTTAAATAACATCTATTTTGATAAAGTATTTCATTTCTCTAGTTTGAACTTTTTGCATACATAAACGTATATCTTACATTTCCTTTGTGAGAGAATTACGCACACATATGTCATCTCAAAACATTCTATTGCAGCATTTTATCTGTTTTATATATATATATATATATATATACAGGAAACATACTAATAGTAGCCTATACTATTTGGATGACCTAGTAAGATATTAACAGGATTCACATTAAAGGGCTGATCAATGTCTTACATGTGGTGCCATATCCTTATCGGGGCTATATCTGGTTTATCATTGACCGATCATGACATTGCTATATTAAGATTCACATCAAAGGGCTTATCTGCCGCTATGGGGGCAATGTTCACAAAAACAAGTCAGGGCTATATCTGGTTTATCATTGACCGATCATGACATTGCTATATTAAGATTCACATCAAAGGGCTTATCTGCCTCTATGGGGGCAATGTTCACAAAAACAAGTCATAAAAGATAAGGGGCTCAAAGGTCTGAACAGATAAGAGGGTCAAAGTCTGATTTCAGAGTGACAGGTGGCGTGACTTCCGGTGTTTTGGGGTGGGACTT
Source organism: Notothenia rossii (assembly GCF_949606895.1). NCBI lineage: Eukaryota > Metazoa > Chordata > Actinopteri > Perciformes > Nototheniidae > Notothenia > Notothenia rossii. Next base: position 51,382,250 of record NC_136912.1, on the reverse strand, counting down.
CCGGTGTTTGGGGGCGGGACTTCCAGTATTTGAGGGCGGGACTTCTTGTTTGGGAGGCGGGACTTCCGGATTTTAGGGGCGGGACTTCCGGTTGATAGGGTCATAACTAGGCTTGTTTGAGACGCGATGCGGCTCGCCTCGATAGTAGACGAGAATAGCCAATCGCAGCCGCGGGAGGTCTCAAAAAGCTCGCCTGAAGTCGGACAGCTCCGAGTCGGCTTCTTCTTCTTCTACTTATTCGCCTTCTTCTTCTTCTTCTCTCGGTTTTTTGGCGGATTGCAAACCACTTTAAGGTGCATACCGCCACCTCCGGAGTCGGCTTGACTCGGTTTGCATTATAAAGAATGCACACATGTGTTTAATCGTTAATGTCAGATATGTACTAAGTAAATACATTTGTTCCTGCTCAAGATTAGATTCAACTTTATTGTTATTGCACATATTACAGGTACTGAGACAACGAAATGCAGTTTAGCTTCCAACCAGGAGTGCAACAAGCAGTAAAGTGAAAAGTAATGTACACAATCTATAGAATAAAATATAGAATTAATTGAATGATGAATAAACAGTGAGGGGTATGAATACACTAGATATACACAGCAGCCTGTGAGCAGTATGAACAGTGTGTATGAATATGCTAAGATATATAAAGTATGAAAACGGTAAGCAGTGCAAGTATAGTATAACATATATAGATATTAATTTCATGATGATAAACATTGTGGAACAATGATGAAAAATGTGAATGGAAGTGGCGACGTAAAACTGACACAAAACAACAACAAACTTTTGCCGAGCCAATGGAGAGCTTCATCAGCAGCACGGGGTAAAAACCACCAATGAGCGCTCAGCTCGAGATACCAGCGAGTCGTTTCCCATCAAGCATTTCGCCTCCGCAGCCCGTGGAGAGGAACTGCGGCGCCTCGCCGCGCCTCGCTCTCAAGGCTGCGGGCGTCTTTGTCCCGCTAGATTTCAACGTCTCATGTGAGCGAGCCTCCAGATCAAGTGGGACAAAATGACTAACCATCATGCAACGCACGAGCAAGACGTTGATCGAAATTGCGCAGGTCTGCGCAGGTCTCGCTTGTCTCAAGCAAGCCTAATCATTACTTATCAGTCATTAATTAAAATCGAACATTTGCTGGGGTCTTATAACTACTGACACCCTATCCGTTTTTAAGAGTGCGCTTAAGACCTTCCTTTTTGATAAAGCTTATAGTTAGGGCTGATTAGATTCAGCCCCTAGTTTTGCTGATATAGGCTTAGTTTGTCGGGGGACACCTTACTTCTTCCTTCTCTGTTTCTATACCTGTGTACTCTCATGTTCCCCACACATTTCTTTCTTTTTGGTGTCTATATACGCCGGGATCCGGAGTCATGGCTGATCCTGTTGCTGCGGTCCTGTGTCCTGGATCGCGAGCCCTGGATCTTGAGTCGTGGCTGTGCCTGTTGCTGTGGTCCTGGATCATAAGCCCTGGATGGATATCCTCGTGGATTCATCTTCTTATTATAGACACATGCATTTCCAAACATTTGGACTACCTATGTTGCAAATGTATTATCTTTTCAATTTACACACGGCATATATTGCACGTCTGTCCGTCCTGGGAGAGGGATCCACGTGCAACAGAGGAGGTTTCTCCCATTTTTCCCATTAAACTGTGGGTTTTCTCAGGAAGTTTTTCCTTGTACGATGTGAGGGTCTAAGGACAGAGGGTGTCGTATTGTCATACTGATATTCTGTACAAACTGTGAAGTCCACTGAGACAAATGTAATATTTGTGATATTGGGCTATATAAATAAACATTGATTGATTGAACACCGGATTGACTTCAAAATATTACTTCTCACCTACAAAACCATCAACAACCTTGCCCCCCCCTGCCTCAGTGACCTCATCCAACCACACACCACTACCCATCGTCTCAGGTCTGCTGAAGCTAACCTCCTACAGCCAATCAGGACAAAGCTCCGGACCTGGGGTAATAGGGCCTTCGCTGCAGCCTCCCCCTCCCTCTGGACCTGGGGTGAAAGGGCCTTCGCTGCAGCCCCCCCCCCCTCCCTCCGGACCTGGAGTAACAGGGCCTTTGCTGCAGCCACCTTCCCAGTCACATCCGAAAGGCCAACACTCTTGAATCCTTCAAAAAATCTCTCAAAAATCTCTCAAAATTATTCACTCATTGGCTCAGTCAGTAGGGGCTTGGACTGGGAGCTGTAGGGTTGCCGGTTCAAGTCCCCGAACAGACCTAAAATATGGAGTGTGGACTGCTACTTGGAGAGGTCCCAGTTCACCTTCTGCCCTGCCGTGGTACCCTTGAGCAAGGCACCGGAGACCCCCCTTCCCCCCTCACTCCCCGGGCGCTGTACAATAGCTACCCCACTGCTCCTACTAGACTCCTGTCACTAGGATGGGTTAAAAGCAGAGAAAATATGTCACTGTGTGTGCTGTGTGCTCTGCATGTGTGACCATTAAAAACAGGGTTTCATCCCTCCCAATTCTTCTTCTATTCTTCTAGCTTTCAAACTCTGATCAACATCAATTCATGTTTTTTACTAACCGGTATCATTTTGATATGTGTATTACAATTAAATCATGGCAAAATATGTTAATATTGTTGTTGGTAGATATAACAACAATATATAACAGTATGTAGATATGTGTATTAGTATGTAGATACATGGAGATAAGCCCCGCCTTATCGCAAGCAAGCCTTGTTTGAGTGATGCAAGTAAACACAAATGAAAGCCGCAGTCAAACTTGCGCTTGTAACGCAATGCGAAGATTCAATCCTGTGTGAACACACTATAAGGCTAATTAAATGGTCAAAAACATTGTCATACAGGGCATAAATAAATTACAATTGGTCAGAGACTTACGATCATTCTAATGAACACTGATCATCGTCTTCCACGCTTGCCCTTGAACTTCTCATATCAGTGCTCAAGTCATGAGACTGTAAAAACTGTGCGTGTGTGTGTTTGTTTGTCTATGCAGGTCCCTGTCTGGTCGTATAGTGGGGGGGGTGTGGTGGTTTTTCACTCTGATTATCATCTCATCATACACTGCCAACCTGGCAGCTTTCCTGACGGTTGAGAGAATGGTTTCTCCAATCGAAAGTGCTGAAGACCTGGCTAAACAGACAGATATCACATATGGAACCCTCGACTCTGGATCAACCAAAGAGTTCTTCAGGGTAAGGGGCATGCAAATAGCAACTTCACAATCCAAAACAAAGATAACAATGGCTACATCAAAACTACAAGTAGGAGTTGCGATGGTTGTTCCGGCTAATGTTTACAGTGTTCTACTGATCGGCAGTTGCAGCAGGTAAACCAGAATTGATTGAAACATTTATTTAAATAATGCAGGTTTTGCAATATTCTGTAAATGTTTTTCAATGAGGTGCATTAATTTTACTTCAATGATACAAATGTGTTTACACGAAAATTCCACATTATACTTTAAAACACCCTGTGTACATTAGTAATACAGTGTACTTAACGCTACATACGTTTTTGCAACGTTTCATTGCTTCTAATCTGTGAATTTCTCTTTTTTCAGCGCTCTAAAATTGCCTTGTTTGACAAGATGTGGCAATATATGAAATCAGCAGAACCCTCTGTCTTCGTCAAGAAAACCTCCGAGGGCGTCCTGCGTGTCAGGAAGTCCAAAGGGAAATATGCCTACCTGCTGGAGTCCACCATGAATGAGTACATAGAGCAGAGAAAACCTTGCGACACTATGAAAGTGGGAGGAAACCTCGACTCCAAAGGCTACGGCATCGCCACGCCAAAAGGATCCCCATTAAGGTGGGTGGATCAGTATAACAATGCTAGCCAACCTGCACTGCCATGTACCATTCACACTACTAACCTGCTGCCTAGTTCTGTTTTCGCCCCTGTCACAGCTCATTTCTTGAATAGAGACATGTTTTATTGTCAATTTACAATTTAGAGTAGATTCAGAATTTCTTTCATTCAGAGCTATAAAGCCCAGTGATGATCGGAATACACCTACTGACCATCGGCTATAGTAGTCAGGGAGTTTTAGCTAGTGTGTGAACTGTGGCTGTGTTCATGTACAGCCCTGCTCAGGAAATAAAGCACCATGGGGAGCGATGTAGTCTGGTCCCAAGCCTTAGTGCCAATTGGGTGTTGCAGTATGTGAGTGTGATGAATGGGGCATGGCGGCTTACTCGTTGTTATAATAATCCACCTACCCTGATGACATCTTCTCAGTGGTTTGTATTTGTACCATGGTTACCACAACTGACCATTGGCTGGTGGTGGTTGCCATGACAACTGGGGGAGGGCTGTTAAAGTTGGATATTTCAGGTCTCAAAGAAATACTCCAGCCCCATCTGCTGCTTTATCAATTTAACTGATTTCATATTCTGTCTGGTAAGGATCATTTGTTGTCAGGTTTTTCAGCAATTATGATGAGCTGGCTCTTTAAGGCCTGAATCAAGGGATTGTTTGTTGTTGTTCATAAGTATATAACATACACTGTGTGTGTGTGTGTGTGTGTGTGTGTGTGTGTGTGTGTGTGTGTGTGTGTGTGTGTGTGTGTGTGTGTGTGTGTGTGTGTGTGTGTGTGTGTGTGTGTGTGTGTGTGTGTGTGTGTGTGTGTGTGTGTGTGTGTGTGTGTGTGTGTGTGTGTGTGTGTGTGTGTGTGTGTGTGTGTGTGTGTGTGTGTGTGTGTGTGTGGGTGGGTGTGTGTGTGTGTGGGGGGGGGGTGTGTGTGTGTGTGTGTGAGTCTGTCTAGAGCTGCATGCTAGTCACTGAGTCTGTTTTGTCATTTCAGCACACTACAGATGGCTGTATGCTTATCTGTCTCTTATTTGTCTGTTTGTCTTTCTGCCAGTTGGCTCTTTTTGAGTTATGTATTGGTTGAATTTGCCATAAAGCAGCATTAATCGATTTCTGAAGACCAAAGTGCAATAGACAGTTATAGTGATTAGTTTGACATACTTCATACTTCATTGACTAACCAAGATTATGTCTGATCTGTTAGCTTGAACCTGAACATCCCAAAGGACTAATTGTAACAATGCACTGAGACAACAGTACACTGCTTGGCCCCTATTGACTGCCTGTTCATCTGCTTTTTTCATGACAGGGCACCAAAATGAGCTTATGGAGCAGCACGCAGCTGAAGGTCCTCATTATTGTCAGGTTATATTCAGTGCTTCAGTAATGCTTTATGTTTTGCACCTGAATACCATGGTCAACATTAAAAATGCCAGGTAAACACTGCGTGCTCTTGTAAAATATATTGTGTTCTAGTTCTTGTAAACTATATTGTGTTCATCTCAATTTAATCATAAACATCGTCGTATAGCTGTGAACGGTGCTGACAGCAAAAAAGTAAAACCAACAAAGCATGTCAAACAACTTAAATGGAACTGTGACAGGCTACTCAGACTGCAGGTAGTTCATGGATTTGTCGTATGGAACTTGAGAACAGTGCAAGTTCACAACAACTAAGTTGTAGCATGACTGGTTGGAGTTTGATTACATTGCATGTCTTGTGATGTGACTATTGTGCATCACTCACACGCAAGTTTGATGATGAAACTATCTTGCATCACTAGTTTCACTAACTTATCAACCATTTGTTATATTTAGCTTTCCAGTTGTATTGTCAGTGCAGATAGCATCCAGTCAGTTAACTTAAACTTGTTAGTCAAGTGTGATGTATTTAAGTTGGATGCAGTGGTTAGGGGATCTGGATCAGTGAGAACATCTGGAAGAACCAGTTGAACCTTGAGATGTTAAAAGAGCTAGAGAGTTGGTTGCTGACTCAGCAGCAGCAACTAGCAACCCTTTCACAAACTTCTCTCAGTGAAAACCTCAGTTTTATTAATATCGCCTAATGGAGCTTTATGTCCAATCCTTCCATATATCTAATGTATGAATGTTGCTGTTGTGCTGTGACGTGGTAGAACCAGAGACATCTTTTTTTTTATAGGCCTTTATTCAGGATTTTTTTTAATTCAGAACTAAATACTCATTAAAGTATTCACTTACTTTCTACAAACTTCTCTTCTACGTTTCCGATGTCTCTGCTCCTATCATGATCTTTCTGTTGTTATTTAATGTTGTTTTCTCCACTACTGCAGTCAAAGTGGATGATTTATGTTATGTAAATGGTGGGTTCAGTTAAAAAAAGAAAAAATCCAACAAAAAAACCTTTGGCATGTAAAAATCATAATATAAAAATGTAGCAATGATTTCTTAGTCAATGACAAATGAGATGGTCACACTGAATTTGTAAATAACTAAATTGGAAGTGAACTGAGCCTGTGCCAAGTGAGTAGTTACATTCGTACACCACAAAATATAGTGTTTTAAATGCCCTAAATCAGCATTCATAAATAACTTAGTAATACGTGAAGTGTGCTATTAACAAGCCTGCTTGATTCACTAGGAAACAGAATACTACTCTCCATTAGCACCAATTTCACCGCATATACATGTACATCCCGCCATTACATCATTACTTTTATGAAAAAAAGCTCTTCCTGCTGGATTCTCATTGCTCCGTTTCAAGAATCTATATATGTCAGCTCTTACAAGTAAAACCAAGAAAAAACACTTGCATTTTTAAAGATAAAGTTTTAGTCTCAGGTAAGATTTTCTTTTGGGTAACTTATTAAAACTGCTTTGCAAAAATGACTGAATAACTACTTGAACCCTAAAGTCTTTCATGCATTCTCAAAAAGGATGCTGTGTACACGTTATGTGGAATGTTATGTGTTTTTCACTATGGAATATGTAGACACCCCCCCCCCCCCCCCAGGGTTGCACGGGTTTTGCAGCATATGAGCTTTTCTGACAAGCACGAGAAGAGCCCACACAGGGCTGTGTTAAGCTACTGTTCCTCCACTGAGGTGGTTTGTGAAACACTGAATGTGTCGGGAAAACCTACAGGCTAAACCCAAAATCTGGCTCTGCCTGCAGGACAACATTAAAAGTCCCTAGTGCAAACTACAAAAAAAGGAGTTGATTAAAACCTGCATGTCAATTAAATGATAAGCCATGGTTTAAACTATGAGCTGAGCTGTCTTTATCTATGTTGCAATATTTAGTTTAGCTTATTTTCCTTTTATTATGTAGAACTGCCAAAGGAAAGGAGATATATTCCCTTGCAGGACGTCTGTTACTCACATATGCAAGATTCCTCATGGCAAAGGTGTGATAATGACTTTGGGGGATGGTGTTTAATTGGGTTTTGGTATGTCACAGACAGATGTTGTGTCAGAGGAGCTTCAAAGTATTTTTCCCATAGTGAAAACAGAAAGTTAGAAATAAACACTTTATTTGACACACTTCTTACTATTTGTGTGACACTGGCTCACTTCTCAAAGCCACAGTCACTAATATGATCTGAAAAAACAGAGGAAGAACTCAAAAATATTGACATAAATGGTTATATGTTATGTAGGTTATATGTTATATGTTATCATTCACCATTATTCCTGATCAGGATGAAAACGGATAAATACAATTCCATACTTTGCATGCATAACCTTACTCTTAAACGAAGTGCATTATTCAAAATATTCTTGAATCAGTCCCTTTGAAGGTTAGACCAGGAGTTACTGTTACTTTCATTTACCATAATTTAGTGAGTGTTACACAGATTTTAAAAATCCCTTAAACTTAATGGCCTGATACTTAGAAAAGGTCAGAATTACCCCAGAGAGGAATCTCCTAGCAGACTCAAATTGATGGTGTTCATGGAGACGTGTACGAACAGCAGTGAGGCTGGCTCAAGAAGAAGCATTACTTTTGCCAGTAATGCCGGCAGATATTTTAATTGCCACGGGATGGAGAAGTTGATTTTTATGTTCATGTACACAGGGCTTTGATGGTATTTTATGGAATCTGAATCCAATATTTTTTTTCCCAATCTTATCTAGCTTTAAACATTCGAAAAAAATATAAAAATAGCTCAAATGTTGCAACTCATTCAGCTTTTATAATGCTTAGAGCCTGTAGCTATAATTTCAAAAAGAAAAGTATCTAACACTAAAAGAGCATCTTGCAGGTTGTTTTTTTTTCTACATTTATGCTTAAACTTGCTTGAAAATTACAATTAAAAAAGTGAATGTAGGATTTGATATGTTTTACGAAACATAACGGCAGGAATTCAGAGGGAAAGGAGCAATTTTGAGCTCTGCTCTTAAAAACTGCTTTTTTTTAAGGTCATACGTCAAATGCGTCATATTACATTACAAAGGGTAAACATCTCCCCTCTCTGACCGCAGGTATAGTTAGTAGTTGCGTTGAGTTGAGCGGTTTAGTTTTAGTGAGCTGGTATTTTTCGGTAGTTTTACATTGTATTTCACCATTTGTAATCATGGTGCAGTATTGTGTTTGTGCAGGTTGCACAAATACCAGCCTGTCAGGACATCGAGTCCACAGTAAAAAGGACCGGAGCTAGCGTTCGTTCCTGGGTGCGTTGTGCATCCACCTCCCTGCAGCACATACTCTCCACAGCTTTATCAGGAAACCGTATTACTTCTCTCTCCCCCCCCTTCGCTGCTCTCTCTCTCCCCTCCGGTAAGACGTAGTGTGGAGTTGCATTAGGTAACGATGTGGTGGCTGTACTGCTCCAGCCGTCTCCTTTGTGTTTGTTTGTTTCCCCCTGTCTGTGTTGTTTGTGTGTGCGTGGTGGTTGTCACTCCTGGCTCCCGGCTCAACCTCCACTCACCTGCTGCAATCAGCTGTGCACCCTCCCCGACTACACACCTGCTTTCCATCAAGCCATTTAAAACGGCATATCAACGGAGGCTCCCCAACCTTTCTCCACCAGATCGTCAAGTATCAGCCGTATCTCGCGTCTCTCCTCCGGTACACAGCACCGTAGTGTGGAGTTGCATTAGGTAACGCGAGATACGGCTGATACTTGCGCCAGGGCTCAACATTAAGGACTGCCCGATGGCCCGGGGCCATCTAGTATTTAGCTCGGGCAATGAAGCCTCACCTGCTGGTTGCCCGATCGGGCAATCTATTATGCCAGTATCATGCAGCTCGCGGATCCAGTAATGAGTGACCCGATAGTAAAACTAAACATATCTATAACTAGTTACGGTAGTTTGAGAGGTAATTAAAATAGCTACGAGTGATATTCTAACCTGAAGTGTGTGTTTTGTTCCGCTCACCGCTGCATGTGATCATGCAGAGCTGCGTGTCGACTCGTCAGCAGCAGCTGATCTCTCTCTCCCGTCAGATTAGACTTCACTCGCGTTTATGTCCATATCGATCAGATCCAGCTAGTTTTAGCTAATGATATGAATACCTGCTTATTAAAAGACACCTAAACAATAAGTGTTGCTATGCAACCGGGTGAGGCCACAAAGTATAGCGCAGCATTATGCATTTGTTTACATGCCCACCAGAACCCCGAGGCATTACCAACAGATCAACGCACAATCAACCCAGACAGGACATCTCTTTCTCCGAATTAAGTGTTAGACATTAGAATTGACTATTATTGTCTGTCACAAACTCTTCTTCTCTGTCACATAAGTGGCGCAACTGAAGCGGTATTGCGCTAAAGGGAAATGATTTTGACCGAAGAGATTTAGATTTGCCGGCTAACAGGAACTCCGACGTCACCATTTTGTGTGCTTCGCGGATGCGCTCGGCTCCTCTTGACTGCTGCTCGGGTCTGCTCGGTCAGCTTCCGGATGAGGAAGCATTCATTCGACCAACTTACAGTAGATAACATTACAAACATTTTTAACAGGAGCCATAATAGTGTAAATAATGGTTGTTTTGGCAGTTATAACTGAATGTAATGTTTTCTACGTGTTTACATCTGGGAAGGCATTTGCCTTCATCAGATGGAAAGTGTCTTGACCAACAACTTAAGTATTTCTTATAGCTATGCAGGGCATGCAAGCGAGCAAACAAGAACAAACAAACAAGTGAAATGAAGAATACAATTGAAATTGTACAATATAATATTGTGGTGGTTCATCTTATAATGCAGTCTAGAGAATGCACCAGACATCTACAGTAAGTCCTGGAAAAATCTAAATGTTCTAAGGGGAGGCCCCCCAAACCCTTCGTGCCATTTCGTCCGCGCACATTTTTCAGGGCAATCTCTATTGGGCTCAGGGCCATCTGTAAATTAGCTTAGATGGCCCGCAGTGTAGGCAGAGCCGTGACGTCATCTTCAATGAGCTCCCCAAAAAGACAACACAGCCGTTAGCTCTTAACACTCAGAGCCCACAGCTCTTCATATCTGTTCAGAAACTAGACAAAAGTTAAACAAGTACAAACCACATACTGTCTGTGTCATGGCGAATACAGTCGCTGGTTTATTTATGTCTGTATAGGCCGTTGTTGTGAGTGTGGACAGTCGGAGCATTTACAACGTTAGCTTAGCCAAATCTCCATTAGAAAACACGCATTTTAAAAGGTTTTTCGCCTGCCGTCTGTCTGCAGACTTGTCAAAGCCTTAATTCATAGTTTTTACTATCCGGTATCAGTATGTTGTTACTTCGGCATCATTTTGAAACGTGTATTACAATTAAATCACGGTCAAATATGTTCATCTTGTTGTAGTTGTAGCCCCCTTGACAGCGATTCTCTCTCTAGTTTAGACTGCGGTCAAGCCAGCCTCCACTCGGAAAAACCTATTCAAGCCAGCCCTCACGTGATATTGCGGTGCGCGAATATCCTATGCATTACGGTAGAGTCCCAAAAAATCCTCCCTCTGTGTTTAGATGAGAATAAAACAAAAACTGTCCAGTATCAAAGACTCATTTCACTTCAGGGTGATAGCAGGACATCCCATCTAGTCACTCAGAAAAAATCAGGACATTCTGATTTACAGTTTCAAAATAAAAGACCTTTGGGGACAGGGATGATAGCTCATATATGAGACTTCAAAGGTATTTTGAAACTGTACATCATAATGTCCAGATTTTTTCTGAGTGACGACATGGGGTGTCCTGCCATCACCCTGGAGTGAGATGGATCTATGATACTGGACAGTCTTTGTTTTATTCTCATCCAAAAACAGGGATGATAGCTCATATATAAGACTTCAAAGGTCTTTTATTTTGAAACTCTACATCAGAATGCCCTGATTTTTTCTGAGTGGCTAGATGGGCTGTCCTGCTATCACCCTGAAGTGAGATGGATCTATGATACTGGACAGTTTTTGTTTTATTCTCATCTAAAAACAGGGATGATAGCTCATACAATAGAGATTTCAAAGGTCTTTTATTTTGAAACTCTACATCAGAATGTCCTGATTTTTTCTGAGTGACTAGATGGGATGTCCTGCTATCAACCTGAAGTGAAATGAGTCTTTGATACTGGACATTTTTGTTTTATTCTCATCTAAACACAGAGGGATTATTTTTTTTGACTACCGTAATGCATAGGATATTCGCGCACCGCAATATCAAGTGAGGGCTGGCTTGACTAGGTTTTCCCGAGTGGAGGCTGGCTTGACCGCAGTTAGTTTAGCATACTCAGCCCGACTCAGCCTGGTTGTTGCTGGCCCTAGAACCACGATTTTATGGGGCCATTACATCACCAGAAGTCCCAATTTAAGGGGTAATTTCTCCCCAAAAAAAATGTTTTACTCACTATATCAACAGCCCCACCAAAAATATTTTCCACCAGCCGCCACTGGTTGGGACTAACACGTTACTGTAACGCAACTGCTTTTTGCGGTAACTAATAGCGTTAGTAGTTACATATTTCAATTAAGTAATGCCGTTATAGTTACTGTGATTTAAATGGGTGCGTTACTGCGTTACATTATGTGATGGAACTGAACCAAATCTCCCTGCGGATGTAATTTACAGGCGAATACAGCGATATCCTCTCACAGCACCATGGAAAAGTGAAAGTAACCAGAGAGGAGTGATGATTGGTTAACGCGGGGTAACATTTCAGGGTAAGCCAATCAGAGACAGAGTTGGGCGGGTCTTGCCTTATGGGGGAAATACACACACACGACCACTTGCTAATGCTAACACACATACACACACACGGCAACGCTCAACACCAGCACACACACACACACAATGACAGATGCAAGTATCAGCGAGAGCAGCAGGGCATTTGCAACTTGGAAATATAACCACTATTTTCAATTTGTGGGGATAAAGGACACAAAAAATATTACGGTAAAATGTAAATTTGTGCAGGACAGAAAGTATTGTCCACATCAAAAAACAGCAATGCCAATCTCCTGAAGCACCTAAGTAATGTATATGGGGCTATAAAACTAGTCGCCAAAGACCCCACCGTCTCAACCACCGGCAGTGACCCAGATGGAGCAACACCATGTAAACAGCCAAAAAACGATTTTTTTTAAATCGCCACATGTCACCCAGAGTCAACTAAACAGATTGATGGCCAGGTATGTTGTTGAGGGCATGCTGCCAATTGCAACGGTCGAGTCTGTTGCATGCCTTCAGAGAACTAGTCAGCAAAAAACAACACAAAAACTTGTATTTTTATTGTTATTATTTTTTTATTTTTAAAAACGTGTTACTAGTTACTTTTATAATTTAGTAACTAATAAAGTAACTAGTTACTTTTTGAGAGCAGTAACTATAACTATTACTAGTTACTTTTTTAAAGTAACTTGCCCAACACTGGTCATATGCATTCGAATATTCATGTTCAACTTCTTCTCTGTCTTCTGTGTCGAAACTAGCATTGGGATCCATGTTTATTAATACGTTACACCGGCCGCTCCCACTTGTTTCCCCCATGTTACGTCACACGCGGGAGGTCACGTGCTGAGGCTTTTTTATGCGGAAGTGAAAATGTCTTACAAAAACGACGCCAGATGTCACTGAAGTGTATATTTCTGTATATTTTTGGGGAAAATCTGGTGTATTCATCCTTTTCCTACACATTTATTCACAGGTGTCTTTAACCTGGAAGTTGCTCTTTAAATGCATTTTATTTGTAAGCTACCTGATACAATTACCAGAAGTTCTGATTTAGTAATATATGGTTTGACCACATCAACTTACTATTATTATATCGATTAAGGTCCAGCTGAGTGATACGACAACTAAAAGTGACATGAGGTTGGTCGAATTTTCCACTTTTAAATCACAACTTTCCTTTACATTTTTCACCCTAACTCCTACCTTTCTTTTCCCTAAAGCTTAACCTAAAAAAAAACTTATACCGAATCTTAGTCATTTCTAATTTAACTTTAACTTAAAGTAAAACCTATGCTTAATAAAAAAAATCTTTGGATCAATTTGTGTTTGGCCATCAGTTCTACCAACATACTCACAAAGGAACATGATGACATCATTAAAAATGGATTTTGCAAGTTAGTTACCAATAGAGTGGTGAAATGATTATTCCTATCCCATCTGTTTTTAACCTGTATCTCAGTTTAAAGAGCCACCTTAGGTTCTACTTGTTTTACATACCCTTAGTGTTTCCCTTTAGTTTGTGTACAGCCTTTCTGATCAGCTGATCAGCTTGTCTAAGTTGCACTGTTGAATCATTTTTCTTGGTGATACCACCTGATTCAAAAATATCAATTAGTTTGCTTAATGTTACCATAATAGTAAGAACAATGATATTTTAAGATATAAGCTGCAGCTGGCAACCTCTGACATTTGAACCGGAGTGAACAACATTGCCAAAGCCACCAAACTCCGGGAAGCTGATTCATGGATGTTTTGTCTAGTGTTCTTGATAAATAACAAAGAGCAAGAGGAGATTAAAACAAGATTTAAAGAAAATATTTCATAGACAATCAAAAACAGTTCATACCCATCTATATGATCCTGTAAAGGCATATCAAAAAATGTGACCTTAACATATTCATGAGCATTCTTATTGCCATTGGTATTCAGCAGATTGGTTTTAGCTAAACATGATTATTCTATGAAATGCTAATGAATTTGCTGCTACGAAAAAGAGAAGCATTCCAGCTGTGTATATTATGTTTATGCCAAAGTATTTCATAATGTTAGCATGCATTCCAGCAGGAGGACTGACATTGACAACAACTGAACTGCTAACAGCCACTGTGTTCATGTAGAAATGCTGTGAACCTGGCGGTGTTAAAGTTGAACGAGCAGGGACTCCTGGACAAACTGAAAAACAAGTGGTGGTATGACAAGGGAGAATGCGGCAGCGGAGGAGGGGAGAGCAAGGTTAATACACACACACACACACACACACACACACACACACACACACACACACACACACACACACACACACACACACACACACACACACACACACACACACACACACACACACACACACACACACACACACACACACACACACACATTGAGGTAACACTGGGTTGTCAAAAAGAAAAATGTAAAGAAGCAGCATAGTTACAACACCACCTGTAAAGGTAGCAATGCTCTATATAGCATGTCACATACATCTAAGAACAAATTATTACTCATGTTACAAATACATCCTGAATTGAGTTGCTAATAAAAACTACCAACGGGTAACGTTGTCGTCCATGCTGCTTCTTCCACAGATGTGTTGCACCCTGTTTGGTTGAGGTCAGGGTTAGGGCAGACTTCAGGGGCCAGTTTAGGGTCAGGTGACCTCATACCAGATGGCAGCAACAGTCAGGAGCAGGGCTGTTGATAAAGAGTTTGTCGACCTGAACAAACTCTGTTTATCTATGGCTCTAGCCTGGAGGAGTACTTTTGCTGAAAAAGCAAAAAGGCTTTTCAATGTAGTGCCTCTCATTCTTTGTCTCTGGGGCCAAACATAGTGTCCCTTACAATTAAAGGACATACTTTTGGCCGATTTGTGTTGTTTATATAAGTGATAACAAACTTAAAGGTCTCCAAATTAAAAAATGTAAACCTTTGACAATAGATGGTAAGATAACTTAATGATTTGCTTTTAACTTATATTCTGCAAAATTGTAATGAAACGTTTCAACATGTTATTCAAAGTCCAAGTAATGTGGCAAAATGTTGGAAAGCCAATCTGTGGAATGGGACAAACATTAGTGGGCCTTGTCCTGGTTGCTAGACCTAAGTGTGAGAACTGCTGCCCCTCTAATAACATAAGATAACATTGATAATGATGTTATTTATGCAAAGAGTGCCAGTAAACCTTGCCGTATTGAAACTGAATGAGCAAGGGACCCTAGACAAGATGAAAAACAAGTGGTGGTACGATAAAGGAGAGTGTGGCTTCAAGGACTCCACCAATAAGGTTAGTTGTATATGTCTGTAGATGAATCACACACACTGTCTGCTCACACATTCAACACTCACTGTAAACTTGGTTCTAAATGTATCAGGAAAAGAAAGCTGTGTGTACATTACAGAAGTCCTATATGTGTGTATTTAGGTGCTGGTCTCAGCAGAGTGTGCGTGAATGTTTCCTGGTTCACATTGAAAAGCCAAAGACACATGTTATTGCCAGGTGTAAACAGGAGCAGAATAGAACTTGTCAAGTTAAACTCACCTTGCATTAGCAGTAAGGCTGACTGTGTCACTCAGGTGTTGTAAAAAAACAAATGTTTTACTATGTAAATCTGTTTCTCTGTTTGTTTTGTCTCAAACCCCTATTTAGACTTGAGTTGTTAGGGTAATGACTGCACAGTAGGAGATGCAAAGGGAATTCTAAGATAATATTGATATTAATATTTCTATATACACAGAAAAGGTAGTGTGTTGTTGATTTTTGGTAGGGCTTCTTTGTTGATTTAAGGCAATCTCTTTGTATGTTAGTTTATTATGTTATCTGTTTCCCCCAATTTTGGAGGGTTTATGCATTGGCTGTACCAAAGCAGTTTATGTTCAGTGGGGCCTAGGGTGAACAGGTGTCCCGCTTTGTGTGGGACTGCAGAGCATTTTTATCCTTTGTCCCGCGTCCCACAAATTGAGACTATGTCCCGCATTTGAGTGATAGTCGCGCAGAAAGTCAAAACTTGGCTTTTATCCAATGGCTGAATAGAAAGCAAGATAGGCCTATCACCATTGCCTTGTGTGAGATGTCAATCAATCTATCAAAAGTTAAACCCACGTGGGAAGACTCGCCCGCCTGTCACCACCCGGCACCCTGGCTGCCTCGGTTACACGGAGCCCCTTTACCGGCATACAATAGAACGAAATAGCGGGATAAACTTTTGGTGGTGTAAAAGGGAGCCTGGGAAAAAGAAAATGCAGCTACAACAAAGCCTGGGAAGGTACTTATTCGTGGGTGAAACCGGTGGAGGGAGATTCCCAGAGAGTGTGTTGTACCATTTGCCAGAGTTCTTTCTCAATCGCACACGGAGGAGAGTACGATTTAAAGAGACACATTGCTTGTGAAAATCATAAGAAACGCCTAGCTCAAAAGTAAAAATGTCGGTCGATGGACTCACTTATGTTAAAACCGAAGGAGGATTGCCAAACGGACAATGTAACGGCAGCTGAGTTGACAAATGTGTACCACAGTCGTACAGACTGTCAGCAGACTGTGGGAGTAAGCTAGCCCCGGTCATTTTTCCTGACTGTAGTTCAGTTGGCAGTTTGTTTTTTGTTATATTGTTCACAGAAATAAATCCATTAATTAAATCAATTTTAATGTACCTGTTGTGTGTGTGTGCAACCTATATGAAATCATTGTTATCTATAAGTTACCTTTTAGGGTGACATGGACATGGCATGTTTATTACGGGATGACGCATCTTTATTATATGTATAGATCTTTTTAGATCTGTGTTTTTTTTTTCTTTTTTTTGGCCACGTAACATTTACCTTGACTACTAGGATCCCAAAATACAAGACAATCTTTATGCGCCCAGTTAAATTAGCATTACAATTAGGTGAGTTTATTGAAGTCTCCCTCAGTCAGGGGGTAAAGTAAGTAAATACATCTGATTGGAGCTTATGCTGTTCAACTCTGACTTGCCAGGAGACCAATTCCACAAGTAGTCATTACAGCATGACTTAAGTTCAATGACTGAACTGTACAAAAAGGAAAATGTAAATCTTGATCCAAAGACAAAGGTTGTTTATACCTGAAAGGCCACACCTGAAGTCATCGTGAAAAGCCTTCCATCGAGGTCATATCTGCAACAAAGCACACTTTTTGACCACAGCCAGCACTTAACAGTGAAGCTGGCTGGATGGTGCTAGTGGAGTACTTCATGACCACAGAGCGTGAACGTTGTGATCAGCTGTTTTTGCGCAGTTCTCCAGTGAAGGGGGGGGGGAGTCTCCCTCCGCAGCCGGTTGGCGTAGTTTTGGCACAATTCCGTTGTACAGACCGACGTCAACAGCAGCCCTGTCTGTGCACACGGAGACCGACTCTGTCGTCCGGTGATCTAACCGCCTTCTGGAAAAGCTTCACAAGTACGTCGGTACGCAAATGCACTTTGTGACACAAGTGACGGTACGCATTTCAGATTGTTGCCGCGCATGCGTACCTGCGTACCAGTTATGTGCACCCCTGCATATATTTAAGCAATAGCTCACGACAGGCCGTGGTATATGCTCATTATATCACAGCTAAGGGGCGTGGTTCGGCCCGACGCGAAGCGGAGGGTCGACAACCCCCTTAGCTGTGATATAATGAGCATATATCACGGAATGAAGTGAGCTATTGCTTTTATAAAACGGTTACCAAGCGTGGCAATAGGAAAGACAAATACACACTCTAATTTAAATAGTTTTTATTATTAAATAATGATGTTCAAAATAAAATAGTCCCTCCGTTGCCTTCTGCACAAAACACAGTGCGAGGTGGTTGCTATGCAACAACACTAACAGCTGGCGAACATATTAGACAGACAGCGTTGATCGGTTATTTGGCTATTTATTTACATTAATTTGTATGTTGCCGTTTATTGTGCACCCACTGCAAAACTGTGCAGCATCCGTAGAATGGCTTACAAGGTTACTTGTACTAGGCTGAGGTTGTACTCGGCTGTTGCTGGGCGTGGAGAAAATATTGCTCCATTTTCTCCGGTCTGCGAGATTCGGCTTCCAGTAGCTCTACCTGTGGCCACTAACGGTCATAATTTCTCCGCTTTCAAGACCCGCATCAGAAAGCTTCTGAATGGTGGTACTGCGGAGGCAGTGGTTGGTGTATTTCTGCTGTGTTCCTGCTTGATGCACATTCTTGGCAACATTGTCGAGAGGTGATTCACGCCCATTGGCTCTCGAGTGAACCTGTAACAAAGCAAATGTGATTTTTATTAGCTATTCTAATCTATCCTAATTTATTAAAAATAATATGCGTTACACATCATTTACCAAACATTGTCGACATCGCAGTTCACTTGTCTTCTTGGGTGTAGATAAAAGGCAGGTGCGTCCGGGGGTAGGAGGGAGATGTATTTTTCTAACGAAGAAACAGGGCACAGAGGATCACCAGGCAGTTCACACATAAATCCCCTTGTGCTCTCTTTATTTCTCGCCTGCTGGTCGTTGTGGTTTTTTGTGTGCTCATTGAACGTCAGCGTTGCATACTTAAGCCCGTTTTCGTCTGTTTTGGCGGTGAAAGACGAGGGTTTGAGCTGCCGGTTACCCTCATTTCCCCTGCGTCCAAAGTGCAGTTGAACGTCAAACCACACCTTGTTTACTAGCCCCTCCGGAGTTTTTGGATCAAGTACTTGCTTGATAGCTTTGAAGTCATCTTCTGTTATGGAAGAGTGATGGACTGAAGTGTCGAGTCCCTTCTTTCTCAACATTTTCACAACGCCGATGAACACATTGTTGCAAGTTGTGAACTTGGTGTCTTTGAGGAGGGACCAGGACAGACTGAGTGGTGGGTCATTTATGTGCGGGTTGAGTCCAGCACGTAGACCGATATAGCTGCTCAGGCCGTATAGTTCGCCTTTACCGTTTCTAACAGTTGCATAAAAATCTCTCAAGATGTTATTGAGTTGCGCTTTTGTCGACGTCTGAAAGTCTATGACCACAGAATTATCCTGGCACGAGTCTTCAAAGCACTTAACTGCCCATTTTGTTTGCTTCACAGTGTTCTGTTCGTTTCGTTTTTTTTCTGGTTGGTCTACCTGCTCATCACGTAGCTCTGCGTGTCGTCGTTTAGCTGGGGGCTAAATAGGCACTCCTCCTCAAGCCACTCCTCCATAGTAAGACCCCCCCGGAGGTCGAAACTAATCTGAAATGTTTCCATTTTATGCTTTGTACGTTTGTTTTCGTAACGGAAGAAATTTAAATATATTTATAAAACTGACAAGTCAAATCAAGCAATCTGATTGGTCGATAGCGTTTTTGCGGACCTCTTTGATTACAGATTTGAAAACATCGTTGCTTGCTTTAAAAGTAACACAATTCATTATGTTAAACCTTCGAAAGTATCTAGATATCCCTGCCCTAATGCCAAAGGAACTGCACACTGAATATGTTTTGCCGTTTGATGTCTATGTCTGGACCGCTGCGTGAAAAAGGAGGGCTTCTGCCCCGTTACTTCTCCGCTGCTTTCTGGTTCCAGTATGAAAAGCAAACTGCAGGCAGTTTGCTTTTCAGCCCAACTGTATACTGTTTTTCTCAGACGCAGAGGGATACTGACTTGTTGTGAAAAGTAACTTACAATTCTACCCGAGGTATACGCTCAGTATTTCACGGCTAAGAACCAATCAGATTGCTTGATTTGACTTGTCCGTTTTATAAATATATGTAACAGCAACCTTCTCTGATCAATCTTTTCCCTACATATGTACCTCTCGTTCTATTTCATTCCTTCTGACTCCCAAAGGCAATCATTAACAACGGATGATTATTTTCAACATTGTCACTACGAATTATATACCCACCAGAACCAGAAACTATCTGCAGCACATGTCTTAATTAAGGAAACCCCATAGTGCTGCCCAGGACATGGTGGCAATCCTTGTGGAGTGGCCCTCAATATTAAGAGGCAAAGGCAGTTTTCTTGTCTTTAACACAACCAAATCAAAGTTATTTATCGGACGGACATCCCGGGGCAAAGCAGAAGCTGAGAAGGGGGACTCGGGCGGACAGCCCGGGTGCAAAGCAGAGGCCGCGATGGGGCCCCTCCGGGGTCAGCTGGATCGCCGGAGCAGGAGCACAGGAATCAGGAGCACTGGGAACCGATGTTGGCGGGACAGGAACCGGTGTTGGCCGTACAGGAACCGGAGCCATTGGTACAGGTGCAGACGGAACCCACGATGGGACAGGCACAGACGGGACCTTGGACAGAACATGAGCTGGTGTCGACTGGACCCCAGACGGAATAAGGGCTGGTGTAAAACAGGAAACTGAAGACGGATCAAGACAAAACACAACACAGACAGATCGTGACAACCCCAGTGTCGTTGTACAGGTTGTGAGTTGTAGCCAGTGGGAAGAATGGTTGCTTAGGGTGAATTATGCCGTAACCTTTTAGAGGTTGCAGGCTAAGAAACTGCAGACTAGGCTGTTATGCCTGGATCATGCTCCAAGGCCTTCTCTGCTGCTGGGCCCAACAGGTTCAGAACTTTGGAGGAGTGCCAAGAGAGTGTCAGCCCCCTAATCAGAGATGTATCACTGACACTGGACAGAAGTGTCTGACTGCAATGACTGGGACAGGGTTAACATCAGATTGGACAGGGAGTTCCCAACATGGCCCATGCACGTCATATCATAACACTTTATTTAAAGTCTTCTTTAAGGCAACTCTAGAGCAGACCTTCTTGGGTGACAGAAAGGGAGGGAAGTCATAGATGGATCCAAAACCAGCACCAAGCCCAGTCAAGTTTTGGAATCCTGCATGAAAGGCATGCTCTGCTTCTACTGGTGTGAGGAGAAAAGATGGACGGTCTTGCTCAGCATTTGTGGAGCTGGCAGTAGCTGGGAGGGTGGTACAGTCATGATTAGGGATGGGTACCGAGAACCGGTACTAAGTCAATACCGGTACCTGATTGGACGGTATCGGTATACCGTTAAGCCGCTAAACAAACAGTGCTGCTATTGGTATATCTGTTACATGTACTTCCTTAGTTTAACTTTAAACCATTCTGGTTGGTTGGGAACCCTCATCCCGTGTGATGTATCCGGTTTGAGACCCCTCTGATTGGCCACTGTAAATGCCACTCCTCATCTCTCTCAACAGCGCTCTTATTATTGTTGTGAGACTCCCGCAGGCATGGCGGACAGAGCGAAGCAATCGAAGGTCTGGATGCACTTTAAAAAAAAATTAGTGGTGATAGTGCAAGGTGCAATCTATGTACTCAATTAGTTGTTTGTAAAGGGGGTAACACAAGCAACATAATGAAGCATTTGCAAACGAGACACTCATTGAATCTTAAACGGTGCTAGCGATACTGCTAGTGCTAATAGTGCTAATAGTGCTAGCGGGCTTCAGCCGCGCCGTGTGTAAATGTGACCTGAGCGAAGGCTCACAGGCAGGTTAGCTGCTGCGCACGGGTAATATGTTTTGTTTACCTGGGTGCAGTCTTGCAGGCACATCGCCTTGTCTTTTTTTAGTTTATTAACACCAAATTATTGAAAAGTATCGATAAGAGTATTGGAAAATACCGATACCGATAAGCAGTACCGGTACCGGTACCGGTATCGATAAAATCCTAACGATACCCATCCCTAGTCATGATTGATAGCAAAATAAAGAAAACCTAGGTCCCTTCCTCAGTCAAAGTCAACTATATTGTCAATCTTTCTTTGTGTGTACAGACAGAGAGATTCCCACAATCCCGAATACAAAAATACAAATATATATAAAAATATGTATAAAAAGATGTATATCCGATCAAGGGTGCCCAATACGTCGATCGTGATCGACTAGGGTAGTGTGGGTAGATCGCATTGCATTGAAAAAAAACAAAGAAAAAAACAAAAAAAACTTTTTTTTTTTTTTTTAAAGTTAGTCTATCATCCTTCCTTATTATGGCATTTACCACTTAATTGACGTACAGGTAAGCCAGTCTGAGTTGTATTGTGCCATATGGGTTCATGCAGTTATGAGGGGGGCTCACCTCCTCATCTGAAGCACAAATGTGGCGCACTATTATACGCTTATGCGGCGCAATTAGTGTAAGCGTGCCACAGTTTATCCGCCATTTAGTCAACCCCCCCCCCGCCCCGACACAGATTGGGCAGGGGGGGCAAGGCAACCTGTAGGTTGATCACTTGGGCGTGGTCATTTTAAAAGTAGCTCCAAAGCTGAAAAAGTGTGGGCACCCCTATATATACACAATCAACAGACACGTTTATACATATGCACACATTAAGACATAAATACATAATGTTGTAGATACATTCTATACACAATATTCCCATGATTGGCAGTAAAACAAAACTTAAATCATAGGGTCATACATACAAGATATGTATGTTCTGTAAGACTAAAGGACTTTTTCAGTGGCGGCCGGCCCATAGTGGCGCTAGTGGCGCCGCCCCACCTCTTCCCACATACAAAAGAAAATATTAAAAAAAATATTACATTAAAAAAAAAATATTTCAAAAAATATATATTTCAAAAATATATATATTTTATATTTTTTATTTTTAATGAACAAGGTAAATATCATACAATTGGTATCAGTAAAATGTATAATCTACAATAAAATCTTGTTTAAAATTGTGTTACGATGTCTAAAGTTACTGATAAGTCACATGTTTCCTGCCTGGCCTTGCCCTTGGCATTAGTTTACCATTACGGGGCGCTGCCCCCGAGCCAAACAGCAGCAACCAGCACGTTGCAAAAGTCTGTAACTGTGCTGCCGAAACATAATTTCAGCCAATCAGCGCCGTCAAATATTTTGGTCACGAGAGCGCTCACGTTGGCGCCCACGTTGGCGCCCACGTTGCTTACGTGCGTTGACGTGAGTTGTTTTTTAGACTCGTGAGGAACTGGGGTAGTATCTATAGGTTACTTACGTAACCCCAGTTCTCATTCGTAACACTCCGTTCGATGTCTCACTATGGGATGCGCCTCATCGCGGAGCAAAGAGAAGCATCAATCTCATTACGCCAATCCTGATTGGCTGGTGATCTTGACGTCAGCGTCAGGGAATCTAACCCCTATAAGTAGCTTGCGCTACGCCGCATGCATCATTGAAAATAAGCACCTCTTCTCGCTTCACCATAGCAAGGAGGGCCGTCTGGTGAGACATCTCACTTCATGTTACTCTGAGAACTGGGGTTACGTAAGTAACCTATAGTTCTCATTCGTAACACTCCGTTCGATGTCTCACTATGGGATATTGTAGCTCCCGTATTGCCAGACGAGCTTATCTCGAAAATCACCAAACCAAACCAGAATTTAACAGTTAGAGCTCTAACTCAGCAGGGGGCCCAGCACTGCATGGGCCACACTGGGAGCAGAGACGTCTAATCTGTAAAAGCGGACAAAAGTGAGCGGCGAGGACCAGCTCGCCGCTGCACAAATGTCTTGGATGGAAACACCCCTGAACAAAGCCCAGGATGTAGCCAGACCACGAGTCGAATGAGCACGCAAACCCGAAGGTGCCTGCAGACCCTGACTCGTGTAAGCCAAAGCAATTGCCTCCACAATCCAGTGAGAGAGCCGTTGCTTAGTAACAGGCTTGCCCTTCTGAGGGTTAGCCCAGGACACAAAGAGTTGGTCATTATGACGAAACTCTTTTGATCTGTCCATATAAGTGCGTAAAGCATGGACTGGACATAGCAAATTCGGCTGCTGTTCCCCGGAGGGACACAGTGGCGGAGGAAATGCCTCAATGTCAATGGGGGTACATGAACCAACCACCTTAGGTATAAAGGCAGGGTTGGGCTTCAGCAACACTCTCGTTAACCCTCGGGCGAACTGAGTGCATGAAGGATGTACAGATAGCGCATGAATGTCACTGACTCGCTTGGCGGATGCCAGGGCCAGTAACAGCACTGTCTTGAGTGACAGGTGCTTCATGTCAGCTTCTTCCAGGGGTTCAAATGGGGCTCGAGTGAGCCCATCTAAAACCACTGTCAAGTCCCATAAGGGCACCAGTGACCTGGAAACAGGAAGAAGCCTGCGAGCTCCCTTCATAAAACGGCAGAAAAGAGGATGTTGGCCGGCTGTCTTACCCTCAAAACCCACATGGCATGCAGCAATAGCAGCCAGGTAGACTTTGATCGTGGAGAAAGCTCTGTGTTTATCAATTAGGTCCTGTAGAAATGATAAAATCACTCCCACAGGGCATTGAAAAGAGGTGTGCCCTTTTTGAAGGCACCAGTCCTCAAACACCCTCCACTTACAGTCATAAAGAGACCTAGTGGAGGAAGCTCTTGCACTCTGAATAGTGTTTATCACCTTCTGCGGGAGACCCACTGCATTCAGATTATACCACTCACGGGCCAGGCCCATAGGGCCATGCACTCCGGATGTGGGTGAAAGATCGTCCTCCCCGCCTGAGACAGTATGTCCCTGCGTAGGGGGAGCTGCCACGGCTGACCGCACAGCAGCTGATATATCTCCGCCAGCCAGTACATTGCAGGCCAGTGCGGAGCTATCAGGATCATTGTGTGTCGCCGTTCCCTCACTCTGGTCAGAGTTGGGGGTATCAGCGCCAGGGGTGGGAACGCGTACAGGAGGACCGGAGGCCAAATGTGCGCGAGCGCGTCCACGCCTAATGGTGCGTTTTGATCCCGCATTGAAAAGAAAAGCTGACAGTGAGCATTTTCTTTTGATGCGAACAGATCTACCGCGGCTCGGCCGTAACGCACCCACAGCTGGCTCACAACATTTGGATGTAGAGTCCAGTCTGCATATAGTGGTACACCTCTGGACAGCAGGTCTGCCCCGAGGTTCATCACACCCGGTACGTGCGTCGCTCTCAGAGAGAGGAGACGGCCGCAGCTCCACAAGATCAGTTTGCGTGCCAGCATGTGTAACTGGAGAGAGCGCAAACCCCCTTGTCGGTTTATATACGATATTGTGGTCGTATTGTCCGTCTTCACGAGGACATGGTGTCCTCTGAGAAAAGGCAGAAAGCGTTTTAGGGTGAGGAACACCGCTAAAAGCTCCAGGTAATTTATGTGCGACCGCTGGAGGTCTCTGCTCCAGAGACCCCTCACCGGACGACCTTCGTAAATACTTCCCCAGCCTGTCAGACATGCGTCTGTGGTGACCACCTTCCGTGAAAGGACAGCACCCATAGGCACGCCCCGTACCAGAAAAGTCGGGTGCAGCCAGTGGCGCAGTGCCATTACGCATTTCACAGTAACCATCACTCTCCGCGCGCCATGACGCGCGGGGTTTAGTTTTAGAGCGGCTACCCAGCGCTGAAACTCCCTCATGTGTAACCGTCCCAGTCGTACAACCAGGATGGCTGACGCCATGAGACCCAGTAACCGCAGGCATGATCTGAAAAGAACATGTTTGCGCAGCTGGAAATGAGCGAGGCAAGCTCTGAAAGCTTTCACTCTTTCCGCTGACAGGCGGGCTGGGCACCGAGTTCAGGTGTAAACCCAGGAAGAGTACAGTCTGTGCCGGGCACAACATGCTCTTTTCTGTGTTTATTATGAAACCCAGGTTGAGCAGGTGCTTTACGAGGACATTTGTCTGCGTAATAGCCTCCTGTTCCGACTGTGCGAGAAGCAGCCAGTCGTCTAGGTAGGTTGCCAGGCGAATACCCTGTTGTCTTAACGGGGCTATCGCGGCTTCCGTACATCGTACAAACACTCTTGGACTGAGAGACAGACCGAAGGGAAGTACTCTGTCTTCGTAACAGATCCCCTGAAATGTGAACCTCAGATATTTCCTGTGTGGGTAATATACTGGGATGTGGAAATACGCATCTTTCAGGTCGACTGATGTAAACCAGTCGTTTTGTCGCACGAGACGCAGCAGAGATGTGTGAGTGAGCATTCTTTATTTGTATCTTCTTAGATATTTGTTCAGAGCCCTCAAATCTAGTATTGGCCGAATTCCGTTCCCTCCCCGTTTGGGAACGAGGAAATACTTGGAATAAAAGCCGCTCTGACTCCGCTCGGCGGGTATTATAGATATAGCCTTCTTTTCTAGAAGTGAGAGAATCTCTCTTTCCAGAATGTGGGCTGACTCCCCTCGGGCCTGTGAATACAGAACGCCCGAGAAGCGAGGGGGGGTGACAGCGAATTGGCGTCTGTAGCCCTGTGTAACTGTCTTGAACACCCAAGCAGACGTTGTGAGCATCTTCCACTGTTTGCTCCTTAGAGCCAGCGGAGATGTCACGTCTTTTGCCCTCTGAGTCTCTATTTGTTGTGTTATGGGGCCCTCTAGTGTCTGAACACGGTGGTACCCCGATTTGACAGTCCCCACCGACACTGCGCATGCGCGTGACGGAGGTGCCTTCACAACCCCAGCCGGCACTGCGACTGCACGTGACGGTGGTAGCCTCACAGCCCCAGTCGTCACTGCGCATGCGCGTGGCGGCGGTGCCTTCACAGACCCGTTCATCGTCCGCCTTTTGAGAGAGGCCGTAGCTGCTCTCAAAAGGGGAACAAATGGCGGGCTGTTTATTGGTTTTATTGTTTTTATTGTTTTCTCTTTCATTTTTCTGAGCTGCGCCCTCAGCTTGAGGCCTGGATGCGTCAGTGGAAAATGCTTTATCCGAGAAAACAGAACAATATTGTGACATGTGTTTTGGTGCACTTGAGGATGGCTTTGAGGCATCTCTCGAGGCAGCGGGAACACATCTGGAGCTGGGGGACCTTCCAGCTCCGTCACCGAGGGAAGAAGAGGAGGCTGTCAGGCCGCCCGCTTCTTCTTCCTCGCCTGCTGGCCGAAATTCCGGGTTGGCTGCGCCTGGGCTGCAGCCGGAGCCGGAGATTTTCTGGGCCAACTCTGTAGGACCGTTCAGTCATGGTTGACTGGAACCGGTCCGCCTTTGCCGGCAGCGTGGGGTTCCTGCTCGGTGTAGTCGCCATCCTCGGGAGGAGGTGAGCTGCCACCAGCGGTTCCATCGGCGGTATTCGGAGCAGGCCGAGCCTCTCCATACCGTCGCAGTCTAGGGAGGAGGCACCCTGGATTGGGGCCTTGTTGCTGAAGGGCCGGTCTCTCCACGAGACCGACACCTCATCCAACATCTCCGGGAAGACCGGCAGGAGTTGCCTCTTTGTCCTCGTTGCTTGGGGCAAATTTTTCCCCTCGTAACGGGACCTGGAGGTCTCCTTGGCCATTTCGGGCTATGGGATGTCTAGTCTGGCTGCGGCACGCTGACACACGGCCTGCAGGTCCATACTCAGACAGGGCGAAGCTGGTGTGCTATCGCCCAGGAGAGCAGCCATCGCTCCCGGCTTTGCAGCCTGAGCTGATGACACGAAGACATCATCGTCTTGCTCATCAGAGTCGGACAGGAGGAATCCAGAGGTTTCATCCTCTTCGTCCTCCATGTAGTCCAACTCCAGGACATCATTCGCGGGCGAGACCATGGTGAGGTCCAGTTGGGAGCCCCAGCTTGACACAGCGCGGGGCTCCGCTCGCACGTCCCTCGCTGCCTCCGAGTCCCAGCCTGACACGGCGCGGGGCTCCGGTTCTGCAGCTGCAACTACTGATGAGCCCCAGACCGACACAGTGCGGGGCTCCATCTCTGTGGCGGACGCCCCCGTGTCCTGATTTCCGTCCGGTAAATCAGAGGACATGAGGGAGTCCTGACCCGACAAGCTAGCTTGGTGTGCTAGCCGTCGGCGGAGGCTCTTGATGGTGAAGCGGGCACAATGTCCGCACGAGCCGGGCTTGTCGATAGCCTCCAGGGCGTGTTCCAGCCCGAGGCAGGACGAGCAGACCTGGTGTGAGTCTGTGCCTGATATCTTCAACCCGCAGCCGCAGAGCCGAGCCTCCGAGTCCCTGACTCCTCTGGTGTGAGGGAGAGAAGCGTCCATCTCGGTCGCCGTGGTGACGGAGTGGAGAGGACCCGCTCGTAACAGGTACGTTGCTGAGAAAAAAATCCTTCCCCACCTGTCGTTAATCCGGAGAAAAAACGAAGGTGTAGAATTTTATTCTCAAAGAATATTAACTGGTGTGTTAATACCCTTTTTATCTTCCCCTCCTCTGGTGTGAGAGAGAAAAATAAAAAACCGTAC
Source organism: Notothenia rossii (assembly GCF_949606895.1). Classification (NCBI taxonomy): domain Eukaryota; kingdom Metazoa; phylum Chordata; class Actinopteri; order Perciformes; family Nototheniidae; genus Notothenia; species Notothenia rossii. The sequence continues at coordinate 51,354,251 of NC_136912.1, read as the reverse complement.
CCGCTACCTTGGTGTCGGTAGTGAGGAAAGGCAAGTTAGTAACAGGTGTGTTACCAGCTTGAAAAATCAAAACCTTACCTTTAATTCCGAAGAAAGAAACGGTGAGGTAGATTGCAACACTAACTGGTGTGTTAGTATTAACAGTCTTCTTGCAGAAGTATATATAGAAGTAGCCGGCGAGCGCCCGTCGACCGAAGTTAGCTTGGATAGCTTGGTTCCGTCTGTGGACTGTGTGAGCTCGCCCGGCTACCAGTAGAGATGTGCTCTGAAGTGAGAAGAGGTGTTTGAATGATGCATGCGGCGTAGCGCAAGCTACTTATAGGGGTTAGATTCCCTGACGCTGACGTCAAGATCACCAGCCAATCAGGATTGGCGTAATGAGATTGATGCTTCTGTTTGCTCCGCGATGAGGCGCATCCCATAGTGAGACATCGAACGGAGTGTTACGAATGAGAACTATAGTAACGCAGTGTAGGCGGAGCCGTGGAGTCATCTTCAATGAGCTCCCCAAAAAAACAACACAGCTGTTAGCTCTTAGCACCCAGAGCTCACAGCTCTTCATATCTGTTCAGAAACTAGACAAAAGTTAAACAAGTACAAACCACATACTGTCTGTGTCATGGCGAATACAGTCGCTGGTTTATTTATGTCTGTATAGCCCGTTGTTGTGAGTGTGGACGGTCGGAGCATTTACAACGTTAGCTTAGCCAAATCTCCATTAGAAAACACGCATTTTAAAAGGTTTTTCGCCTGCTGTTTGTCTGCAGATTTGTCAAAGCCTTAATTCATGGTTTTTACTATCCGGTATCAGTATGTTGTTGCTTCGGCATCATTTTGAAACGTGTATTACAATTAAATCACGGTCAAATATGTTCATCTTGTTGTAGTTGTAGCCCCCTTGACAGCGATTCTCTCTCTAGTTTAGACTGCGGTCAAGCCAGCCTTCACTCGGAAAAGACTACTCAAGCCAGCCCTCACGTGATATTGCGGTGCGCGAATATCCTATGCATTACGGTAGAGTCAAAAAATCCTCCCTCTGTGTTTAGATGAGAATAAAACAAAAACTTTCCAGTATCATAGATCCATCTCACTCCAGGTTGATAGCAGGACACCCCATCTAGTCACTCAGACAAAAATCAGGACATTCTGATGTACAGTTTCAAAATAAAAGACCTTTGGGGACAGGGATGATAGCTCATATGAGACTTCAAAGGTCTTTTATTTTGAAACTGTACATCAGAATGTCCTGATTTTTTCTGAGTGACGACATTGGGTGTCCTGCTATCACCCTGGAGTGAGATGGATCTATGATACTGGACAGTCTTTGTTTTATTCTCATCCAAAAACAGGGATGATAGCTCATATATGAGACTTCAAAGGTCTTTTATTTTGAAACTCTACATCAGAATGTCCTGATTTTTTCTGAGTGACTAGATGGGGTGTCCTGCTATCACCCTGGAGTGAGATCGATCTATGATACTAGACAGTTTTTGTTTTATTCTCATCTAAAAACAGGGATGATAGCTCATACAATAGAGATTTCAAAGGTCTTTTATTTTGAAACTCTACATCAGAATGTCCTGATTTTTTCTGAGTGACTAGATGGGATGTCCTGCTATCAACCTGAAGTGAAATGAGTCTTTGATACTGGACAGTTTTTGTTTTATTCTCATCTAAACACAGAGGGATGATTTTGTTTTACTCTACCGTAATGCATAGGATATTCGCGCACCGCAATATCACGTGAGGGCTGGCTTGACTAGGTTTTCCCGAGTGGAGGCTGGCTTGACCGCAGTTAGTTTAGCATACTCAGCCCGACTCAGCCTGGTTGTTCCTGGCCCTAGAACCACGATTTTATGGAGCCATTACATCACCAGAAGTCCCAATTTAAGGGGTCATTTCTCCCAAAAAATAAATTTTTACTCACTATATCAACAGCCCCACCAAAAATATTTGCCACCAGCCGCCACTGGACTTTTTACACATTTATGCTAGCAGATTTATGACATGTCCAGATTATGTATTGAAAATAGCTCAAATGTAACGACCCTTATAGTGTATTGATAACAACCATGGTGCCAGCAGGTTGTCCTGTTGTCCTGTACATCAAATCCAGTTCAACATACCCTGGATATTTTTTTGTTATCTGGCTTAACTAACCCTAACAAACGTGATCTCGCTAAGTGGCCCTACGACGCTGGTTATCAACCCGGTAAATCAACCCAGGGTTTCTCTGTCTGGCTGAAAGGGGCGGGGTTAGCAACATTTGACCAATCACAAAGATGGAGAAGCATACTGACAGCGCAGCGTAATACTTCATGAATAAACGATCATTTTAGACAAATATGAAGAAGTTAGACTTTAAACATCCATGACTTAAAAAGATAAACCAGGATAAAAGCAACACAGCTGCACCTGCAAGGCGCAGGAAGAACAGCTGGTAAAAAAATACTACCAAGTGTTTGAATGCATACATTAACAGTTTTATGATATCACTTCCCCATCTAAGACACGAGTGGATCTGAATTCAATTATATTTGAGTGTTTCGTCAACTTAAAGTGTTGTTTTAAATAACACATAGATACAGTGTGATAATTTAAGTGTTGCACGGCCAGATAGGGTTCGAGAAGCTGACACATATAAGGAAATATATATTATGATGTGATTGATGATGTGATAATGATAAATGCCACACTGTACGCAATGCTCTGAGTTAATTTGCTCGGGTTACTTATGTTGTGGCAGATATTTAATTAAGCTTGCTTAACGCAATTGTAATAATAGTCGGATTGCTCTGAAGATGGGCAGTGATATTCTATAAATGTTCATGTTCACACAGTCGGTGATTTTTGCCGGCTGTCTTTCCTGCAACGGCAGGTTAAACTGTATTTCCTTAATCCTGTAATATTACTTGATAGCTTTAAACTGCTGACCAACACTTGGTCAGCAGGCGGTGCTTTCACTGAGTTGACCTCTTATCTGGAACATGCTCCGGAGCAGGTTAGGTGTTCAGCATAATGGAGATCTACCCCGGTAAGAAGTGAGCCAGCGCCGTAGGACCGAAAACCCAGAGTTAACCCTGAAGTTACCTCTCTAACCCAGAGTTAACCCTGAAGTTACCTCGCTAACCCCAAATTCTGCTTCATAGTACTGGGTACAGGTGGAGCAGACTTCCATCCATACATCTAAGGCCACATTTGAATTTGTTGATATAAAATACTCTTCTTGCCTGTGCACAGGATGGATAACATCCATTGTTTAACACTGCCTCTTGCCGTCAGATAGGGTGAAAAAGAACAACATTTTCCCTGGTTTCTATCAGTTATGATATATTTGTAATCACCAAAGTAACTACTGAGTTCTGTCAACATAGTGACATCACTAAACATAAGCCAGACATGCATACAAATACACATTACAAGGTCAATACAGACACACTGATAAAGGATGCTTTATAGTGTGCAGGTCATTTTTCTTTTGTGGGACTTTTGTGCAGTCCCAATTTAAATCTGTATTTATGACTAGTTGACTGTGCAATTACTTTTTTATTCACTTTAATGCTGTCTAATGAGGAGAAAATTGAATTGAAACAGTAAATAGTGTGTTAGTCATCACAGATTGCTGTTACCTTAAAAACACCTTGTTAAAATACTTTTTCTTGATGGCTATCCTCTTTATTTGTTCTGGTGTGTGTGTGTGTGTGTGTGTGTGTGTGTGTGTGTGTGTGTGTGTGTGTGTGTGTGTGTGTGTGTGTGTGTGTGTGTGTGTGTGTGTGTGTGTGTGTGTGTGTGTGTGTGTGTGTGTGTGTGTGTGTGTGTGTAGGAGAAAACCAGCGCCCTGTCTCTCAGTAACGTGGCAGGGGTCTTCTATATCCTGGTTGGAGGTCTGGGTCTGGCCATGATGGTGGCTCTGGTAGAGTTCTGCTACAAGAGCCGTGCTGAGGCCAAAAAAATGAAGGTAACCTATTTTGGCAATTCATGTTGTAGTTTGATTGACTTATAGTTTATATTGGGATGAGCTCTGTGTATTAAGATGTGTTTTTAGAGTTTAAGAAAAATCCTATGGTGTTAAGGGTTTGTCGAGGATTGCCCAATTAGTAGTGATTCATTGTTTCCGTATTTGCCAGTATATAATTTAAACATACAATAACTTGTTTTGCTGTACATTACGTCAACCTTTAAAGATGGTAAAACTTGTTGCAAACAGTTACTATTGAATTACTTTTAGCTTTATGTTGGTCTTCTGGCCTTTTAGCACCTAAATCCCAACAAAGTTGCTCACAGTATGGTGTGTGCTGCAGAGCAAAAACCTTTTCACCCATACGGGTTGCTATATTAAGATAAATATGTATTACTCACATAGTACATCACACTTTTAAATACATTACGCCCTCATGTTCCTTATATGGAGTTGCCTTTCGGGGCAAAACTCACATTCATATTAGCCAGAAATTAAAGATTCTCTGGAACCCCTTAATACTCATCAGGTATATTTAATATAAATGTTTTTACCATGTGTACTAGCTACATGCATAATTGCTATGGACATTGACTTTGTGCTCCAGATTTGGTATCTCATATTGATTACATTTCTTCCCGAAACAAAAAAACTAAACTTATCCCTGTAATAATTCTTACAATATTTTTGGAATATTTTATTATTGGGTCATATAATTTAGGACAAGTAAATAAGAAATGTACTCGTATCAGTGTGTACAAACACTATTGCAAGTTTGTGGTCCTACTCTGTTTTTTGTAAAAATGTGGTTTTATTTTTTTTAGGATTTTCACAGTGTGCTGCACTCACTTTAAAATAGGGCTTCATGTTTTGTGTTCATAAGACAATTTGTGTGATCAGAACTTTTCAAATATTTACCCAAATTATTGTGGGGATATTCAATTTTCCAAATTGGCTTTGCTTTGTTGCAGAGTGTGTTTATGGCCAAGATAAATCTCCCTGATGCACTAATTCTAACCCGTATGATAACTTTGTTGTCGCTTGGTGTTTTCCAGAAAAAGTTGTATCTCTGCCTATTTCCCTAAGATCTACTCTCCTCTGAAATACCATGGTCTCTTCCACATTCACTCTCAGTGTCCCTTTGTCCCCTTCTTCCTACTGTAGGTGGGACAGGCTCTGGGTAAACACTTATCTGTTGGAACAGAACTAGATCATTGATGAGGAGCAGTTATTTAAATATCTCTGCAATGCTGTGAAGGATGAGCCTTGGGCGACAGACTGATTATTGGTTAATGTGAACAGTGTTGTACTCCGACTGTCCCTGTCTTACTCGACCTCAGTTAAAGATTTCAGTTCATTTGGAGCCAATTCCTAATGCATCTAATAATGTCATAACTATTACCCCCTACACCACTTTATAAAAGCACCAGTGGTAACTTGATAATTTTATAAAAAGCCTGCTGTGAAATACACTGTCACTATAACATCAAAATGTGTTTCCTCTTTTATTTGTTGTGTAATTTTTAAGAAGTGTGTGTGTGTAGGAAAAAAAAAATGGAAAAAAATCAGGATGTGTGGGGGTTAAATGTTTTACTACAGACATTGTGCTTGGTAAGGAAGGAAAGCATTTTGGCATTACTCATACTGTTCATGTTAATTCATCTGTAAGTTTGAGGTTGAAGTTTGTCAGCCCTTTTAGAGATGGGGTAATACAAATCTCTCCCTCTCTCTCATTAGTAAACTACTATTGGTCACACTTCTAAAGATTATTTGTTCAATAAGCACAGTATAGTAATACCAATCATTTTATTTTTGTTATGAAGGTGGCAGCCAACACATTGTCCTCCCCCCAGCACACAGGAAACTACACACACACTTTGTCTTCTCCTCAACATGCCCCCAACTTCAACCTGCTGTCCCCCAGCCACCAGCCAAACTACGCCACCTATAAAGAGGGCTACAACGTTTACGGCATTGAGAGTGTCAAGATCTAACACGGGTAGGAGAGTGATGATTGATGGCTGAAACTTTCCTCACCTCACAGTCATACACATTGTTTAGAATTCACTTTAAATTGGTATCCATTCATACCATCAAACAGCAGCTGCAGTATCATTATGGTGGTGCCTAGCAGCTTCAAGGACACATTTGAATATGGCCAATGGTTCAAAGTGGAACTTGATCTGGTATGCTGTTGCGCGTATAGTTTTAATGACAGTTGTGGCATTGAATGACAAAATCAAAGAGGAGATAATTAATCAATGAAAACAGTAGTTATCTTAAAAAGAGATAGTGAGGCCTCATAGAAAAGATAACTGTTTTATTTAAGGCAAAAAATTGGCTGGGCCTATTTTTTTTTTAAATTGCAACATATAAGTTTACAATATAATGACTTTTATGTAAACATTTTAGGATCTTTTTTTAATTTGATGCCAAGTTTCAGTTCCAAAGAGCTTACGCTACTGCTTTGTTTCCAATGTATTAATGTTGGTATTATTATGTTATACTTTTTGCACGTTAAAATGATCATAAAAAGAAGACAAAAGTAATAACTGAGGTTGACTGGCACTGCTGATGGTATGATTCACTAGATGTTCAGGAATGCACAAGTTGTTCTTGATAAACAAAAGCAACACTGCATGCAAAGTATCTGGATGTTATCTAACCTGTGTATGGCTGTGAAACTCCTTTGTCCACTCATCACCTCTCCTCACTCCCTCTCACTCCTCTGTCCTGCTTCCTTCTTTACACTCCTCTCTTCTGCTCTATTCAGCCTCTTTCCCATCCGCTTTTCCATTTTTACTTTGTTTAGTTCCCTGATCAAACTTTCTTACGTTCGAGCCAATCATCCTCTTTTACGGACCGACTCTCTGACCGATCACTTCCATCTGCCGTGATGTCAGCTTTTCATTCGGCAGTCCCATGATTTCATTTTCAGGATAGGATGGTTTGGACGGCAGCATTATCAAACAGCGTTAATACAACATAGCTGTGTTGCTGTGATGAACACTACTGTTGCTTTTGAGATTTTGTACCTGTTACAACACATACAGTATGGGATGTCACAGCTCTGCATGGCCTGATGGAAGGCACTGTGGGGACAAATGTGAGGCCCAGGTGCACATATATACTTCACCTGAGTTATTTTGATTTCTACAACAGAAAGGACTAGCAAGTCTGCCTTTAGGGAAGGATGAGCTGAACCTGGGCACTCAACCTTGGAATAGTGGGTCAAAGTGGAAAAGACCAGGGGAAAACTTCTGTTGCATGACATAACCTTCCCCTCAAAGTCAGGAGACCCAGCCAGAATGTGGTTGTTTTAAATAAACAGGAGAACTGCACCCCATTATACACATGTTAGCGTCAGAAGACACTTCTATTGTCACCTTACCCGGCAAATCTTTCCCACCTAGACATACTGTATGTAATACGTAAAGTAGTCTGGAAACAAAATCAAGGCTGGCCCTCGCACACTCATTACACTCCATATCCTTATCCTCTGACGATAGGTTCACCATAACAACACATCAATAGAATAGAGACCGTTGATGGATGGAGCACAGCCACTCCACTTCCTACTCCCCTACTTCAGCTTTTCAACTGTTGTTTCTGTTTAACCTTCTAGATCAATCAATCAATCAATGTTTATTTATATAGCCCAATATCACAAATGTTACATTTGTCTCAGTGGACTTCACAGTTTGTACAGAATATCAGTATGACAATACGACACCCTCTGTCCTTAGACCCTCACATCGTACAAGGAAAAACTTCCAGAGAAAACCCCACAGTTTAAAGGGAAAAATGGGAGAAACCTCAGGGAGAGCAACAGAGGAGGGATCCCTCTCCCAGGACGGACAGACGTGCAATAGATGCCGTGTGTAAATTGAAAAGATAATACATTTGCAACATAGGTAGTCCAAATGTTTTGAAATGCATGTGTGTATAATAAGAAGATGAATCCACGAGGATATCCATCCAGGACTTATGATCCAGGACCGCAGCCACGACTCAAGATCCAGGACTCGCAATCCATGACACAGGACCGCAGGATCATCCATGACTCCGGATCCCGACGTATATAGACACCAAAAAGAAAGAAATTTGGGGAAGCTGGGTTAATCGGAACATGAGAGTACACAGGTATAGACAGAGAGAAGGAAGAAGTAAGATGTCCCCCGACAAACTAAGCCTATATCAGCAAAACTAGGGGCTGAATCTAATCAGCCCTAACTATAAGCTTTATCAAAAAGGAAAGTCTTAAGCGCACTCTTAAAAACGGATAGGGTGTCTGCCGTCCGAACACAAACTGGAAGCTGATTCCACAAAAGTGGAGCTTGATAAGAAAAGGCTCTGGCTCCCATTGTACTTTTAGAGACTCTAGGAACAACCAACAACCCTGCATTCTTGGAACGCAATGCCCTAGTAGGACAATAGGGTATAATGAGTTCTTTAAGGTAAGATGGCGCCTGCCCATTAAGGGCTTTGTAGGCGAGAAGAAGAATTTTAAATTCTATCCTGTGTTCTATAGGGAGCCAGTGTAAGGCAGCCAGAACAGGAGTAATGTGGTCCCTTTTCCTAACTCTGGTTAGTACACGAGCTGCAGCATTTTGAATCAGCTGAAGCGACTTGACTGACTTCTTGGTACACCCTGATAATAAGGAGTTACAATAATCCAGCCTTGAAGTAACAAATGCATGGACTAGTTTCTCTGCATCGTTTTGAGGCAAGATATGCCTGATTTTTGCAATGTTACGTAGATGGAAGTAGGCGGTCCTTGAAATTGATTTTATGTGGGCGTTAAAGGATAAATCCTGATCAAATATAACACCAAGATTCCTTACAGTCTCACTGGAGGCCAAATTAATGCCATCCATAGTTAATATATCTTTAGATAATTTGTTTCGTAGATTCTTCGGGCCAAGTACAATAACTTCAGTTTTGGTCGTGTTTAACATCAAAAAATTTAAGGTCATCCACGTTTTTAAGTCCTTGAGGCAGTCTTGAATTTTATTTAGATGATTAATTTCATCAGGCTTGATTGATAAATATAGTTGAGTATCATCCGCATAACAATGAAAGTTTACAGAATGATTCCTTATAATATTGCCTAACGGAAGCATATATAGGGTGAACAAAATAGGTCCAAGCACTGAGCCCTGTGGCACTCCATGGCTAACTTTGGTTTGCATGGAAGATTCATCGTTGACACGTACAAACTGAGAGCGTTCAGATAGATAAGACCTAAACCAGCCTAAAGCAGTTCCCTGTATTCCAACTAAGTGCTCTAGTCTTTGCAATAGGATATCATGGTCGATAGTATCAAATGCAGCACTAAGATCGAGTAAGACAAGAATAGAGACAAGTCCCTTGTCAGAGGCTATTAGAATGTCATTTGTGACTTTAACCAGAGCTGTCTCTGTGCTATGTTGTGTTCTAAAGCCAGACTGAAAATCTTCAAATAAATCATAGTTTCTTAAGTAATCACACAGCTGTTTTGCGACTGCTTTCTCAAGAATTTTTGAGAGGAACGGAAGATTAGAAATAGGTCTATAGTTGGCTAAAACCTCTGGATCGAGGTTGTGCTTTTTAAGAAGCGGTTTTATCACTGCTACTTTGAATGATTTTGGAACATAGCCTGATAATAAAGACATATTCATAATATTTAATAAAGAAGTGCTAATTAATGGAAAAACTTCTTTTAACAGCTTAGTTGGAATCGGGTCTAAGATACACGTTGATGGTTTAGAAGAGAGAATCATTGAATTTAATTGTTCAAGGTTTATGGCTGAAAAGCATTCTAGTTTACTATCTAGTGTAATATTATTAGAACTTACGTTTCCGGGAGCTGTTGATAACACTATACTGGTCAAAGGCAAGAGGTCATTGATTTTGTTTCTAAGAGTAACAATTTTATCGTTAAAAAAGCACATAAAATCATTACTACTGAGTGCTATGGGAATAGAAGGCTCAGTCGAGCTGTGGCTCTCTGTCAGCCTGGCTACAGTGCTGAAAAGAAATCTTGCATTATTCTTATTCTCATCTATTAATGAAGAGTAGTATGCTGCTCTCGCTTTACGCAGTGCTTTCTTATATTCATTGAGAGTAATATGCCAAATTAAACGAGATTCTTCAAGTTTAGTGGAACGCCATATCCTTTCAAGTTGTCTCGACTTTTGCTTTATTTTGCGGGTTTCGGCATTATGCCATGGAGCTAATCTATGTTGTTTTATTTTCTTCTTTTTCAAAGGAGCAACAGAGTCTAATTTTATTCGCAGCGCATCTGTAGCACTATCAACAACATGATCAATTTGGGGTGGTGTACATTTTGCATAAGTTTCCTCCCCTACATGCAGACATGCTATCGAGTTAAGTATTGGTGGAATCTCTTCCTTAAATTTGGCTATAGCACTAACAGATAGGTTTCTGCTGCAGGAGCTTTTGGCTAATGCTTTGTAGTCTAGTAACAGTACTTCAAAAGTTACTAAGAAATGGTCGGATAAAGCAGGATTATGCGGTTCGACTAATAGTTGCTCAATTTCAATACCATAAGTCAGAACAAGGTCAAGAGTGTGATTATAGCAGTGGGTTGGTTTATTTACACTCTGACAGAAACCAACAGAATCTAATATAGAGTTAAATGCAACAGTAAGGCTATTTTTATCATCGTCAACATGAATATTAAAGTCACCTACGATAATTACTTTATCTGTTTTAAGAACCAAAGCTGATAAAAACTCAGAGAATTCTGATAAGAATTCTGAATAAGATGTTTCTGCTTGGACTACAATGCATTAGTGTTGGAGACTGGCTTGTATAGATGTCTCTTATTCTCTACCGAGTGAATTAACTGAATCTACTTGTATCCATCAATATCATTTATGTTCCCCTAAGGATAGGAATGAGGTACACCACCATATTTTAGTCAAGCCTCACAACAAAGTGATTTCCTATATTACATGCATTGAACATTGTTTCTCTCCTTCAGCAAACAAAAGCTAAACTCATAAAAAATTATTTCAAAAGGAAAGTAGCCCAAAGCTTATTGAGTTACGTATATGATGTAGCAGTATCAGGCATCATGGCCAGGTATCCTTAACAAAAATATAATGTTAGAAGTTCCTGTAAACCAGAATTCATACTCATTCACAACATAACAATGGCCCTCAATGGTTTCATCTGCCTCAAATGTGTCTTCACTTTTGCCCATACTTCATGATGCTTTGGTCCTGTAATGCTACAGCTAGGGATGTAACGATATACCGAATATCGCGGTAAATAAACTTCCCAATACCGTCGTGAGACTGACTAAATCTACCGCGATTTAAAAAAAAAAGATTTTAAACACTTTTTTTTTTTTAAACCTTTATTTAACCAGGTGGTCCCATTGAGATCATCGATCTCTTTTTCAAGAGAGACCTGTCCAACATGGCAGCAAGTAGGTTACAACATGAAAATAAAACAACAGATAACACAAAAGGACATCGTATTTACAGGGCTACATTTACACACCTAGAGACATTGACAAGTACCAACCATATATTTATATCTCGCCATGTCAATCAGCCTGGCGTTAGACTTTCTCGCTGTCCGTCATTTTGAAAGACAGGATCGTAAAATATCCGTCATAATCCCTTATTACCCGTCGGGTCTGAAAAGTTCACGATAGAGCATGCTCATGAACTGTCAACGGGGGGGGGGGGGGCGGTGTTATGCCGTGTGTGCATGCACCTCGCGGGACGCGCACAGCGTAAAGCAAGACCTCCCAGACATGTATTGATCTGTACGGCAAAGTACGGTTTGGAAACTATATCATTTCCTTTTGGAGGGCATGCATAACACGGCATAACACCAGAGCCTGGCTGCGGGGAAACGTTGGCGCTGTTCCGAGTTTGTTCTAATCTGTCAAAATGACAGACTGCTTTCAGATTTTTCCGTCATTGTTAAATAAAATATTCGGTTAACGCGACCACTGGTGTCCCAGCAACATCAGTACTAAGCGAGAGAGTTTATTCCAGAGCAGTTGTATTGTAAATGCCCAAACATCCCAGCTTATAAATACCTGGAAATGTGGACATTCTCCTCAAAACCTGTCTGATGATGCTGAGTGAGTGACTAGTGAGTTTGAGTTGAGTTACTTGAAAAACTAAAGTGAAACTTGATTTATTTTATTGCAGGGTCTGATTATTAAATGTCCTTGTTTATTTGTGAGATGCAGTGGCATAAAGAAAATGCTTACTTTGTTTGGTAGTACTAGTAGGTACAAAAACACTGGTTTTCTTGTTCCAGTCTGTTACTGTCACTTTGTTTTTGACCCTTTAAAATACTGCTATCCTACAAAAATGCTGTAAAAATCAGATTTATTATGTAATGAAAAAACATTTTCCGAGTAAAAAAATGTTTTATTGAAAAAAAAGAAATTATGAAAAAAAAATGTCTTACCTTTATTATTCAATATCGCGATAAATACCGTACCGTGGACTTGTTATCGCGATATTATCGTACCGTGAGTTTTTGGCATCGTTACATCCCTATACAGTACATCTCGCTGCATTGAGTGGCCTCAGTAAAAGTTGTTGTAATTTATGTCTCTCTCTTTACCTCCTTTTTCAAAATGTATAGATTTATACCATATTCTACTGAAACATATATATATATATATTTTGTAAGAAAATGGTGAAGAATAAAACTAATATCTTAAATTAACTGTGGGACTGTGGCTGGGAGGAGGTGCGGTCTTCTCTCAACCAGAAGGTTGTGGGTTCGATCCCAGCCCTGCAGTCAACATGTCAATGTGTCCTTGAGCAAGATGCTGAACACCTGAGATGCTCCCGATGGCCAACGGTGTGTGAGAGTGTATAAATGTTAGTTCCTAGAGCAATTGGTGCTGGGTGTGAATGGGTGAATGACTGGTAGTATGTAGAGCGCTTTGAGGGGTCGAGAAGACTGTAAGTACAGTCCCTTTACCATTCAAGAGCTGCACAGTGAGTGGGTTCATTTCAGCTATATTCATATGAAATAATAATCAAAGATTGTATTACTATGATGCAAAACTCCAAGCAATCAAGCAATTATGTTCATTGATTTGTAACATCCCCCCACAATTGACCTTATGCACGTTTGCTATCTGCTGATCACCCACTCATTAAAGCTAGCTTTGTATATTCATATCTATCTCACTCTCCTCATCTCCCTCTTCTTTTCTTGGTGAAATGTTTTTTAAACGGGGATCATTAGCAGCTCATGTTGGGTATATGTGCCATAGGAATGGGTCTCAATTTAAAAGAATATGTAAAATAAAAATGTGGTAACGATTTAGTAAGCAATAGTTAATAGGTAATAAGGTCCTCGGCAGTCCCCAACCTTTTTTGCGCCATGGACCGGTAAGACAATAGTTTACGGACGGGCCTTCAAGGTGTGAGGGATAGATATGACGAAATAAAATGATACAACAGGCATAAAAACAAATATGAAGGCGGGCTGGGCAATAGATTTCTGAAAAAAATCTTTAGACCGGGGGAAAAAAACGCTCCACAAAGACGGGATGTTGGAAATAGAAACAGGGTTTTCAGTGCTTCTTTGGCGATCTGCCATGATTTTAATCCAGAACACAGGCAGAATTCTTGTGAGAAATATACTTTGAACAAACTCTAACCCACGTGCACGCACTAAGCACAAAAATGGGAGAGACGAAAAACTGCGACACCGTTGGCAGAAGGAAGAATGGAGAGAAATATGTGGGAATAATACCATAAATAAAATGTTACCTCTCATTTATCATATATGAAGAATTCATTTTTACAAATTGATTAAAGCCAATCTTAAAATGATTTAACAAATGCCTGTTTGAGACTCCTCAGTGCACACAAAAACATAAATTGGAGAAATAAATAAATACGGATATGTTATTTAAAACCACCTCGAATAATGTTATGAAATGTTTTCTCATAAATGATGCGGTAAGCAGGAGGACAGAATTACATCAAAACTGACGCCGTTTTTGCATTGTAGATACGAGCATGGTTTTATATAAGCTACTATCACGTTTAATCGTGTTTTATGCCGCTTGCCAAGACTTGATAAGTCGCTCGTAAAACACGGGAGGTATGGAAACTAAGAACACTATATGTGGTAAATTGTACAGCTAATATAACGCAACACAAGTTGTATTTCCTTTAGCTGGTGGATATAGAGTTCCAGCGGGGAGGGGGTTGAGATGCACAGGCTGCAGTGGAGACGCTGCGCACAGCTGATCGACAGCTGGGACACAAACCACCAAATACAAAAAAATAATTCAGATCTAGTCGTCATGACTCCACTCCGGAGGGATTCCCCGATCATTTCTTAGAGTTTCTCATCAAGGTCCCCGGTACAAACACACTGCCTGAGGAAGGCTATGTGTATTTATTTTTGTCATTAACCTTTTTCGGACCACTTATTTATTTATTTTGGTGACGATCCGACCTCCATGCTGCTACTCTGGTTCACACTGCATCCACCAAACAATACGATTTTAAAAAATAACCAAAATCTGACACGGTGTGAGATGTCTTTTTTAGCTGTTCTGTCGTCTTTTCCTGCGATCTTCTTCATAAAGTCAGTCAAAATGAATGAATGGGCGTTTCTTTGACTATTTATCGGCAAATATGCGCGTTACGTGAAGCCCGCAAAAGCTGCACCGTATTTCGAGTCGATTGTGATTTATAAAGGGAAACCGGCATAGGAAGTGCCGTAAGCACTTTCCTCGCCGGTACGCAATGTTTGGTGAATCGGAAAATGTCGGAAAATATCTGTAGCCTACCTATTTTTTGGATTTCTACTACGTAAGCAACCTTCCCACGTGAATCCTACGCACGGCGTTATAAATGAGGCCCCTGAACTCAATATTTCAAGTAGCAGAGCGGCAGTTCCACAGGCCTCCTGTGACAAAGTATTAAGTGGGAGTGGAGCTAGGTGGAAAGATGGGAGCAGAAAGGTATACATTTATAATATCTTCAAGAAGAAAACTGAACAGGAACAAAGAGTTCACGTCTAGATGAGGAGAGTGAAAAGACAGCTCAAAAGATATTTTGCCAAGTCTGAGTTTGATTCCCACCACCTCCCCTCCCATAAGACTCCCTTGTCTGTCATCGTCTGACATTAAAGCTGACGCTTCAAGAACATACTGGTTTAAAAGGAAACTTTTCTTGATTGCTCAGTTGACTAAAGCTGCTGGGCCACACCGCTCTAATCAGTGCACACGAAAAACTGCTGTTGAGGCCATCAATCCATCAAAACTCTTTCAACTGAGAAATGTAATCAGTCAAAGAACCCAGTTTTTCAAATTCAACCCAATTTTTACTAAAAACACAATTACATAGAGCACAATGAACAGGAAAGATAATGAAACAGTCGTTAGTTATTTAATAAGATGAAGATAGGTTCAAGGTTCAAGGTTCTTTATTGTCAAACTAACTAAAGAGTAATGTCATTGAAAATCTTAGGTCACAGGCTTCTCCAACAATGCAACACACAATAATACAGATAAACAGACAATATTAAAGCACTATTAAAGTATATTATATTAAAAGTAATACAAAAGAAAAATAGTTCTAAAAAAAGTGGAATAGTGCAATACGAGTCTATATACAAGTTATTGGAATGATATATTAGATAATAGATAAATAAGTTGCAGATGAATGTTGTGAAATTGTTTATATTATATATGATATGATATATAATAAACAAGGTTTTAGTACACTGAGTTTTGCTTTCAGAGCTCCTGTCTTTAGAATGAGTACTTTATGTTGTCAATGTTGATAAAATGGGAATAAATAATCACATTTAAGTACAGTGTTTTAGTGAAAAAAAAAAAACATTGAGGACAGCTCTTAACAAAGAAAGATTATTTAATATTTCTTTGTTAAGAACTGTCCTTAATTTTTAAATGCTTGAATTAAAAAATGCAGGCAGCAATATGTGGCCACAGAGACAACATACTTTCTGACCAAAGCTTTCCCTGACCAGGTCTTGAAAGGAACACTAAAATGACACTGTTAAACATTGCGGTAACAAAAGGGAAAATATGTTTGGAAAATGTTAAGTTGAAAACATTTTTTAATGTTGATGAGATTCATTTTATATAAAAAGTTCTGGAATTATGTCTTTACATTAATTGTGATGATACCGTAATTGTAATAATAATTGTACCTTTATTTGTGAAAGGCCTGTTTGTGGAAGCTTTTTAAAACACTCTAATTTTCCAGTTTTTTTATATAAAACGGCCGTCTCTTTTGTGCATTGCTAGAACATTGTATGTATTCATATTCATTATTCACATTCATACCACATTAGTATAAAGTTTGTTGTAAGTCATACATTAAATATTCTTAAAAAATCATAGCTAGCTATAAAAAAGGCCATAATAAAGGATTTGTTCAACATTAATAAGTCAATGGTACCTGCCAAAAGGGAAAATCTGGTGGCATTAATCCAGAAATGAAATAATGACCAGAATTTGCCAATGCATGTATAATCTCATGTTTTTAAAAAGTTAAAAAACGAGTAGTGTACTGCTTGCACATGCTCTTCAATGTAGTAAACCTAACTCAGTCTGCCTGTTTGTCATGTGCACAGTGAGTATGAAAAACTTGGACAAGAAGAAACTGTGTAAAAAACATTATTTTTGATCAAGCCATGATCAAAAATACTGGGTCATTTTAGAACCAGTAGGCCAAGGGGGATTCTTTTTAGTTTACATAACAACAGCCTGTTCCCCTAGGCTGCAAACAGAGGTTATGTTACATTCTCTATTCCCTATTCAAAGTTTACTAATATTAAATGCAGAATAAATGCGATAATATAGTAATAATAAAAACCAGTGTCAGGAGTATACTGCAGAGACTTTGGAAGGGGGACACTGTAAAAATATTCAAGTCTATTAAGAAAAATAAGTTTTAGTCTTTAAAGAAAATGCAAGATTGCTTTTCAAATAATACATTTAATTCCACATTCAAGATAAGTTACAATTATTTTCTACGTTACAGTCCACACCACAATGCATTTCAATCACATGAGGTTGATAATCATTTTAAGGAATTGTTCAGGATTTTAGGAAAAACGCTATCACTGAAACCAGTTTTTAAATTTCTTCCAGACATGAGATTGATATAAATCTTCTCTTGTAAAAAAAGTAAATAAGCACATTTCCTAAAACAATGAACCATTCCTTTAGGGTAAGTGTTGTGTTAGAAAGTATTTTCTAGGTAGTTGTTGTTTGGGTTTCATGATTAAAACCTTTTTGTTGTTGTACAGATGAAATTCACAGATGCGATGCGCTCCAAAGCTCGTCTATCCATCACAGGATCGACCGGTGAGAATGGCCGTGTCCCGGTGGCTTACCTCCGTCCAGGATTACCCATGAGCCTCAGCATGACTGACCTGTCCTGACCTGACCCATGCCAGTGCCTTACAGCCGCACCACACATCCTCCTGCCCTCTGACAGTGAGTGGAAATGCTTGTCATCGCCGTTGGTGACCAATTACCACTGATCTACACTGATTTTCAATCTGGAGTTTCCCAATCATATCATGCTGAGGACTCCTGATCTTACTATTTATTTTTTCGCCTACAAAGACTGGACACAAGTTGTCCCCCCACCACTGGCTGTCAGGTTTTAGAAAAGACCTGCCAACCTACAAAGTGAATCACTGAACCATCAGCAAAAAGATGGCTGGTCATTTATAATTCATAAAAAAACTATTAAGCACAGTGGACAGTTTTTTAAACAAACACATCATTGTTTCGTAGATTTTTGCCACGTAGGACAACAGTGATGCTGACGTTAATGCAATAACAAGATTAATCAGGGATGTGATCAGGAATTGTGTGTATAAAAAAAGAGTCTTGGTTAAAGTGCTTTGAACAAAGACGGATGCCCTGAAAAAATCACATCCATGAAATAATAGTAAATGTAATAACAGATTATGATAATGGTGTTATTGTTCTTAATTGTTTTTCTTAATTCTGCCTGAAAATTCCTAATTAGTAGTCTTTTACCAAACCCAAGGGATGCATGGACTGATAAACACACACACACACACACACACACACACACACACACACACACACACACACACACACACACACACACACACACACACACACACACACACACACACACACACACACACACACACACACACACACACACACACACACACACACAGGTATTGTACATAGACTATACACAGGGATGGACGGAAACAAAGCCTACAATCCTAAAATGTATAAGTTTGGACCACTGACACGTTGTCCAGCAGGGAGGACAGCTTGACCCCAGGACAGGGCTTTAGTCTAGTGTTGCAGAGCGCTACATCAGCTAATGGCCAGACACAGTTTGGGTTATGTGTATGTTCTTTCACTGTGGCTGTTGTCTCTGTGGTACATTTGACTTTGCAAGCTTTCAAAGGGCCACATGTTGTATTCTCCAGCCAAGCTGCTCAGTCCTCATGAGGGGCTTGGCTCACAGCCCAGCTAGGCACAGTGACTGCAGATATGTGCATAATTCAAATATCAGTTATGATTCTGTGAGTTACATTTGCAGACCATTTCAAGTATATTTTACTTGGGGCAATAAGCCCCAATATAGCGAGGGGCTTGAAAAGGCTGAGACTCAGTTACAGCTGGTCCCTGGTTATACGAGCTTAGAGGATGGATAATGGTGGAACAGCTTGCGGAATAAAAAAAGGACAAATTATCTGTTCAGTGTTATCAAAAGATATATATTATATATATATATATATACAGTATATATGTTCATATAAATATGGTGCTTCAAATACAATTTTAAAAGATCCTGCTCACCCCTGTCTATAGGTCAGCTCACAATACAGATCCTAATCAGCTATACACAACCCCACTACACACTGAAATACCTCAGCACATACACACTTCTACCCTAACATTTGCACGTGCACATGCACATATTATTGTCAATTGAGTTCTAAAGCCAACTGGATAATGTGCCAAACAGACTGAGAACCAATCAGAGCTCTCCATGCTCAGCCAATGGCAGCTGCTGATACTGAAACCTGAGCCAATGGGAGCTCTCACTGCTGTGAGATGGACAATAAACTGTGAAAAAGTCCTTCCTTTTAATAAACATACTGCATTGATGATGGCATCAAAGACGAGGAAGCCGAAGAGAGGATGAAGAAAAACGTTTGCATGTCACTGAGTTTTTTCTTTACGATAAATTGACAGCCGGAAGCTTTGAGCCTGGCTGCATTTTAATGTTTAATAATAATAGTAATAAGAATAATATCAACTACTTAATTGCAGTAATAATGTGATTCTTGTTATGTATAGTGTATGTTTTTAAGAACTCAAGTGTGCTATTTTGCTTTCACCAGGAGGCCGTTATTAATGCTATTAGTTAGAGGCGAGCTGGTTAACTTCTCCCACAACATTCAAAATGTTGAGAACGTCTGGTTTGAGAGAAGCTGAAAATGTCAAGGTTCTTCTGACATTTCATATCTTAGACGCATATCATTTTTGCAATGACCACATGTGGTCAATATCATGAGATTTCCATGGTGGTGTTATCAAACACTGATAGAGATGTGGAAATTATCCCTCATCACTTTCTTGGTAGTTGCTTTTCACCAAAGTAAATTAAGATTTGGGATGGATACCCCGAAAATCCAACATAAAGTTGTGGGTATTTTTTGACATATGAGTATAACCACATAGTATTTCGTTTCTTTGTGATCTGACTGTTTCAGTATATATTAAACTTGCCTGCCCTCAAAATGTTTTTCCAGAGAAACACACAGACTCATATAACATAAGACATGAGTCCTGAGATTTGAACCCATTGCATTTGTCTTTTGTTTAAAATGACTTGTTTATGTTGACAATGATCTTTAGTGGTCATATGAATTATGACTGTCTTTAAGGAATAAAGAGTGTGATATGAAAGTGTTAATAAAATGCGTGTACGGAGAAGGTGTTTGACTGATAAGAGATATTACTGTCCATTTTATATTTCAGCCTCTCCTGAATTAATATCTTTGGATGTCCTGCACTAGCTGTTCTATTGTAGAGATCACTACAGTATCTTCTTGATATTTTCTATTCTATATTTCTATCATTGACCTTCTACTTTCCCCCTATTTTGTATGTAGGCTACTCTTAATATTTAAATGTTTTCATCAAATATAACATATTCAATAACAACATAACATACAGCATACAATGCCATAATAACTTTATATTATTAGTGTAGGACAATTATATATATATATATAAGTTATACTTGTAGATGTGTAGTTTTATTCATGTTTTCAGCTAACTTTACAGGATATTGCTATATTATTTCACATATTGTAGTTCTACACATTAATATCTGAGGTATATCCGTCATTCCATAGATGTGTCTCCCATCACCCAAATCCCCTGACTATTCTCTCATCTCAGTATTTACATTCTTTAATTCAAAGAAAATCAGTAATATCTTTAAAAACGACAAGTCCTTTTCTATCAGCTGTGCACCGTTATGGTGTAAATATAGCCTATCTACCAATTAGATCAAATATAAAAGTCAGCCGAATTACTATTGATACTGCAAGGAGACGTATTGTGTGAAGAGAAATTGAAGATGTTGTTTAATTGTTGATATATTTATTATCCACGTCACATATTCAGTTTCGGCGGCATTTCTTCCAGTTTGTCCAAAGGTCTTCTCATCAGGGCTCTATAAATAAAGAACTACGGCAGATCTGTAATATGTAATGCAGCCAAACCGTGTATTACAATGCCGTTATGTGATGACTTTCAAAGAGAAAAGCAAGAACACTCGGAATAAAGTATTATTCTAAAACATTTTTTTAATGTTTTCGGATTTCACATTGCATAAACACTATATCCCAACGTGCATTGCGGCTAAAACATCTAATCACCGAGCTTTAACGATAGCTGAGTATGTATTAAAAACCTCTGAAAAAGGAAATGCGTCTCACAGAATCGAAAGGGAAAAACCTATGGGAAAAGCAGTGTACACAATTTAAACCAATTCATGTCATGTAATCACATAAACTGATGTGTTTTAGTGGATGAGTATGGCAGATATCACTGTAAAATCATTTGACAGTGAGGGGAATACGGTTTTATTATGAAAACTTTGGAAATATTGTTTTCACCCCGTGAGGGTTGACGCTAACTTTACATAGGGGGAAAGACATACACGTTCTCCTGGCAAGACCTCAAATAATCTTCGTAATATCTATCAAACTATAGATCCTACACATCCACTTGACGTGGATTCTAAAAGTACAATATACACTTCTCGCTAGGAATCTAATCAAAAAGCATTGTAATGGCCAAACTATTCTACAATTTAGGATTTTCCAGAGAGGGTTATTTGTGAATATACGACCCTTCGGAGCGTTTGCAATTGCCGCAAATTGTTGTTTCTTACATGACCAATAGAGTTGCTAAACTTTAAAACGTGACTACATGTAGTAATAAGCTGCTGAACAATCAACCTATTTGGTCGTATGAGTTGGAGGACTTGTTATATTTCCATCCCACTTGCATTTCCCAAACATTAGCTTGTTGCTGTTTTCTTGTTATCTTGCTCGTTTCCTAACTTCTAACATATTTTTGTGATTAAACGTATCCAAACCGTTCTCCAGTCTCCAAATGCACAATTGTGAACAGTTTGTAAAAACATCTAACCTGGATTCTACTACACGCTTCATCAGAATGTGAACAAATGCACTCTAGATTTTCTCACCTGTTATACACTACTTCTCTGATATTTTATGATATGCTTTAGATTTTAAACCTGAATCATATTAAAGTTTGAGGACTGGGAATTCAAAGATGCGCTGAACTTACCTCTATTCTTCTTTGCTTTTCAAATTATCATTGTTTGAAAAACGGTGTACCCAACATGAAGATTAGCGCTGCCTATGGGAGAAAAGCAAGCAATTTTGAAACTGAGAGCAGATGGAAAATCCATCAGAGCCTTGGCCATAGCCAGTACAACCATTTAGAATGTCCTTAAGAAGAAAGCAAGCACTGGTATACTGAGCAACAGACTTCAAACTGGTTGACCAAGGAAAACATCAGCAGTTGATGACAGAAACATTGTGAGAACTGTAAAGAAACCATCACCAACAACCTCCAGAGGGCAGGAGTGAAGGTATCACAATCCCCGGTTAGCAGAAGACTTTGGGAACAAAAGTACAGAGGCTACACCAGAAGATGCAAAGCACTCATTTGCAATAAGAATATGAAGGCCAGATTTGAATTTGCCAAAAAGTACAGAGACGAGGCTCAAAGATTCTGGGACAAGTATGGATTGATGAGACAAAGATTAACCTTTACGAAAGTGATGGAAAGGATAACTTGTGGAAAAAGAAAGGATCTGCTCATAATCCCAAACACACAAAACTCTTCTGTGAAACATGGTGGAGGTGATGTCATGGCTTGGGCTTGGATGGCTTCTTCTGCACGGGCTCATGCTCAATCTTCATTGATGATGACAGCAGCATAATGAAATTAGAAGTCGACAGACAATTTTTGTCTGCCAATTTAAAGAGAGATCCCAAACCGATCGGGAGATTCTTCATCGTGCAGTAAGACAAGGACCCAAAAGAAACTTCCCAAACAACCAAGGAGTTTATCAGGGAAAATAAGTGGAAGGTCAGGTTAGACTGGCCAAGTCAATCTCCAGACGTAAACCCTTTTGAGCGTGCATTTTACCTGCTAAAGACGAGCCTGAAGGGAGAACCCCCCCAAAACAAACAACAACTGAAAGAGGCTGCGGTGAAAGCCTGGAAAAGCATCACAAAAGAAGAATGCAAAAGTTTGGTGATGTCAATGGGTCGCAGGCTTTATGCAGTTATTGCAAGCAAAGGATTTGCAATAGGGGTGGGCGGAATCAATCCCAAAATATCGATATTTCCGATATTACGTTACGTTTCAAAATATCGATACTAGAGCCAATAGGATCGATACTTTTATACTTTTTTTTCCCTCTCCTCTATTCGTCAATTTCATCAAAAACGATGTGCAGAGAGGACGAACACAAGTACATGCGCTCTTTTCTTCTCTCTCCACTGCTATCCTCCTCGAGACTCGAACGCCGATTATCAAGCTGCACTGACTGACAGCAGCCAGCAGGGCAGGACAGCAGCAGCCAGCGACTCGC
Source organism: Notothenia rossii (assembly GCF_949606895.1). Classification (NCBI taxonomy): domain Eukaryota; kingdom Metazoa; phylum Chordata; class Actinopteri; order Perciformes; family Nototheniidae; genus Notothenia; species Notothenia rossii. The sequence goes on along the minus strand of NC_136912.1, from coordinate 51,331,094 downwards.
GAGTGCGACACACACGTTAATATGTTATGTGTTGTGCCTGTAGCGTATTTCTTCTTCTACTACTTATTTTTCTACCTCTATTTCTTCTTATTCTTCATCCACACACACACACACACACACACACACACACACACACACACACACACACACACACACACACACACACACACACACACACACACACACACACACACACACACACACACACACACACACACACACACACACACACACACACACACACACACACACACAAAGGCGGAAGAGAGAACTGCAGCAGAAAGAGGCAGAGCCCCAGTGAGACCAACACGTTCTCACTCCCAACCCGTCACATATTGACGGACGGTCAGGGCCCCTCCCCGTCACTCTATTATGTACAGGGTACCCCTTAAAAGTCAGTTTTCAACAGGCAGGGCGCCCCATTGACTTGCATAAAGCTCCCTGAACGTTGGTAATAGAGGAGTTGGGATCGCGGCGAAATGCTCTCCGCAGATCCATTCTCACAGCGTTTATCAACCTTTTTCTTACTCAATATCAAGCCACACTTATTGTTTGCACTTCTTTATTTTAATTGAATGATATAGGACTTCTGTTGCCGTCATTTATGGAGACTAGGGGCTCAGAATACTGAAATCTGTATTGTTTCATCGTTTTTTCCTTCTAATTTTGTATTCTTTTCTAAACTACACACTGTTATTTACTCAACAATAACACATAATTATCCTTGTGTTTATTTATTTGTTTGATTAATAAACACAAGTTGGGGTCCGTCAGGACCGAGGGTCGGAGCAGCTTATAGTAGTTGCTTTAGAGAATTTTACACCCTGAAGTAAGTATTCTCTCCGCTTCGCTTGACAAACCCTGTGATAGTTCTCAAGCTCTGTGATTGGATGTTTGAGTGTGCGCAGAGGGTTACGCCGAGCGTCGAACAACACTTTGAAATGGAATGGAACCACGGCCGACTGTCCAAAACTGGATTTGAACGGGTCCACCCCGCCCCCAGAACTACACATGCTGGCTATTGTGTGTTTTGCAACATGCTCTATGGCACGTCTCGACTGGGAATTGTAGTTTTAAAAGACGTTTTCGTATTTCCCATAATAAGAAGTTGCCAGTATTAAACTGTGTACATCCCTGGAGGTTTAGGGGATAGGAAACACTCAAATTTAAACATAGAATTAATAAATGGGTGAAAATTGCTTGTGCCCATAATGGGCAGCATTGATATATACCCACATGCCAGCTAATGTCAGAAGAGCTTTATTTAACAGCTGGTCTTATGTCTGTGACATGCCTGAAACATGCACTTGTCAAGGTTCAGAGGCAAATATGGCATAGCCATCGATCATCTTACATTACATTACATTACATTGCATTTAGCAGAATCATATAAGTACTTCAGGTTTCATAGAGCTAAAACATTTCAAGTGCTACTCAACTGGCTTTAGATAAGCCAGTCCTTTATTAGTATATAAGTGGGCAAAAAAGTATTTAGTCAGCCACCAATTTTGCAAGTTCTCCCACTTAAAAAGATGAGAAAGGCCTGTAATTTTCATCACTATGAGAGACAAAATGAGAAAAAAAATCCAGAAAATCACATTGTCTGATTTTTAAAGAATTTATTTGCAAATTATGGTGGAAAATATGTTTTTTGGTCACCTACAAACAAACAAGATTTCTGGCTCTCACAGACCTGTAACTTCTTCTTTAAGAGCCTCCTCTGTCCTCCACTTGTTAACTGTATTAATGGCACTTGTTTGAACTCGTTATCATTACATTACATTGCATTTAGCTGACGATTTTATCCAAAGCGACTTACAATAAGTGCGTTCGACCAACAAAGTACAAACTTGAAGAAAACAGAATCATATAAGTACATCAGGTTTCATAGAGCCAAACATTTCAAGTGCTACTCAACTGGCTTTAGATAAGCCAGCCCTTTATTAGTATATAAGTGCTTTGTTAATAATTCTATCGCTCGAAGTGGAGTCAAAAGAGATGAGTTTTCAGTCTGCGCCGGAAGATGTGTAAGCTTTCTGCTGTCCTGATGTCAATGGGGAGCTCATTCCACCATTTTGGAGCCAGGATAGCAAACCCACGTTTTTTTGCTGATGGGAACTTGGGTCCCCCTCACAGTGCGGGTGCAGCGAGCTGTTTGGCTGATGCAGAGCGGAGTGCACGTGCTGGGGTGTACGGTTTAACTATGTCCTGGATGTAGGAAGGGCCAGATCCATTCGCAGCATGGTACGCGAGTACCAGTGTCTTGAAGTGGATTCTAGCAGTTACCGGAAGCCAGTGAAGGGAGCGGAGGAGCGGCGTGGTGTGGGAGAATTTAGGAAGGTTGAAGACCAAACGAGCTGCGAGCCGCTGCATTCTGGATGAGCTGCAGAGGTCGGATGGCACATGCAGGTAGACCAGTCAGGAGGGAGTTGCAGTAGTCTAGGCGTGAGATGACGAAAGCCTGGACCAGAACCTGCGTCGCTTTCTGGGTCAGCTGGGGACGTATCGTCCTGATGTTGTAAAGAGTGTATCTGCAGCAGCGGGTTGTAGCAGCTATATTTGCAGTGAAGGACAGTTTGTTATCGAGGGTCACACCTAGATTCCTTGCAGTCTGAGTCGGGGAAACAATCGAGGTGCCGATTCTGATTGTTAGGTCAAGAGTGGGACAATCTTTTCCCGGAAGGAAAAGCAGTTCAGTCTTGTCAAGGTTGAGCTTGAGGTGATGAGCAGACATCCACTGAGAGATGTCAGCTAGACAAGCAGAGATGCGTGCGACGACCTGGGTCTCTGAGCGGGGAAAGGACAGAACCAGCTTTTCTTCCAACTGAAGGAGGTGAGCAGCATTGTGTTGAATGAAATGCCACTTAACATATCTGAAGGGAGACTGGAATACAATATATATATAACAAAAAGCTAACATCTAATTTAAATTATACATTTCAAACACAGTATTTTCCCACATAGCCAATGATCTATATAAAACAAGAAACTGCTTTTAGTCTATTTAGGATGATGGACAGTTTGAAGCATTGAGTGATCAGTCTGTAAACAAAATGTTGATCACCAACATTTTGGTTATGATATTAATACTAATGTTATTATTATATTAAAGCAGGGGTGGGGAAGCTCCGGCCCCCGGGCCATATACGGACCGCTAGACCATTTGGTACGGCCCTCGAGGTAATTTATAAACAAAGTGGCCTGTGCCTGGTGGTGGGGCCCAATGTGATATATTTTCATGGGGCCCAAAATCCCTGGCGGTGAGTAAAGGTGAGTCAGAAAAAGAAGAGCGAATAAGTGGTTAACAAAGTCGCTTGACAAAAGGGAAGAGGGGGAAGGGGCTTTGGGGGGGTCCAATAGGGTGGAGAAGATGGAAAATAGTTTTTGGGGATTGGAATAGGAAGATTGGATCTTATCTGGATATCAGTATAAAAGACACCTGTCCACAACCTCAAACAGTCACACTCCAAACTCCACTATGGCCAAGACCAAAGAGCTGTCAAAGGACACCAGAAACAAAATTGTAGACCTGCACCAGGCTGGGAAGACTGAATCTGCAATAGGTAAGCAGCTTGGTGTGAAGAAATCAACTGTGGGAGTAATTATTAGAAAATGGAAGACATACAAGACCACTGATAATCTCCCTCGATCTGGGGCTCCACGCAAGATGCTAACTAACGTACTTGCTACTAGCTAGTTAGCTAACTTGATCCAGCCACTTCTGATCCTTTCATCAGACGGGAAGCGAAAGAACAAGCAAGACCCATTGCTGGTATGATGATGATTGATTTTTTAAGATTGACAAACATCATATGTGTAATTCGTGGCACAATTCAAACGGGATCGAAAGATACGTTTTCTCTCGCCATTGATTTCAATACATAATTTTTCCGAAATAAGGTCCCATGAGGTCCACCCGAAAGGGAGGGACTTCACCTCTCTACTGAGGCTGATAACTACAGCTCAGTGAGGTAAAGGACTGAGTGTTTAGATAGTTCACTTTAGTCTAAGTTATCTCAGTGGGTCTCAAATGGTTTGGTCACAATTTATGTAAACAAATATTTCCGAGGCACACCTTTATAATTATTAGGATAAATATAAACAGATTTGAAATCATTCCAATGTATACTGTAAGAGTAAACCAGACTGGAGAGATTACAAAATATGCATAAATAAATGTTAACTATAGGTAAAATAAGATGTAAATGAACAACACAAATAAAATACGTTACATTTATTTGTTATTGGCTATGGTAGGTTATTGGTTATGTTCACATAAAGGAGCATCCTGATCTGGGAAAAACAGCTTTGGAGCATACTGCCCTTTGGATCCACATTTGTGTGAGGCCTCCTTCTCTGCAATGACTCTGATCAAAACAAAGCAAAGAAACAGACTGGGCCTGGAAAAGAGTCTGATCACTGCTGTGTCCTCTCTGCCACCAAGGATGACCAAGATCCTCAGTAAAGGACAAGCACATGTGTCACACTAAATTATAAGTGCTCTTGTTATTGTTAATGCAATTATATAGCTTATTTATTATTACAACTGTTTTGTTTTTTTGCCAATGTTTTGACACTAAATTGTATGTTCGATTTTCAAATGCAGTTGAATGCACATAAAACTCAAATAGTGTCATTGTAGTGTTATTACATAGTTTTTTTGTAATTGCACATTTAAAAAAAAAAAACCTTTCATGCATTGTGGTCACTAGAGAACGCTTATTTAATGCTGTTTTCTTGTTTATACATGGGGTTTTGGATGGTAGCACATCAGGCACCACATTTTATTATAATATTTGTGTATTGTATTTTATAATTTTTGCATAATATATAATTTTGTTCATTGGTTCGTTAAACATATAATTATTACTTAAAAATCTGTTTTTAAAAAATGTCATTATGTTCTTTGTTTGTTGTAATTCATGGATGAAGGAGTTAATAAATCACACACAGATGGAACATCACTATATTGTAATTATTTTTAGGGCTGTCAAGTTACGTGTCAAGTTAACGTGTTAATAAGGCGTTAACGCAAAAAAAAAATTAACGGCACTAATTATTTTAACGCGATTAACGCATGTGTATTTTTTGCCCTCGGCCGCCCCGTGGTTTCAGAGCGCATCGAGTTTAAAATACCATACAAGCTGATGCTGCCGTCCGCTTGCGGCAGACCACACTTCCACGCTCACCGGTAAGCACCGACTGGCTATTGGGGAGGACCGGGAGGGTGTGTGGCCCGAGCGAGAGAGATACCTTACGTGTATTGTTGTTGTTAGCATCTGGTGCTAGCTAGCTGCGCTAACGGATATAAGAAGCTGTTTAAATGAAAACAGAGGAGCGACATTTCGCTGACAACTGCGCCGATCACTTGGTTTTATGCAGGTAGCCAGACAGTGGGACATTGTACGAACAATTCAGCACACTAAGCACGGGTAGCACATAGCTCCAACGATCCATCACACACACACACACACACACACACACACACACACACACACACACACACACACACACACACACACACACACACACACACACACACACACACACACACACACACACACACACACACACACACACACACACACACACACACACACACACACACACACACACACACACACACACACACACACACACACACACACACACACACACACACACACACACACACACACACTTTGTATTGTATGAGAGAGGTTCCAGGTTGAATTGAGGCGAATATTTGTAATGTTCAGAGGTTGTTGTGTTTAATATTCATGAGAATAGTTCTCATTGTTCAAATGATAATAAACATTTGCATAAAGCATATTTGTCCACTCATATGTTGATAAGAGTATTAAAAACTTGAAAAATATCCCTCTAAGGTACATTTAGAACAGATACAAAATGTGCGATTAATTTGCGATTAATCGCGATTAACTATGGACAATCATGCGATTAATCTTGATTAAATATTTTAATCGACTGACAGCCCTAAATTATTTATATAGACTTTTTCTCTATCAAAAATGTTCGGGGGCGGTCAACGGGTACTTGGCTGAGAAAATGTTTCAAAGGGGGTACATCACTCGAAGACCAAGCCAATACCGACGGTGCGGTACCACTTACAATAAGACTACCCTTATAAAGGATTCATAAAGGGTTTATAATTAGGTTATTAATTAATTATCATTAACCTGTTAAGCCCCAAGCCTGTTTTTCAGGTCTCAGGCTCGAAAATGACATTCCCAGAACCAATGACAATAACTTCCCTTCTAAAAGGGGTAAATTAATAATCTTATTTCTCAAAGCAGTGATAAACCTGTGAGTTGGATGTAGAAAATTCAGAATCAATATAGATTTATTTTAATTTTAAAGGAGACCTATCATGCAAAATGGACTCTTGTACGTCTTTTATACATGAATATGTGTCCCCGGTGTGTCAGGGAACTCACCAAGTGTCAGAAAATACAATTTTCTCCCTTCCAAGGCAAGCGTTTGCACCTCCTGCTTTAAAACAAATGAATAATGACTCTATATCATCATATGTAAGGGATAATGTGCAGCGACGCGGTCATTATGGGGAAAAGAACACCGACATGCTGATCAGGAGCCCGACGCGAAGCGGAGGGATCTAGATCGTTTGTCTGTCTCTGTTTGCTGGTTTTATGTTGAAAAGTGTTCCCCTTCCCCCATGGCTGTTGCTGTTGATTGTGTGCACTTGGTGCCTTTTGTTGTCTCCTCCCCCCCACCTGTGTCTAATTTCTGATTAGTGTGTGTGTGTGTGTGTGTGTGTGTGTGTGTGTGTGTGTGTGTGTGTGTGTGTGTGTGTGTGTGTGTGTGTGTGTGTGTGTGTGTGTGTGTGTGTGTGTGTATTTAGGCTCTGTTGCCCTGTCTGTTTAGAAGGGGGTAGTGTGGTGTGAGATCCTGATGGTTGGTGGTGACTGTGGGTCACGTGGGCAGCAGATAGAGTCTGTATCATATGTTTATGAGTTAATACATGCCCACACTGGGTTATATTTGGACTCTCTGCCTCTGCCTCCTTGCTTGGTCAGGCCGCTCAATTGTCAGCGTCACAGACATGTAAATGATCGGATGGAACATACCATGATGACATTTGGGATGCGGACGGGTTTTCAAGATGAGGGAAAGTTGTTTCCATTATTTTTTCTATCTACCCGTCCCCTGTTAAGGAGGGAAATTATGAAGAAATGTATTTATTTTCAATGAGAACTGAGGATGGGAGCTCCAAGTTGCCAACAGAAAGAGGACATTTCGTTAGATCTGAGATGCACATTTCTTTCTCTCTGGGCTACAAAAAATTGGGTAGATGAATTTGCAGGGTCAACATACAGTATATAACTTATATTATATAATGTTATATTGTTTTCTTTTTGTGTTTTGTGTTTTTTTTTACATTAGTTTTAATGGTAAATAATAAAAGCAGTGTGTATGGGGCCAAAATACACAACGTATTAAATATAATCCCACCGATATGCAGCAGTCACCATGCAAAACATGAAAATCTATTCTTGGAATATTAAAGGCTTGGGAAATCCCATAAAAAGGAATAAAGTACTATCTCTTCTTAAAAAAGACAAAGCTGATGTGGTCTTCTTACAAGAAACCTTTTTCTCAGATACTGAAAATCTTAAATTGAAAAGAGATTGGATAGGTCAGGTGTATTTCTCATCATATAAAACCCATACTAGAGGAACAGCTATTGTGATAAACAAAACTTGCCCATTCTAATTAGAAAAATTAGTTACGGACCCAAATGGTCGGTTTGTTTTGGTTGTCGGTACTATTTTTGGGATTCCAATCACCTTTTTAAATATCTATGCTCCCAATATAGATGAACCAATGTTCATGTCTGACATGGTGCTGCTCTTCCATGAAAATTGTAAAGGATTCGGACTGATGGGCGGCGATTTTAACTGCACTCTTAACCCTACATAAGATAAATCTAACCAGTCCAAGAGCCACAATCTTAAATCCTCAAAGGTCCTTCAGGGGCTTTGTGCAGAATGTGGCCTTATCGACGTATGGCGTCAACTAAATCAAGATGTCAAATGTCCACAACTCTTATTCTAGAATAGATTATTTTTGTATTCCCTCAAAATACATGTATAGGGTAAAAGAATGTAAAATTGATTCCATTAATATTTCAGATCATGCAAGAGTTCATTTAACTATTCACTTGGAGAGTGGAGAATTTGTATCCAGGCGGTGGAAATTTGATAACTCCTTACTTGGTGTGAGACTGACCGCTGAGCGGCCCGACCAAGCTCGGAGGCAGAGGCAGAATGTCCAAAAATATAACCCGACGTGGGCATTTATTAAAACAATGTACATATGACACACAGCCTCAATCCTGCTGCTGCTGTTCACGTGAGCCCAGCCTGCAGCCACCAGGATCTCACACACCCTACCACTCTACAAGAAACAGCACTTAAATACACAGACACTAACAAGACACAGGTAAGGGGAAGCAATTAAACACAGGTGAGGGGGGAGCAATTAGACACAGGTGAGGGGGGAGGAGACAACCCAGGGCCCCAGGTGCACACAATCAGCTACAACAGGGGTATTCAACTAGATTAGGAAGGGGGCCACAATTGTAAAATGTCTTGAAGGCGAGGGCCACAAGACTGACAATGAAAATGAACAAATGCCATTGTTATTGTACAACCAACCATGCAATAATAAATTATTATTATTATTATTATTGATATTGTTATTATTATTGTAGTAGTAGTAAAATAGGCAACCAAAATAGTAATGTAGGCTACTGTGGCAGATTTGTGGTCTGCTGCGGAATATAAGGAGGGAGAGCGAGACGCAGTCGGGTAAACGGATATTTATTTCACACAAGGTTCCCGAGGTGGCTAAAACAGAACAACCCCTCAACGGGCAAATGATAACTGGCAGGGGTCTGGATTCTCGTCCTGGCGTAACGTTCGTCTTTCCGTCTGTCCGCCAGTCTCCTACTGAGAGAACAAAAACACACGTGGTTAAATACCACCGCATTCCTATCATTCTAATCCACTTGACAGCTACGTCAATCCCAGGCAATTTGCCGCTCCGCCCCCTGCTTTACAACCTGCCGCTAAACCACGCCCGCCCCCCCATACCACAGCTACTTTATTCTAATGAATCCATATAGATTTGTGTATTATAACACCAAAATGCTGGGTGGCAACAAATACCAGAAAACAATGCAAGGCCTAGGATAGCAAATGCGATCAGTAAGAGGCAGAGGAGGCCTAGAAGTCCGAGATTAACAAAGATGCAAGCATAGGCAGCGTCCCATCATTACAAAATAAATGAAAATAGAAGCTACCTGACAAATCAGTGTGAGAAGTTGCATTTCCGAGCCATAGCCAGTTTGCTGAATTCAGGTCGGTGCGAGGTCAGTGCAAGCTGCATGCACTGGTTGAGATGTTCATCCGTGAGTCGATTGCGATGTTGATTCTTTATCAAGTTCATTGTCGAAAATCCGGACTCGCATATGTAAGTAGATCCAAACATGGTTAACAGGTAGATAGCCAGTCTCCGGCAGTGATGAAACTGATGAGTAGAATGAGCCCAAAACTCGCACAGTCCCTCTTCTCCGAATTTTGCTTTCAGCACATCAGAGCTCTGAATTTGCACCAACTCCAGCTGGAATGCAGCCTCGTCAATACCGGGCATCACGGCTTTCGCCTCGGCTGGACAGGACCCGGAAACATCGACCGCAAATGGATTGCGCACAAATAAAAGAACCTGTTTTGGAATCTTGAAGTCGTTGAATCGCTCTGTGAAGTTTTCAGCCAAGCTTTTCAAAAGTCCCTTCATTCCAGCCATTGCTGCGCTGCTCACGGGGACGTTGCGTAGTGTTGGGAAGTGGATCTTCCTCCCCATTACGTCAGGTAGAAAGAGGTCCAGGTTCACCCGAAACGCACTAACCTTCTCAATGATCTCAGCCACACTTGACCCTCCCCCCTGTAGCTGCAGGTTGAGTGTGTTTAGGTGGCCCATGATGTCGCACAAAAAGGCAATCTGTGCAATGAAATCCGGCTTTTGCATGCGTGCAAGTAGGTCTTTAGCTTTGCTTGATTTCTGGCTTGAGAGGAATTCACTCACCTCCTTTCGCAGTGCAAAGAAACGTTCGAGAACACGTCCTCGGCTCAACCAGCGGACATCGTTATGTTGCAATAGGTCTGAGTATGCGGCTTCCTGCTCTTGAAGCAGCATTTTGAACAGTCGGTGCTGCAGACCTGACGTCGAGCGAATATGATTCACAATTTTTACGACAGTCTCCATTGTTTCTTTCAACTCCCCTGACAATTTCGCACACAGAACTGATTGATGTATGATGCAATGCAGTGTGTTCACTGTGGGATGCTCTGCACATAAGCGAGATGCAAAGCCCCTTTCTTTCCCAATCATGGACGGGCAGCCATCGGTAACGAGAAGGTTGATCTTACCTAGATCCAAACCTTTCTCTTCAAAAAAACTCCAAACTGCAGCGAAAATCACTTCACCTGTAGTGCTGGTTGTCAGTGGTAAAAGGCATAACAACTCCTCTTTAAAAACGTCACCATCGAAGTACCTCACAAACAGCGAGAGCTGTGCCGTATCTGTTGCATCGGTCGATTCATCGACAGCGAGTGACATGTACTCTGTCGATTTGAGATCGGCAATTAATGCTGAAAAACAGTCCTCAAACAGTACCTCTACTCTTCGACTTCCCGATGTGTCAGAGAGCGGTATTTGCTTCAAACGGTTCATTATATATTCCTTGTTTTTATCTCCTGCAAAAAGTTCATCCACCATCTCAAGAGTACACTCCTTCACAACTTCAGCGTCAGTGAATGGCTTTCTCTTTTTGGCTAAAGCGAACATCACTCGTAGGGAAGCAGCAGTGGCCTTTTCCTGGGCTGTAGAAGCAGTTGTAAGAATAGTGGTTGATGCAGTGTAAGAAGATTTAAGTATTTCTATTTTACCACGTCTAGCTGTGCTACCAGGCAGGTAAGCAGCATTGAAGTTAGCAGCATGCTTGGTCTCATAGTGGCGCCTCACATTAGCAACCTTGCAGACTGAAACAGTTATTTGACATATTAAACATAAAGGTCTAGGATTGGCGTGCGATGGTAAAATAAATACAAAATCATCAGTCCATTTGGGGTTGAAGTGTCGGTTTTCACCGTCAATTTTCCGCCGTTTCTCTCCGCTCATTTTGGATCAGTAACGAGAGTAACGAGATTGACACGATATCGCGATAATTACACGCTGATCAGTCCAATGCAAGATTGCCTTTTAAGAGCTATTGAAGGAGAAATAATTTGGACTCATTTAATTCGGATAACATAATAGCGAACATATATTTACATTTATTTAAATGATTATAAAAATAAATTCTGTAATTAGAATTTTTTTTTTATATTGGAATATGGAGTGTGTTCCAGGGGCCACGAGAAAGCTCCCCGCGGGCCGGATTTGGCCCGCGGGCCGCCAGTTGAATATCCCTGAGCTACAACATAGATGGGGAACAGGGAAGTTGTCGTCAATATACCCCACACAGTACAATGATTATATCCACATGAGCTCAAGTAACGGCATTTCGTCGTTACACTTGGAGACGAAAAATTCAAATAAAAAATGCGTATGTGGATAAGGTACTATATAAAAGAAAACAAAAAACTCTATAGATCCGAATATTATTTGGGAAGCTGCAAAAGCTACTTTAAGAGGACTTATTATCTCATACACATCTTTTAAAAAACGTGAACAAATTAAGCTCAGAGAAGAACTTGAAAGAGAAGTAAACAGATGTGAAGTACTTCATAAATCCGCATCAACAGATGAAAACTGGAAACAATTAAACACAGCCATTGATCAAGAGTGTCTAAACTCCTCAATTAAAGAAGTTTTGGCTGCAATTAAATCTATGCCTATAAATGGCCAGATGGCTTCTCTGCAGAATTTTATCAAGAGTTTTGGATTGAACTTCAACCTATATTATGTCAACAACTTCTCTCACAACAGAACACTTCCTCAATCAATGAATCTTGCATATATTAATGTACATAAAGATGGAAAAGACCCCTTGAATTGTTCTTCATTTAGGCCTATAAGCCTCTTGGATCATGATTATAAGATTACCACCAAATTATTAGCAAAACGACTGGAAATTATTTTACCTAAACTAATTAGTGCTGATCAAACAGGTTTTGTCAAGGGCAGATATTCTTCTGATAATATAAGGAGACTTTTGAATATTATAAACCATTTGGACACCTGTCAGAAGCCATCTCTGCTTCTTTCTTTAGATGCCGAGAAGGCTTTTGACAGGGTTGAGTGGAATTTTCTTTTTGCTATCTTGAACAGATTAAATATGGACTCTCGGTTCATAGAGTGGGTCAAATCAATTTATAAAAATCCTAAAGCAGTGGTTATCACTAACTGCAGTTCCTCAGATTTTTTTCCACTAACAAGAGGGAAAAAGACAGGGACGTCCACTGTCACCTTTGCTTTTTGCAATTGTAATTGAACCACTGGCGTCATGTGTGCGAGACAACATAAGTATTAAAGGAGTGAAGATTAACGATGAACACAACATTTCTCTGTATGCTGACGATATCATTCTTTACTTAACAGACCCAGAAAATGCAGTACCACATCTGCACGAACCGATAGAGCAATTTGGAAGATACTCAGGATATAAAATTAATTTAAAGAAATCTAATGCTTGTTTCTTACATATGACGCCAACAGCAAATTTGGAAAAGTCTTGTTCTTTTAATTTGTCACCAGGTGGCTTTAAATACTTAGGAATAATAATAATAATAATAATAATAATAATAACACCACACCTGGATAATCTGTTTAAAGAGAATTACAATCCGCTCATTGACAAAATCAAACAGGATTTATCTAAATGGTCCACATTACCAATATCACTGTTAGGAAGAATCAATGTCATAAAAATGAATATTCTACCGAGATGTAATTTTCTTTTTCAAATGTTACCATGCTATTTATCCGATGACTATTTTAAATCTCTCAATAGACACATCTCAAAATGTATGTGGTGTAATAAAAAACCAAGAATCAAGTTAATTACTATTATGAAACCAGAAACTATGGGGGGTCTTGGTCTTCCCAACTTTCAACACTACTTCTGGTCAGCTCAATTTAGAAATGTACTATCTTGGTCTCTGGGAAGAAAGGATTCACGATGGGTTCAGATAGAAGCCAATATCTTTGACCCGTTGCCAGTGGAAACTCTTATATTTGTTAAAGATTTCAATAAGGTGAAAAATATGGCCAAATGTCAGGTATAAAGCAATTGAAACATTTGCTTCACAAAGATATAACATTGAAATCAATGATTTAAGGATTTGATTTGAGAGCAGAATATATATAATATATTTTTTCAGATACCTGCAAATTAGGAACGTGATCCAATCAATTATTAAAAGCAATAAATTAAGATCAGGATTGTTGGAAGAAGAGGAGATACTGATGTCATCGAGCACGATCAAAGGTAAAATTAGAGAATTGCATAAAAATGCATACAATTTCCAAAGAAAACTCTCCAAAATGTCCGAGATGTAAAGTAAAAGAAGGAACATTTATGCATCTGTTTTGGGACTGTGATCTCTTGAAACATTTCTGGGATTCAATTCATGCTCTCACAAAAGCCGCTTTAGACATCGAAATGAGCCTAAATCCATGTTTTTTCCTGTTAAATGACATGCCAAACTTTAAACTGAACCCCAAACATTACAGAATACTAATCACAATAACATATTTTGCCAAAAAATGTATACTTTTACTCTGGAAGAATCAACGTCCTCCAACATTTAAACCTTTCATTGATCAGATAACACATTTGGGTTAGTTGGGTGAGTGTACTGTGATATTACAATATCAATGAAATGACATTGATTACTGTACACTATAATGAAATAAAAAGACTTGTAAAAAAAAGAATAGAAACATTGCTATTTTGTGCAAAACACTTCATAGACATGTTTTTTATATATTTGTATATTTGTATATACCTATTGCCTAAAAATAGCACGATAGGTGACCTTTAAAATAAATCCCCGCTCAATCATTTTAAATTGAGTGACTCGATCCCGGCAGGACTTGGCAATCGAAGTCCAACAACTATACGTGCTGCCTGAACAGATATCATCTAGAACTCCAACCTGCGATTTGGTTTGCTCCTTCCAGCAGTATTTGTCATTACTGCACTGAAAGAAACGACTTGTAGGATTTACTTGATTAAATCCTAGTAAGTATTTGCACTCACATTTTTTAAGTATATTTTATTGCTGTAATATCAAGTAGAACTTACTTTCCAGTATCAAGTAAAATGTACTTATCACCATTTGTGAAGATATTAAGTAAATCTTACTTAATAAAGTTCAAGTTACACATTATATTTATTTTAACTAATTAAGTCAAGTCTAATTATTTTCTTCATGGACAGGAACAATACTGTTATCAAATTATTAAGCACAAATCACACAGCTAAAATACAATACAATTACACTTTATTTTGTAAACATTAAATACAATTTTTGCTAAAAGATAACATAAAACCCCAAATACTACACACTGAACCTTGAAGTCTGGATACTCAATAAGCACAATTTTAGCAGTCATCATAACAAATATAATCTCAGCAGTCATAATAAAAAATTCAATCTCAGCAATCGTAATAAAAAATAACCCATGGGTCTGCTGTTCTGTAAAACAATTCAATCACTATTAACCAAAATTAACTTATCAAAAATATAAAATAAAAATATCACTGCCACAAGACAAATCTACTCCATCAACATAGATTTAGAATGCACTGTAAAAATCAACCTATAAGATCTACTCAATAAAATGGGGGTAACAATTTGCACACACTTTTTTTGAGTAGATTTTACCCAATGTTTTTGGGTAAAGGTTACTAATATTTAATATACAAGACTTACTTTAAGAAATTAAGTAAAACTCAATTACTTAAAACGTATTACTTATAAATGAGTAATATTTACTCCTAATCTTGGGCAGCTATTTACTTAATAATTGTAAGTAATAATTGATCCATATTACAAATTAATATTACTTTATTAGTAAGGTTACCAGTAAACAATATATTGCCACACACAAGATTTTATTGATCATGTTTTTGTATTATTGACCAAATGATAAAAAATGTATAAGTGCAATATGGTCATACATTGAGATTATTTAAACAGTTAAGTGCATTTCAATTGTTAACACAGAGCAGAATCTTCAAAATAGTCATACAATCACATTGTTTTAACAGTAAAGTGCATGGAAATTGTAAACATTTTTAACATAATCTTCCAGTGCAATTTACTCAACTATTAAAACCTTTAAGTGCCAGTAAACAGTGCACTTTTAACAGAAAAAGGTTTCTCCACATCCATTACATTCCACATCACATTATTTTGTGTTTGTGTCACTCGGCACTAAAACAAGTCAACATCCACTTCCACTTCAGAACAAATTGTTTATTTGAGGCTCTGGACCTTTTTGAACAGCTTGGCTCCATCAAGCTCCAAAAACAGTTTTTAGAATACCTCAAATGTGTATTTGAGCTTGTTGGGGTATTCCAGGTTGAGGGCGTAGATGAATCCCATCAACACTGCACATGCATTTGTTTGGTTTCCGCACAAATTCAAAACTCTGTCTCCCTCTATGACAATGGAAACATCTGCTGGTCCCCTGTCCCTGGCATCATGGATCACAAGCACCTTCATAGTTTGGTCCACGACGTTGTCATGCTCGTCCTCCATGTTGAAAAGAAAGAAAGAAAAGCATATTCACTTTAAATTAGGCATATTAACAAGAAGCTATTATACAATATAGGCAGGGGTGCACATAACTTGTTTGCCCTGGTTCTCAAAGGAGCACCTGGAGATGTTGCTTGGTGCTCATCCTTAAAATGAAATAAACCGTAACTTTTGAAGGGGTCTTGACTTTATTTGCCAGACACACGCGCTGAACACACAGAGGTGAACACAGAACACACATGCAGAGGTGAACACAAGACAACATTAGCACGACCAGTAATCCTACAAGCTGTCATCACTACCCTCCTGACTGTTCTCCTCACTGTCTTCCTCTCTGTCAGACATGGTAGCTGATGATGTAGGCCTACTTCTTTCTCTCTGGTTGAGTCTGCGATTAGCTGCTTGCATCCACAAGTCAACAGCTGGTTTTGTGTCGAAAATGTCTCTGTTGTCATCTTAGACAAGTGGATGTAATCAAATAATTATGTGAACATAACCAATAACCTACCATAGCAAATAACAAATGAATGTAACTTATTTTATTTATGTTGTTCATTCATATCTTATTTTGCCTTAACATTTATGCATTTTTTTTTATCTTTCCAGTTTTAAAGGATATTTTTGGTTACTGTCCTGTAGTATACATTGGAATGATTTCAAACCTGTTTATCCCAATAATTATAATGGAGTGCCTTGGAAATATGTTTACATAAATTGTGACCAAACCGTCTGCACTTAGACTAAAGTTAACTATCTAAACCCTCAGAGTCCTTACCTCACTGAGCTGTAGTTATCAGCCTCTCAGTCTGACTGGAGAGGACTCTCCTTCCACATTATTGTAGAAACATCTTCTTCTTATATCCGTTATCAGCTAGCACCAGATTCTAATAACAACAGCGCCCTTCTCTCTCTCCCTCGCACTTTGGCTGTGAGCTGTGAGCTGCGGGCGCCAGATAAGCCAACATCCCCCATTTTCATCACTTACAGCGCCCATCGTACAGGGCAAATTAAACGTGTAACCGGGGTGAAAAGGGTGTTCCATTGACTTAATTATGAATATTGTTACATCAAGGCCGAAAATTAGGATGAGCCCAAATGGTCAAAAATGCTTTTTTCAGGGCTGTCAGTCGATTAAAATATTTAATCGCGATTAATCGCATGATTGTCCATAGTTAATCGCGATTAATCGCAAATTAATTGCAAACATTTTATCTGTTCTAAATGTACCTAGAGGAATATTTTTCAAGTTTTTAATACTCTTATCAACATATGAGTGGACAAATATGCTTTATGCAAATGTTTATTATCATTTGAACAATGACAAATATTCTCATGAATATTAAACACAACAACCTCTGAACATTACAAATATTCGCCTCAATTAAATCTGAAACCTCTCTTATACAATACATAGTGTGTGTGTGTGTGTGTGTGTGTGTGTGTGTGTGTGTGTGTGTGTGTGTGTGTGTGTGTGTGTGTGTGTGTGTGTGTGTGTGTGTGTGTGTGTGTGTGTGTGTGTGTGTGTGTGTGTGTGTCAAACGGGAGCTGCCTGGACGCTTCAATCATGTTGCGCGCACTATCCGGGCTGAGTGTGCTGAATTTTCCCACAATGTCACACACACTGTCTGGCTACCTGCATAAAGTGAAGTGCTCGGCGCAGTTGTCGGCGAAATGTCACTCCTCTGTTTTCATTCAAACAGCTCCTTATATCCGTTAGCGCAGCTAGCTAGCACCAGATGCTAACAACAACAACAATACACGTAAGGTCTCTCTCTCGCGCCACACATACACACACCCTCCCGGTCCTCCCGATGGCCAGTCTGTGCCTGCCGGTGAGCGTGGAAGTGTGGTCTGCCGCAAGCGGACGGCAGGAGCGGGGCTGTCAGCTTTTAGATGGTATTTTAAACTCGATGCGCTCTGAAACTACGGGGCGGCCGAGGACAAAAAATACACATGCGTTAATCGCGTTAAAATAATTAGTGGCGTTATTTTTTTTTTGCGTTGACGCGTTATTAACGCGTTCACTTGAAAGCCCTAGTGTTTTCCCTCCCAGAACTGCCAGCGCAGCGCCTCCCCAGATCTGGCGCCCTAGGCAAACATCTAGCCAGTGCTACGGGCCGGCCCTGAGTTCATTATGCAACTCGCAAATACTCTCTCTTTCTCTCTCTCTCTCGCCTCTCTTTTCTCTCCTCTGTTCTCTCTTTTCTCTTCTCCCTTCTATCTCTTCTCTCTCTCCCTCTCTCAATGTTGGTACGCAAATGCGCCTTTTTTCAAATGACCCGGTGGCGTCTATTGTTTTTCCAACCCAGTTTAGATACCACTTCCGCATTACGCAAGCATCGACGCGGCGTTATGTCACAGCATCAACCTGGCATTACATCCCTATGGTTACATCACTGGCTCACGCGGCACACCCGCGAAATCTGAATCTGACAAGCGAAATACCGTCCTTTTAAACGCCGCATAATATACAATATACAATATAATAGTGCTTCTTTGTCAATATGACTGACGACCACACTTATGCAGTGCTGAGGTAATGTTAATTCATAATTTAATACCTCCTGCAGTTGATGCAAACAGGTAAGTGGGTCATGCAGTCAACTTGGGATTGTATCCTGGGACTTGAGCATTCAGCAGTCCCCTGTTCCTACCTCATCCGTCCCTCTGTCCCAGCCTTCATCTGGTGAGACATATACACCAATTAAAAGGCATGACTATTACACAGTCAACCCTTATTCAGAGTGCCTAATACATGTATATATTTTTTTACAGTGCAGATTTTGTCGTTTTTGGGACCATCGCACATGTGTGTAAGTAACAAGTATGCTGTATAATCTGCAACAACTGTCAGGTGGTGTTATTGATTATCTTTGCAAAAGAGCCCCCACCAATATTGATTTTGAAAAATATCTTTTAATTGAAATATGGGAGCAAAAACAAAAGGGTAGAATTGATCATACCATATTATGTTATTATTGCAACTGTTTTTATTATATTGTGTTGTTTTGTTTATATATATATGTGTATGTGTGTGTGTGTACAAATGAATTAATATAAAGTGTATATATGTGAGTGTGTGTATAAATGAATGAATACATCTGTGTGTATAAAAGAATAAATACATGTGTGAGTACATATAAGTGTGTGTTTTTATATATATATATGTTTATAAATGAATAAATGTGTGTATATATATATATAAAATAGTATCATTAAATAATGCTGTCAGATAAATGAAGTACACAGTAATAGTCAAGGTTATATTCTGCACTTACACCAGCTGATAAGATATTTAAAACGTCTTTTGTTTGTCCTGAAAACGACATTTAAGGATACACACAGGCTATTCTGATAAGATATTTAAAAGTTATTTTGTTTGTCCTGAAAACGACATTTGAGGATACACACAGGCTATTTATAGATGATAAAACACCAGTAATACAATCTCAGGACTCTTCGATATGGCTTTGATTACAGGATCGTTTCAAAAAATCGTTTGGAAAGACAAAAAACAACTATTAAATATCCTGCTTTAACGCGACCGCCGAAGATGAAGTCTATGACGCTATCGCGTAGAGCAGGGGTACTCAAATACAAATCTTAAAGGTCCAACATTTTTTTTTCAATAAGACAAAGGTCCGTTTATTATGGTCATTCAAACTTTTAAACAATTACAACAAGATTCTTAACACGAGGTTGCAAAAACAAAAATAATCTGTATGCAGCAGTTTTCATTGTTATTGTGTCAGTGCTTGATCCCTCAGGGTCGCAGTGTAAGAGCTGCAGTTATGAATAAAGGCAGCTGCACCCTCTTTCATTCAGCATTCCCATTATTGCTTTATAGATGTCTTGCCCCCTTGTGTGTCCACTGAGGTTCGTCAGGCCCAACACATCTTCAACAAACTCCCCCTTTGCCTCATCATAAAAACTCACAAACACCAGCAACTGAGCATTGTCAGTGGTGTCAGTGGACTCATCCACAGCTAAGGAAATGCACTTTGCATTTTGTAGCCCATCAAAAAGCTGATTAGTCAAATCACCAGCCAGTATTTATGTTCTTCTGGTTACTGTGGAATCTGAGAGGGGGATTTGCTTGACCTGTTATTTCCTCTTTTTGTTTGCCTTCAAACATGGTCTCCATCACTTCAGTCATGCATTCTTTTATATTTCAGTTATTATCCAGTGGAAAGTCCTTACAGATGTAGCGATTCATGTCAGACAGTTTGAAACGTGAGGGCCGTGATTGGTACGTGATCTGCCCTCGCTCAAGGGAAAACCTCTAGCTTGACTTGAGACCGCCCCCGTGATAGATAAATGTAATTATAATGAAGCCAGCTGCAATGGATCATTGATCCACCAGGGGGTGCAGTGGGGTTCCACACTGGAGCTCATGTGAAATAAAGTGAGATACAGTATGCTGGATGTACAGCGGAACTTTGTTAAGATCCATATGTCACGGATATCATACTACTGTGCTAAATAAGAGACATGTAATCATTTACAGAACATCACCATATTGTTTTTTAACAAAATAATTTTGTTATTCGAAAAAAACGAACGGGAGGAAATGCAGCCCGGCTCTCGATTTTTAATCCTAATTTAATCATCATCTTCACCACGATCATTTATGTTTATGTTTGCCGAATTGACATAAAATCACTGACACATATGAATATACTGTATTCAACTTCATTAAAACGTTATTAACGTGCCTAAACTCAGTAATTCACCAAAAATATGTATATTTTAATGGAGCTTCGTCGGTCGATCAGGATCCCAAAGTGTAGCGGAGGGATCCTCATCTGGATGAAGGGTGTTATTTTCCCCATAAGGAACAAGTCGCTGCAAATTATCCCGCTTATTACACGGCCACATTCTCAACAAAGTAACGACATGACTCCCAATATTAATTGAAATGCTTTTATGGATTTAGAAAATGTTTTTATTGATTTAAAAAATAGTTGTATGTATTGATTTAAATTGACATGCATCCGCTAAGAAAAATAGTCCGTTGTTACAGTTTTTTAAACAGTTTGAATGAAACGGCAGCTCTCAGCTGTGTATTTACACAACAAATGGCCCATCAACCACAGCTCTCTCCCCCCCTCCCCCCCTGATCTTTCTTCTACAGCAGCTAAATTAAAAGTAGGTTACTCTGAGTGACCATAGACTGTATGTGACAAGCTTACAGTTAGTGACGTAACAACACCATAAAAGTTGGTGGGTTGGAAGCAATACGGAAGGTAAAAATAACTAGAATAATTGTGATTTATTTATTGTGGCTTTTATGTTTTTAGGTATCAAATGTTATGTAATTCAGGCTTATAGTTCACCCTTCTCTAAAAGCCTTCAACAATGACAATATTCATTGTAATTTAATAAA
Organism: Notothenia rossii; assembly: GCF_949606895.1. Classification (NCBI taxonomy): domain Eukaryota; kingdom Metazoa; phylum Chordata; class Actinopteri; order Perciformes; family Nototheniidae; genus Notothenia; species Notothenia rossii. The sequence continues at coordinate 51,309,917 of NC_136912.1, read as the reverse complement.
TCCTTCCAACACACATTGTAAAAAATAGCCTACTGTAAGCTAAGAAATCCTTTCAATATGTACATCTTCTGATGTAACAACAATAACATTATAAATAGTAACATAGCTGAACATGGTATTGCACATTTAGTTTTGAGTGTTACTGACCTGAGATGTTTTTATTACATGAATTAAGGTGACTGAGGCTTTTTAACATACAGGGATGCAAACTCATCAGGTATGAAAAAGGTGACAAGAATCCGAGCCCCCGGCTCCCCCACTCCACGGAATAACAGAGGATTTTAGCAGTCAGAACAACTAAAGCAGCAGTGTTAATAATAACAGAAACGCCAAAGAGTCACATCTAATAGAAATATATAAAAGCATTTATTTTAAATTGTGTAGCAGTCAGTTTATAATTTTGGCAGCACTGTTGAGCATTTTGAAAATGTATTTCCGTGCCTCTGTGCAAGGCTTAAGTATTTTTATCTTTATAGCCACATAGTGTAAAGTAACTAAGTTCATAAACTCAACAAGTACTATACTTGGGCACAATTTTGAGATACTTGTACTTTATTTAAGTATTTCAATGTTTTGCTACTTTGTTCTTCTACTCCACTACAGTTCAGAGGTACATGCTGTACTTTGACTCCACTACATGTATGTAATACCTTTAGTTACTTCACAGATCTGGATTAATTAAGTGAAATATAATCAAGTGTTAAATCAGACTTTAGTTCCACCTGGAGTAAATCCACAAGCTACCCTGCAGTATACAAAGTCATTCAAACTAGCTGCACCTTTACCAGCTTTGAGAACACTTTCATGATGAATCATTATAAAACATATCATATCTATTATTCTGAAATGGACCAATCTGCACAATGACTACTTTTACTGTCGCTGCTTTCACTATATTTTGATGATAATACTTTTCTACTTTCACTTGAGGAACATTTTGAATGCAGGACTTTTACTGTAACAGAGTATTCCTACACTCTGGGACTATTACTTTTACTCAAGTACAAGATCTGAGTACTTCTACTTTTACTCAAGTACAAGACCTGAGTACTTCTACTTTTACTCTAGTACAAGATCTGTGTGCTTCTACTTTTACTCAAGTACAAGATCTGAGTACTTCTACTTTTACTCAAGAACAAGATCTGAGTGCTTCTACTTTTACTCTAGTACAAGACCTGAGTGCTTCTACTTTTACTCAAGTACAAGATCTGTGTGCTTCTACTTTTACTCAAGTACAAGACCTGAGTGCTTCTACTTTTACTCAAGTACAAGATTTGAGTACTTCTACTTTTACTCTAGTACAAGATCTGTGTGCTTCTACTTTTACTCAAGTACAAGATTTGAGTACTTCTACTTTTATTCTAGTACAAGATCTGTGTGCTTCTTCTTTTACTCAAGTACAAGATCTGAGTACTTCTAATTTTAATAAGGACAATATATACTTATACCACCTCTGTTTATAGCCTATGAAAAAAACTATTAGAAATAGAAGGCTAAAGCTAACGTTAGCAGATAGTGACAATGTATGCTAGCTAGCTAGCTCAACGATTCCTTAAATAATATTGCCACAGAAAAACTTTTCAGTTCACATCACGCTCTGCCACTCCGACAGGGAGCTCTGCTCTGATCACCTGAATGGCCCGTTCTAACAGCTGTTCACCAGCGATCCAGTCTGTGCCACAGTGACTCCGGACGCACAGTTAATATTAACGAACGCACCCGTAGGTAATGTAGCTGCTGAAGCTAGATCATCATCTCGAAGCAGCAGAGCCTTATTATACATCCATGAGCAGAGCCGACAGGCAGGAAGACTCGAGCACACAGCTCGTACTTCATTATAATTTATAAAAAAAGAACACCATGCGTGTCATGATGGCACATAACAGCTCACGGCCGCAGATTACTCCGGGTCCCAGCCCCCCCCCCCATACCCCAAAAATATTTGTATTGCAGATCTACATGAATCACACAAACGACCTATTTTGGATTCAAAACGGCGAATTTCGCCGAAAGGTGACAAGTTTGCATCACTGAACATAGACAGAGCACAACTGAAACATAACATCTGAGATGTAACAACATAATACACTTTTCGGAGATGCTTGGGATGTGAGTGAGGGACACGGCTTAGAACGGGCGTGTCGCCTGGCAGGACAGGAGAGTGTGTGCACCAGTCTGCCTTGATCTATGAATTCATGTCCGTGACACTCACTGCTGCCCACAGCTGTTTTATAGAAGGAAATTCCTTCACTTCATGAAAGTGTTTTAACCGCACACACCTCTACACACACATGACGGGTGTTATTTTCCCCATAAGGAACAAGTCGCTGCAAATTATCCCGCTTATTACACGGCCACATTCTCAACAAAGTAACGACATGACTCCCAATATTAATTGAAATGCTTTTATGGATTTAGAAAATGTTTTTATTGATTTAAAAAATAGTTGTATGTATTGATTTAAAAAATAGTTGTATTGATTTAAATTGACATGCATCCGCTAAGAAAAAAAGTCAGTTGTTACAGTTTTTTAAACAGTCTGAATGAAACGGCAGCTCTCAGCTGTGTATTTACACAACTAATGCCCCATCAACCACAGCTCTCTCCCCCCCTCCCCCCTTGATCTTTCTTCTCCAGCAGCTAAATTAACGGTAGGTTACTCTGAGTGACAAGCTTACTGTTAGACACAACACTGTCATTGCAAGTGACCCTCAGTTAGTTGACTTTTATGTTCAACTGCTAAATTCGTTACTGATAAAAAAGCAGTAGGGCCTGGCTCATTTCGTGGCATCTGCAGGCAGTGGCAAGTACTTCCGACATCTGCCACAGAGGCCGCTACTCTGTGGTATCTGTGGCAAGTATATGCCTCAGATGTTGTATCTGTGGCAAGTATATGCCACAGATGCCACAACTTGCCGTGGCAAGTATATGCCACAACCATGCAACAACTTGCCGTGGCAAGTATATGCCACAACTTGCCGTGGCAAGTAAATGCCACAAGTTAAGAGAAGGTTTATGGTAGCTGCCACTCGCCTTCCGTGGCAAATGCTGATATTTAAACCCGTATTTATTGCGTAAAATGTCGCTGTTTTGGCATGACTTTATCGGACTGATCTGTACACAAGACTGATGATCTGTTACTGAGGGTCCGATCTCTATTTTTCAAAAAGATTAAACATTATATGTTCTATAGATTTTACTTGGAGAACGTGGTTTGTTAAAATAAATAAACGTGCTATTTTTATGATAATACTCAAGATATATTATTAGTAAGTTGACATAAAGATCTAACATTGTTGACCAGAGGTGGGAAATAGGCTAACTTGTATAATCAAGTAGCCTACTGTACTTGTGATTTAGAAATAGTGTACTTGTGCTTTAGTTGAGTATGTAAATGGTATGTTACGTAGTAAGCTTACCCCACTACAATTCAGAGGTAAATTGTGTAATTGTAGCCTACTCCCCTACATTTATTTAATACGCTACCTTTAGTTACTTACTAAAGATTCTGATTAATGATGATAATAATCAAGTCTTAAATCAGACTAAATACGGGTTTAAATATCAGCATTTGCCACGGAAGGCGAGTGGCAGCTACCGTAAACCTTCTCTTAACTCTTAACTTGTGGCATTTACTTGCCACGGCAAGTTGTGGCATATACTAGCCACGGCAAGTTGTTGAATATAAGTTGTGGCATATACTTGCCACGGCAAGTTATGGCATGTGGCATATACTTGCCACAGATAACACATCTATGGCATATACTTGCCACAGATACCACGGAGTAGCGGCCTCCGTGGCAGATGCCGGAAGTACTTGCCACTGCCCGCAGATGCCACGAAATGTGCTTGCTGTCTCTCTAAAAAAGGGCTTCTACTGTACCTAATTACCTTAACACTAGAAACGCCAGAGGTTTTTGTATAGGCCTACCTAAACCCGTCAAATCCCGCTATTAGAATGCAATTTTTAACAACATAGGGTGCTACATAACACACTTTCAGGAAAAGTTACGGACTGGGAGACTTTAATATTTTATTGAAAAAAAGTTACATTGCACACACACAACACACATCACACAAATTGACCCGATTGGCGGTTCTAGTGTTAAATAAACTCACTAATTAATGAAACCAGTCCAATACGCGTTATTCTTATTCTTATCATTCTTTATGAGCGCAGAAATAGTCTTAAAATCAGATCTGTTTTTTAAATGAAATCTGACGGTAGGCAGTTAGCTCTGATCACCTATGATAAATGCGCCGCACCTAATCGCTGGCTATTCAGCCACAGACACTGTTCGAAATGGGGGGGAGCTAGGGGGAGCTTGGCTCCCCCGAAGAGGGAGGGAGCTCCCCTGAAGGCTGACTTTGAGATAAATAGGGGGAGCCCAAAACAATCGTGCATATTTGTGTCACACAGATTAGAAATGTTGAGTTTCTGTAAATAACAGTTCTTGAAATAAATAATAGTTATTGTTCATTACAGTTTCTGAATATTTGTTTTATATTTGTGAATATGTCTGGGTGTTGCCATCTGTACGTGGCGGCGCTGCATTCTTACTTACGTTGCTAAGGTTATGGCGGTGATGCCGGCGCGGTATTTGAAATGTTCATATTGATATTTTTTTAACTCTGGCTGTGTAATAAAAATATATGGCAAAACAAAAACAGCCAAGCGTCACAGCTTTTGGATTCACAAGCAAAGAAGCAAAGGAGTCTAAAAATGACAACGTGAACGGAAAACAACTTTTAGTTGGCCGCCGGTAAGCGGCATTAGGGTCGAGCTTGACAGCTCCACACCGAGGGAGAGTCCTGCCGATGCGGAGCCTGAAGAGGCTTCAACAACGGCCACATCCGCCGGCATAGTGACACCGTCTGTATTAGTAGAAGAGTGTTTTTATAGCAATTGATCGCATTCGCGCTGCTGCGCCAGTCAACAGAGCGTGCGTGTGACATATTTAGTAGCAGGATGTGCTCTGAAAAATAGGGCTCCCCGAAAGTAAGTGGGTAATTCGAAAACTGACAGAGCTGGCAAGTACCACGGAGTAGCGGAGTAGTAGGCTACAGTTTGATTTCTATAGAAATCAAACTGTAGACGGTGTGAAAGCACCTATTGTTTTAAATAATGGTCGGAATGTGACCTGTGAGCCTTCTGAATTACCGTGGGACAGCACATTCTAAACTAAAATGTTCAATCAATAAAGTAACATCTTATCTTATCTTAACAATATCTTCATATTAATAATAATAATAAATCATACAGTATGTGTCCGAAAGGGAGCAGGAGGAAGCAAACACAAAAATATACTGCATATTAAAGCAAACGATTGTAAAGGTTAAAGTATGAGCATAACAAATAAAGAAGTGTAATGTAAACATTTACATTATAATTATGATTATTTAATATATAAAGACTATATATTATTGAATTACAAGATTAGATATACTTTAGTTGATCTAAAATATTGATGTGTTCAAATGCTCTTCAAAACACAACTGAAAGTCCATGAAACTAGTCTTTCTGTATTTGTGAATGAAGCGTCATCTCCTGGTTAAAACCTGAAATTGAAAATCTGGCAACGCCCTCTTGGAAAATAGTGGGAGGGCTTAACATTCCTCTATACTGGTCTTTGGCAGGTAGTAGGCAGGAAGCTGTAAGCTGGAGTCCGAAATTCAGTGCTACATCTGTACCTACTGGTCTAGTTCAATCAAAGTGGTTACTTTCTGTGGGAAGTGTAGTTTTACACACCGTCTTATTTGACTTTCTCAGGACTTAAAACAAAGAAAAAAAAATTTTACACACATAAGGTCATCATCTTAACAGTTTTGTATGCTCATCCGTGAGCAGAGCATCGAGTTGACATGTTTATTACAGCTGAATGCCGCGATTACCATTTTGTTCAACAAAACGCCTCACAAACGTATTAAGATCCAAAGCTTTGGTTCGTTTTGATTCAATGCAGAGTACAGCCACACTGACAGTCTCTTCTCTGTCATTGTAGACCGCAAATACCTCATTCCTTCAGTACTTGGGTCCGAATGCTTCTCGTTTTGCGCCGTACCGTTCAAATGAAATCGCCGCATATCATATTTCAAAGCTCGCACCAGGTCCGGGGGAGGGTTACAAGGCGTGCGTCTTGTGCTGCATTCACTTGCACTCGGACATTAGAGATTTTCTCTCATAAATGTCCGATGAGCCACAACTTTTCTTTCAAAACAAAGCTGCCAAACAGGGGTGGCAGCTGGGGTGGCAAGGCCTATTTTAAGGGTAGCAGTTGCCCCCCCATGCCACCCCAGTAGGTGAAATTAGGCTACTAGCTACAGTACAGATGCAACTAGATGAGCTGTTAACTCTCGCTCTGACTTTTTTTTTTAAACACACGCATTTTTCCCACCCGCATTCCGTGAAGACCCGCCCCTCTGATTCGCAGACTGTTGGTGGGGGAAAAAAACGCTGACGGGATGCTGAATGTGATTGGACCAATGCGTTCACAGACACACACAGACAGTGGAATGCAGAGCGCTGTTTGTAGTTGACATAGCGGAACTGAGGTTACCTACTGTAACCCCAGCTTCTATGAGTAAATGGCGCAGCCCTCTAAGGCTATCGCTATTGGGTAATCCCCCTGCGCACCCGGGCAGCACTGAAATACTTGTAGTCCACGCCCACCCGCAAGGTGGGCCCCGCCCTCGGGCCTCCTTTCGGTATAAATAGCAAGGAGCCCAGCGATCATAGAAGGGGAACAGCAGCTCTCTGCATGTCAGACAGGAGAGCGCCCAGCTGGATCCCTGACGTCACTCACTCTGACAAGACACTCCGTACCAAAAATGTGTCAGAGGAAAAAAAAAGGAAACATCCCTCTCATAAGAGGGGAAAAGGGCCGCTCTCTGCGTGCCGAGAGGCAGGAGAGAGGCGCACAGCTGGATCCCTGACGTCACTCACTCTGACAAGACACTCCGTACAGGGTGTGTCAGAGAGGAATGGGAGACATCCCTTAAATACAATTGAATAAATGAACAGGGGGAAGACCAAGATGCAGCAGTGCAAATGTCTTCCACTGACATTCCTCCGTGCAAAGCCGTGGAGGAGGACATTCCTCCGGTGGAGTGCGCCTTTAGGTTCTCCGGGGGATCCACCCCATGAGGAGACATATGCCTGTGACACAGCTTCACACAGCCAGTGTGACAGCAGTTGTGCAGACAGAGGCTGCCCGATCGAGCGCTCTCTATAATGCACAAACAGGCGCTGGGAATGGTGCAAGGCAGCCGTGCGCGCCACTAGCAAGACAGCGCGCGCACAGGACAGAGGAGATGAGACGCGGCTTCTTCCTCCGACCTGTGAGGAGGGGGAAAGAAGCCATCCAAGGTGATCACTCATGACTCTAATGCCCTAACAATTGGCATAAAAGCCGGGTTAGGGCGTAAAACAGCTGAACTGCCATCTCCTTGGATCCGGAGGCCTGACGGAGCCACAGAGAGAGCAGACAAATCACTCACCCTTTTCGCTGAGAGAGCCAAAAGTAATACTACTTTGGCTGACAACAGTTTAAGGGGAACCTGGTCTAAAGGTTCAAATGGGGCTTTGCTTTAGTGCGCGTAACACCAAAGCCGAATCCCACTGAGGCGCCAGTGCGCTTGACACAGGTCTGATCTCCGTACTCCTCGCATAACACGGCTGCTGCGCTCTGCGAGCCCCTCTGTTCAATTCGCCGGGAATATACATTGCTCTGATGAGAGCAGCGTGTGTGCGCGCCCAGAACAGCAGCCGCCTGGCTGCATTCAGAAGCTGCGCAGATCGTACTCCTCCCTGGCGATTGAGGTAGGCTGCTTCCATAGCCGTGGACTGTTGTCTGTGCGAATCAACACATTGATTGTACAGCAACGGGGCGACTCCCCCGTTTTTTTCCGAGATTTAGAAAAATAGCGGAGTAAAAACCATGCAAGACACTGTTCCTGGGATGACAGGAGTGTTTCTTGTATCCCATGGAACTGCTGGGGGGGAGAGGCTTCTCTGTGATGTGCCGTAATGGTCGTCATGGTGACGAGCCACGCCATCACCGCCGCTGCCCTGAGGCAAAAGGGCTGCGAGGGAGTTTCCACACGATGCATTTCACTCCGTCTCTCATCATGAGGCGCGTACACGCCCAGGGGATGAGAGGTGTGTGCATGCTGTCCACACGAGGCGTTATAACGGTGCTCGTGGGTTATTATGACCGTGTGTAGGAGGCATATCTGGGACAGAGGAATACCGCGAGCTCTGCAGTTTATAAACCAATAGGTTAAAAACAGCAGGCTTCTGCAGCGAATGAACCACCTCTAGAGTCCCCCTGTTGGAAGAGACCCAGGGCCAGGGGTATCATCACGTGACCAGCTGACGCAAACGCAGAGCAGCTGCGTCACGGAGAGGGCTGTGTGGGTTGTGACACGCCGGAGGAAAGCTGTCAGTTCCTCCACTCGCTGCCGCGAGAGCCGCGCTCTCATGCTGGCTGAGTTTGATTCCACTCCCAGATAACGATTGTCTGAGAGGGAAGAGGACAGCTCTTCTTCCAATGTATTATGAAACCCAGACTTTGACAGATGCGATACGAGATGTACCGTCTGTAAAGCGACTTCCTCTCTGGAGCGAGCCAGCAAATAGCAGGTCGTCCAGAGAAAACCACACTCTCATCCCTCCTCTGTGTAGTGGCTCCAGCCTTCTCTACACAAAAATGCGAGGAGCCAGGAAATATCCAGGGCAGACTATTGTCTGGTCTGATATTCCCTGAAATGACAAAACACAGGAATTTCCTGCGTTTTGGGATGATGGGTACGTGGAAGTATGCATCCTTCACGTGGAAGTGAACCAGTCATCCTGGTGAACACATTCCAGCACCTGTTTGATCGTCAGCATGTGGAATACTGACATATCGAGGATGTCTCATTCCCCCAGTCTTTTTCGGGACTAGAAAAATAACGGGAATGAAAACCCCTGATTTTCCTCCCTTTGAGGAACCCTGGAAATATCCTCTTTCAACAGGAGTTCCAGCAGCTCGGATTGGAGCGCAAGACATAGCTTCTTCGATAACAGGAGTGTTTCCTGTATCCCATTGAACTGTGGGGGGGGGGGGGGAGGCGAACTGCAGGACGTATCCTCTGCTGATCACCCTGCTCATCCATCTGTCCATCAGACAAACGCGCTGCCACTCTGAGAAAAACTCTGAGAGCGGGCGCACGTGCTCGAGATGTGTTTTTGGTCGTCATGGTGACGAGCCACGCCACGCCAGAGCCCCTGCCGCCGCTGCCCGTGAGGCAACCCAAGGTGTGCTTGGACCAAAAGGGCTGCGCGGGGGCCTCCACACGCTGCGCCTCACTCCGACTCTCATGATGAGGCGCGTACACGCTCAGGGGATGGATGGAGGTGTGTGCAGTGCTGCCCACATGAGGCGTTAACGGCGCTCATGGGTTTATTAAGGCCGTGTGTACGAGGCGTATCTCGGACAGAGGAATGCCGCGAGCTCTGTAGTTTATTAACCAACAGGTTAAAACCAGGCTTCTGCAGCGAGCCCCGCTGTCTACTAATCAACAGATTAGTGGCAGCCGGCTTAATTAGCGCGCTCTGAAATGTATTAACGGACAGGTTAAAACCAGGCTTTAGCAACGAGCCCTGCTGGCTATTAACCGACAGGTTATAGGCAGCTGGTTTACACAGGGCGTGAGGCAACCCAAGGTGGGCTTGGACCGAAAGGGCCTCCACACGCTGCGTCTCACTCCGACTCTCATCGTGAGGCGCGTGCGTACACGCTCAGGGGATGGATGGAGGTGTGTGCAGTGCTGCCCACATGAGGAGTTATATAATGGCGCTCATGGGTTTATTATGACCGTGTGTAGGAGGCGTATCTCGGACAGAGGCGCAAGCTCTGCAGGTTATTAACCAAGGTTAAAACCGTCAGGCTTCTGCAGCGAGCCCTGCTGTCTACTTAATCAACAGATTAGTGGCAGCCGGCTTAATTAGCGAGCTCTGCAGTTTATTAACTGATAGGTTAAAACCAGCAGGCTTCTGAAGCAAGCCCTAGGCGCCGTGGCACTGCGGGCGCTGCCGCTGGGGGCACTCAGCCTGGAATACTACTCATTCCCCATTCTGGCTTCTCTGTGATGTGCACTGCTGGTCGTCATGGTGACGAGCCATGCCATTGCCCTCGCCACCGCTGCCCGAGGCGAAAGGGCTGCGAGGAAGCCTACACACGCTGCGTTTCACTCCGACTGTCATCATGAGGCGTGTACACGCTCAGTGGATGATTGGAGGTGTGTGCAGTGCTGTCCACATGAGGCGTTATAACGGTGCTCATGGATTATTATGACCGTGTGTAGAAGGCGTATCTCGGACAGATTAGTGGCAGCCGGCTTAATTACCGGCTCTGCTTCCTCTGAGGCTCTCGCGGAGCAGACCAGGAGCGGGGGAGCCTCACTCCCCTTTGACTCGCCGCCGGGAGACCCTGTCTCTGGGGTGGCATGGGAGCGGAGACGTGGGACGGAGCCCCTGCAGCTGCCGAAGGGCGAGTCTGACGCCGAGGCAGTTGCTGTGGGCGTCTCTCCGCTTGCGGCCTCCTGTGGCCGGCGTGGACGCCGCGGCAGCGGCGGGCGTTGGTGCCACTGTGGGCGCTCAGCAGGCTGGAGCCATCTGACATGCTGGCGAATGCTGTCCGCCTGTTCCGCGGCCGTCTCCACCATGGCGTGGAACTGGGGTCCTAACAGCCCGTACGGGCTGATTGGAGTGTCCAGTAGCACTTTTCTGGCCATCTCCATAACAGACGCCTGCTGCAGGTGGCGCTGGATCTGTATCACCCACGCGGAAATCCTCGCCTGGGAGACAGCGACGGACGCGCACAGAGTGAACGCCGTGCTGGCCGCCTTGCTGATTTCCTCTGCCTCGGTGGTGGACCGCTCTACCAGTGTCACCACCGAGTTGGAGAGCAGCGCGATGATATTCGCCGCCGCCAGAAAGGCACACTGGTGCACCCGGTCGGCCTGGCGGGCAACATACTCTCTGGGGGAGCTCAACGTAGGGCGCCGTCCTGTGGCGACGTAGAAGGGGACCGCATGCTCGGCCGCCAAACCAGCCCCCTGCTCCGACTCTGTCTCCCCCGTCCGGGGGAGAGGAGGGAGGGGAGAACCGCACGGTGAACCATGGAGGGAGACGGGGTAGGAGTCGTCTACCTCCTGCCTGGCACTCGGCTCCAGGGACATGCTGCCGTCCACGTGCTGGACGGGCCAATCGTCCTCGTCGGCCGCAGCAGCTCGAGCGTCCGCTCTTCGCTTCCTGTCGGCTGATGGGAGACGGGCACAATGTGAGCAAGCGACCTACTGGCTGAGAGCCGCGTCCGCGTACTCTGGCCCCAGGTAGGATTCGCACATTGCGTGCTGGTCATAGCTCATGATATATCCTGAGCCACATGAGGGACAATTTCGGACGCAGTTGTTGCTCATGATGTTTAATGGTTCTGTGCTTCAGTAACTGCCGAGTTTGCTGAAGAAAATATATTTATACCGGAAGGAGGCCCGAGGGCGGGGCCCACCTTGCGGGTGGGCGTGGACTACAAGTATTTCAGTGCTGCGCGGGTGCACAGGGGAATTTCCCAATCGCGATAGCCTTAGAGGGCGAAGCCATATACGAAATAGAACATTTTGACTCGTTGCGTTGTGGCGATGTCTCGCAGATAACACATGAAAAGTATAATTTTCTCAGAGTCAAGAGACAGTTGTGGTTCGGGCCGGATCGGAGCCCGGACTTTGAGGATGCCCTGCGTAGAGCCAGGCGTGGTTAATTGTGCTCAGAAGAGGACGCATCCTGGAGCCAGCATCTCCTCCTTTGGCACTCATCAGCTGGAGCGACATGGTGTGTACCCATCCAGTTTCAGCATCAAGGTCTCTTCCAGTGAAAGAGTTGTTATGTGTCGGAAATCCTCCTTGATCTAATAAAAAGCATAGGGGATAACACTCATTACTCACAACTCTGACAACAGTGAGTTGAAATGGAAAATAATAAACGTAACGTTCTCACCTGAGCCTCATTGAATAAACCAGGCCATCTCTCCTTGAAGACACTGACACGTGAGCTGAGGGTCACTACCTCCACTCCACTACGAATTGTCTGCAGGATTTAAAATGTATAGGACTTAGGTGCTGTCTCTGAGGATGTTACACTTACTGTATATTCACATTTCTTACACTGAACATTACCAACAAAATAACACAATTAAACATTTATATGTAGAAAAATCCTAAAATATATAACAATGAGCTTTGGCTCTGCTCTGTGGTAATCTATCCAGTCCTCACAATAATATACAGTAAGCTTAATGTAAACATAAGTCTATAGGCTATTGCTGCAGCTATACCTCAAAAAAGACAAATGAATCATAAATCATTATTACTGTGGCTTGGCTGAATATACGATGGTTATTTTTCACTAATGCCCCTTTCACACCAACGCGTTTTCAGCGCCGGCTCGGAGCTAGAGCCTGAAAAGTACTGGTTTTTCCTGTTCACACCGCAGCGGCGCCGCCTCTTAGCTCCGGAATACGGTTCACTTCCAGCTCCAAAAAATTGTCGGTCTAGAAGCAAGAGCTTCGGAGCTAAGAGGCGGCGTCGCTTACGTCTCTCTTACGTCGAGGCGTGCAGGAAACTAAACCCACCTCCCCTGAACATGGGTCGACTGAAGAGTCTCGTCATGCCTGCCTACAAGCAGTCGCGCTGAGCAAAGTGACTAGAAGGCAACCACACACTTATAAAAAAAAACACACTTTATAAAGTCAGGCAACACTAACCAGGCTTCGTGTGATTCTGTTTATTTGTACCTTACTTTGACCATCCGTTCACTGTTATTGATCATTGTGGAGAGCAGGCAGACGTTTTGTTTTTTATTATAGCAGCTATCGGATGGAATCCATACATGGGCTGCACAGGTTGAAAAGTATAAGGTTGGAGAAGTCGTTATTTAATTTAATCTGGCTTTGCTTTAAAAGCAACACGATCATCGACCCGACGCAGTCCCCCGTTGTTGTTGTTGTTGTTGTTGTTGTTGTTGTTGTTGTTGTGAGCGCCGTTGGGGAGCAAATCAGCGATGTAAACGGTGACGTCATGACGCAGCAGCGGCAGCACCATCCCGGCTCTGAGTGGTGTGAACAAAGCGGGAGCAGAAAAGGGAAACCGGAGCTGAACAAGAAAAGCTCTAGCTTGGAGCTAGAAAGGGAAAAGCGCTGGTGTGGAAGCCGCATAGGAGATTGTCGCGAGATAGTTGTCTCAGTATTTATCGTTTCATGCACGCTCATATGAATGCTCCTTGTTCACGCGCGACGGGGCTGAAGTTTAACAACACCGTGTCCCATTCATCAAACGGGACAAACTGTATTTCACTCTCACCATTGTTAAGCACAGAGCGACCGAACACAACAATATATATATATAGTATATATTACCCGGACAGACCCACGAGGAAACTGACGGCCGACGTTAGATAGACGAAGAGAGATGCTACAAGCTAGCTTCAACTTAGTTAGCCTTGTGCATCATTTGAATGTGTCCCCCGCAGACCGTTACTTTACTCAATACTACTCAACCGGATCAGAGTTCGTCATTTTACTTGAACTGACGTGCTATTTAATAAATGGCTACTGATTTTTGCAGTGTGCATCACGTATGCATGTCCATTGGATACTGTGTGGAAAATAACATTGGACAAACACACCTTATATAGAAGACGACCAACTTCAAAGGTTGATTTAAACGAATGCCGCCTTCTGTAATAGATATAAGTCATGGTTGATGACCTTCCGGGTCTGTCCAGCAGAGGGCGCGTGTTGCTTGCCGCGGGTGCATAATACATAAGACTTGAAGCAAGCTAACATCGTCTCTGTTTCCTTTGTCTTATATTTTCCCCATATTAGGTGAGTTCATCCGTGAGAAACGTTATATATGTAGACTGACTGTGTATAATATTAATGTGAATAGTGATAATTGTTAGAGGTATTTTTGGAGGGTTTCTCTAGGTTCTGTAATTGTTGTAGCTGTGTATGCTAGCTTTGCGAGCGCCGTTAGCTATGCTAGCGCAGCTAGCCATGATAGTGTAGTTTAGCTCCAAGAAGGGGAGTTTGGGTGTTAATTTGGATATGTATGTTTGTACTGTGCATTTAAAAAGTGACATCTTGTGTGTTAAATTGGATGTATGTTTGCAGTACGCGCATTGTTAGTGGTTGTTTTATATCAAGAATCCATGTTCTGTATTATACAGCGTGCTATGTGTACCATGTTGTTGGCGGGCATAATACATAAGATTTGAAGCAAGCTAACATCGTCTCTGTTTCCTTTGTCTTATATTTTCCCCATATTAGGGGCATAACATTTGGAGGCGCTGCTGGGAGATTTGATTTGAGGACCATCCCTGAGTTGTTAGTGGAATCCTCTGATCAATCATCCCCTTAAACAACCCAGTCCTCGGAGAAAGGAGCTTGGAAAGGCAGTCGAGGTCGTTTTCAGACAACGTTGGTAACCTGCATCCTGAAGTGTGAAAAGTCACCACTAGGGAGCAGCAAAAAAAACTAATTAAGTAAGATAAACCCTCATTTGCTATTTCTGCCCACTTCTCTGATACAATGGAGGCTGAATTGGAGAAGCTGCAGCTGGACATTACAGGTGCATACACTGACTGTAGAACAACTGATTAAAGTGTGCAATGAACTGGAGATTTCAGGACCGGATAATGTGCATGTGACTGGTAAATCTCGCAGTCAATTAATTTCTCATGTCACAGAGCATAATGAACGTGAAGAAATGGCCGAGCTAGAGGATGAAGGCATGTCCAAACTTCTTAATGTGCAGGATATCATAGACAAAGCCAAAATTACAACAAATGTACATGACAGTGTCAAAAGGGAAGATCTCCAGAAGGAGGTAGAGGCACTAAGGTTGTCATTACAAGAAAAAGAAAATGCAATGCATGACCTAATGAACACAAGCATGAACCACCCTGCCGGGTTCAGCCCCCCAGAAAGAAATCTGGCCCAAGTACTCCCCAGTAGTTCTATGTGGCGCAAAGATCTTAAGATCGCAGGCCAAATAGGTGAGCCAGGACAAAAAGATAGGCTCACATTTTCTAGTCTGGCCAGACAAATTGAAAATGGCTTTAGTAAGGGCTACCCAGAGTCCGAGATCATTGATGCTGTAATCCGTGCCATCACACCAGGCCTGCAGTTACGGAGTTACCTTGAAGGGAAGGAAAACCTTACACTGCCTGCCCTGGGTAAGGGCATACCACCAGGGTTTCATGGCCAAAGACAGTAGACACCTAACAGCCTTTGTGACCCCCTGGGGCCTTTATGAGTGGGTACGAATCCCGTTTGGACTCATGAATGCCCCTGCAGCATTCCAGCGCTGCATGGAAGAGTGCTTGGAGGGCTTAAGGGATGAAATATGTGTGCCATATCTTGATGATGTTCTTGTGTTTAGCAGGACATTTGAGGATCATATCAATGCTGTCAGAAGGGTGCTGCAACGGCTGAGGGAGCATGGGATAAAACTAAAGCCCAGAAAGTGTGACCTGTTTAAAACACAAGTACGTTACCTTGGAAGAATTGTGTCTGCTGAGGGAAATAGAGTGGACCCTGCCGATACTGCTGCAGTAACGGCCCTGAAAAACAAACACCCAGGAACTATCGGTGAGTTAAGAGCAATAATGGGACTATTAAGTTATTACAGGCAGTATATCAAAGATTTTTCACGTATTGCCTGTCCCTTGTATGACCTGCTTAAAGCACCTACAGAAACTGAAATGCTGAAAAAAACGAAAACAAAAAGAAACAGTAGAGGAGTTTCATCCAACACACCCATCAAATGGACTGACATGCATCAGTTAATATTGGAACAGTTGATAGACTGTCTCTCGCAGCCTCCTGTTCTAGGTTTCCCAGAGTTTTCACAGCCATTTGTCCTCCATACCGATGCTTCCAACCAGGGATTGGGGGCAGTATTGTACCAAAAGCAAAATGGAAAGCTTCGTGTGATTGCTTATGGTTCACGTACTTTAACAACAGCAGAGAAAAATTACAATCTACACTCAGGCAAATTAGAGTTTCTTGCCCTCAAATGGGCAATCACAGAAAAATTCCGTGATTACCTATACTATGCACCATTCTTCACCGTCTACAGTGACAATAACCCACTTACATATGTACTGTCCACTGCCAAACTGAATGCAACAGGTTGTCGATGGGTAGCAGAACTGGCAGACTTCCATTTCATAATTAAATACCGTCCTGGTAAGGAAAACATTTGTTGCTGACAGTCTGTCCAGAATGCCTTTGGACGTGGAAGTATTCATGGATGAGTGTACAGAGGAAATGTCATATGATGTGATTGGAGCAGCTACACAAGCAGTGGAGAACCAGGATGAATCCAGTGTGTCATGGTCCATGGGTGTCTCATTAAGTTGTGCAGCATTAACTGTAGACGCATCCATCATTCCATTGACAATAGGACCGATCAAACATGACCAAAGAAATGATCCCAATGTTGGAGCAGTGATTCAGTACAAGCTGGCAGAAAAGAAGCCATCAGGCTCAGAACTCAAACAACTCAGTTCACAAATCTTATGTCTGCTAAGAGAGTGGGACAAGTTGGAGATGAATGAGAGTGGAGTGTTGTACAGGAAAACTTCAAACAGAACACAGCTTGTGCTTCCAGAAAAGCACAAAAGTACAGTATTAAAGGAGCTCCATGATGAAATGGGCCATCAAGGTGCAGACAGGACTACATCTTTGGTACGGGACCGGTTTTACTGGCCCTACATGCAGCGAGAAATCGAAGATTATGTCATGAGGAGATGTGTGTGCCTCAAGCACAAGAAACCAAGCCGTCAGACAAGAGCGCCACTGACGAACATTGTCACCACTCAACCGTTTGAGCTTGTCTCAATTTATTTCTTGCA
This sequence comes from Notothenia rossii, assembly GCF_949606895.1. NCBI lineage: Eukaryota > Metazoa > Chordata > Actinopteri > Perciformes > Nototheniidae > Notothenia > Notothenia rossii. The sequence continues at coordinate 51,292,960 of NC_136912.1, read as the reverse complement.
CCTTGACAAATGTAAGGGTGGTTATGAATATATTCTTGTAATTGTTGACCACTTTACACGTTTTGCCCAGGCCTACGCCACGACTTCCAAATCAGGAAAAACAGTTGCAGAAAAAATCTTTAACGACTATGTGCTGAGATTCGGCTTTCCGACAAGAATACACCATGATCAGGGTGGTGAATTTGAAAACCAATTGTTCACACAATTGAAAAAGTACTGTGGAGTTGCTGGGTCGAGAACCACTCCCTACTACCCACAAGGAAACGGACAGGTCGAGCGGTTTAACCGAACATTACTCCAGATGTTAAAGACCCTCACAGAGAGACAAAAGACTAACTGGAAAGACTCACTAAATAAACTGATTTACTCCTACAACTGTACTCGTAGTGATGTAACAGGTTTCTCACCCTTCAACCTGTTGTACGGACGCTCTCCACGGTTGCCAGTTGATATGCTGTTCGACTTGACCGTGGAGCAAGGGGACAGTAATCATCATCGTTACATGGAAAAGTGGAGGCAGGGCATGGAGGAGGCATACGAGATCACAAGAGAAAATGCTCACAAAGCTGCTATGAGAAGCAAGACACATTATGGCAGTAAGGTGAGAAGCTCAGTATTACAGCCTGGTGATCGTGTATTAATCAGGAACATGACACCTCGCGGTGGTCCTGGCAAACTGAGAAATCACTGGGAAGATGCTATTCACACAGTTGTGCATCAAGTGAGTCAAGATATCCCTGTTTATGAACTCAGACCTGAGAGAGGGACAGGGAGATCAAGGGTTTTACATCGTAATCTTCTCCTCCCATGTGACAACCTGCCGCTGGAAACTCAAGTACAGCCACGTGCAAAGAGAAAGAGTGTGGAGAGAAATGAGGAAGCGGAGCAAACAAGGGAGGAGGAAGAGGATGATGAGTATTATCTAGCACCACTTAAGCAGCAATCAAATCCACCTGAGACAGTGAATCCTGCGTGCACTAGTACACCTGTGGAGCTTGAATGCATACACTCTGAGGAAAACCTGTCAGCTGAGCCAGAGAAAGAACAAGAAATGGCACACGAAGTTGGGTACTTGCCGGAGGGGGAGGACAGCTACGTTGAGGACAGCTATGTTGAGGATCTACCTGTGGAGAATGACAGCTACGTTGAAAACAGCTGCGTTGAGGATCTACCTGTGGAGAATGACAGCTACGTTGAGGATCTACCTGTGGAGAATGCTGTCCCATCACCTGCTCAAAGTGACCCCAGTAGTAAGGAGCTTCAAGGGCATCGACGACAATGCAGACGACCAAAGGTCTTCACATATGATAGGCTTGGCTCACCAGCCTGCTACAACATAAAAGCACCACCTCTGCATACAAACTTAAAGGTGCCATGGACACACACTGTACCGCCATACCACTTTCAGCAGTACTATGGATATGAGGGTAGTGACATTGCACACCATTGAACTGAGTAAATGCACATACATTACACTCAAAGAACACATAAAAAGGAAAATGGACGGCAGAGGTCACACTCAAAGTGATTGTTGACATGAGATACATTTATGGGCTGTGTTTTCACACAATATATCATTACATGACACTGTTACAGTCAATCATATCTCACTCACCTGTTTTAAAGGAGTGTAGTTCACTTGGACATGCTGCACAGGCAGAACTGTTAACAAGGTAGCAACGGACTATGTTGAAACTATGTGTGACAAAGGAGGTCAAAAACAAATGTATGAAAAGAGTTCCAGACTGTAACATTGCACTTTATAGGTAAATGTACTAAACATGTTTAGCCTGAAATAATGCATATTCGAGACCGTTTCTTCTGGCCACATATGCAGCAAGAAGTAGAGCACTCACACACACAACATACATTCAGGGACTGTAAAAAACAAAAACAAACGGAGAGCTTGTGAACATATGTTTGTCATACAATGATGGACTTTCTACTAAGCCAAGGGCTTAAATGTGTAAATTGAGTGTGTGCACTTTTGCCAGACTGAACAGTGAGCGTGGTATGTGTTTAATAAATGTTATAGATGTTGCTGACATGTAGGCATAATATTGTGGATTAGAATGTCGGGACGACATCTGTTTTGAAGGGGAGTGTGTAATAGATATAAGTCATGGTTGATGACCTTCCGGGTCTGTCCAGCAGAGGGCGCGTGTTGCTTGCCGCGGGTGCATAATACATAAGACTTGAAGCAAGCTAACATCGTCTCTGTTTCCTTTGTCTTATATTTTCCCCAAATTAGGTGAGTTCATCCGTGAGAAACGTTATATATGTAGACTGACTGTGTATAATATTAATGTGAATAGTGATAGCAGTGTTTCCCACACAATGTTAATACTTGGGCGGGCCGCCCAGGTATATTAAGGCCCGCCCAAGTATATTTCGGACCTTTTTTAAAAAAATGTATCCGTCCGCGAGCGACGCCATCTGCGAGTGATTAACTAATGGACAATGAGCCCTCGCTCTACGCCTCCTGTGCCTGTTCGCTCTGCGGTTGATTAACTAGGGGACAATAATCCCCCCCTGTTCGCTCTGCGATCGATTAACTAGTGTATGATCCCTCGCTCGACACCTCCTGTTCGTGCTGCCATCGCGTGGAGGGAAACGGGAAACGGAGAAGACGACGTTAATTTAGAAGACGCGGACACTAAGGTAAAGTAACTATTTTCTCCTTATTGTGTTGTTGTTTTCTGACTTTGGTAGGAGATTCGAATTATTTGAAGTTAGTGGCAACTAAGAGTGTATTTAACGTAATCAGGCCAACTTTGCTGCGTGCAAGTTACGTGTGCTAAATTAAATATAAAAAAGATTATAATTCGTTTTCTCTTCGGGCTATGCCAGTTAGAAGGACACAGATTAACTTTAGCTAAGGTTAGACTGTTAATTTCCCCTGCATTACTCCTCAGATATGAGTATTCAAAAATATTTTAAGAGAATACGGCGTGAGGATGAGGAGGAGAGACGAGGAGAGGAGGAGAGACCACAGGTAACTTAGCCAATGTTAGCATTTTGCTTGCAATGGCAATAATAAATGCATAAGTCTCAATAATGATATATGTCGGTTCGTTTGACCTGAAATTATACAATTGCAGTCAACAGTGAGTTGCAATGCAGAGACCAAACTAGATTCAAGCTTGTTTTCAATTCTAGCCGGTGGTCAGTGAAGATGCTGGCACAACTAGTCAGAGTACTGAGGGAGAGGCAGCAGGTCCCAGTGTGGTAGAAGCAGCAGCAGGTCCCAGTGTAGAAGCAGGTGCAGGTCCCAGTGTGATACAAGCAGCAGCAGGTCCCAGTGTGGTACAAGCAGGTGCAGGTGAACAAGCAGCACAGTTCCAAGCATCACAGACACAGACACAGACATAGTATAATAGCAAGGAGAACTCTACCATTTAAATGCAGTAATAACAATGCATTATTTTCAGATTCCAAGCATCGCCACTCAGGATGGAACCCTGATTGGCTCAAAATGCCACAGTTCAAGAATTGGCTCTACCTCACCCAGCATGGTATGAATGGCATTTGCAAGTTCATATTTGTAATAAAACTTATTTTTTGTAAGAATTAACACGTTTTTCTTTTTAAAAAGGAATGTTTTGCCGAATCTGCAGGCTACACAAGCCTCCAATAAAGAAAGGCCCCTTAAAACGGGCTTTCATAGAAGTTGGGATTCTTGTTTTCCGCAAGGATTATATCGAGCGCCACATCTCCTCAGAGCCTCATCAATATAGTGTAAAGCATCAAGTCTCACTTGCATCAGGTATATCATTTTTTTATGTAAAGCTAATTTCTGCAACCTATCAACCATGTTTGGCTCATATAATGAATTATGTCTTTGCCCTTGGTCTAGGCTACTCAGTGATGCAGGCTTTTGAGCCCACAGTTATTATGTAGCATGAGGCCGTCATAGGTGGACTCAAATGCCTTTACTGGCTAGTAAAGAACGAGATTGCTCACCAAACCAACTACCCTAAGCTCTTAAGTTTAGCTCAGCTTTTGGGTTGTGATTACTTTGAAAAGCTGAAGGTAAACCTAGTACAAAATGATGCTTGTGAAACTAAGAACTTTAACCAGCTAAATGTTAAATGATCTCTTTTTCTCAGGTGGATCAAAGAAACAATTATCAATCACACAGAATAGTGGATGAAATGCTGGAGATCCTTGCAGAGATAGTAGAGTCGCCTATTTTGGAAGAGATAAGGTCATCTCAAGCAATCAGCCTAGAGGTTGATGAAACCGCAGATGTATCTGTAAACCGCCAGCTGGATTTACATGTTAGGTGGGGTATTTTTTAAAGGAATGATGTGCATTTAAATAAAGGCCTAGTTAAACTTAATATTTATTAATATGTGTGAAAACCTATACATTTTTATTTTAGACACCTGGATAAAGAGGGTTATGTTTTCAACCACTTCCTTGACCTGGTAACTCTGGAAGATGGGAAAGCTGACAGCATTGTTGCTGCCATCAAGAGTGTACTACAGAAGAAGGATCTCCCGGTAGACAGGCTCTACGGACTCGGGACAGACGGTGCAGCAGTGATGACGGGTATGGAGTTTATTGTTAAATCTAATGGATTGTGTGAAATTTGAATTGTCAGCTGTTATTAAAGGAAACAAAATGACGCCCTCAACACTGCATTTAATTCTTAAACTTAGGCCGTCTGAATGGAGTGGCAAAGCAGCTCACAGACAGTTTTCCAAAGCTGGTTTCTGTAGCGTGTGCTGCTCACAGACTGGCACTGGCATGCAAAGATGCCTCAAATGCTGTCAGGTATATGGCAAACTTCAGGAACCACCTGCAGGAACTGCACCTATTCTTCCGAAATAGTGCAAATAGGTCAGCCACACTGAGTGCTGCCGCTACCACTCTTGGTCTGAACGACTTGAAAGTCAAGGTGTGTTTTCACCTATTTTCATAATACTATTGTGGTGTCATATTATTTACATATATTTTACTAACCAGTGTTTCTACTTGTTGTTAGGAGGTGAAAGATACAAGGTGGCTATCGCAGCACCTAGCCGTTCAAAACCTCCAGAGGAACCTTCCAGCTGTGCTGGCTGCTCTGGCGGAAGAAGCGAGCACAAGGAAGTGCCCAGTGGCCAAAGGTCTATACACCTTCTGTGCCACATACCGCTTTGTGGCTGCCCTCTACCTTCAGGCAGATGTGCTGCCCCACATTGCAATGCTGTCCAAGGTGTTTCAGAGAGCTGATGTGAACTTTCTCCACATAAAGGAGCAGGTAGATTACAAAGAAATGCATTTGATGCTCCCAGTTATTTGCATTATCCATCCTATTATATTGTTGTCTTTTTCCACATTTAGGTGCCAGTCACACTTGTTACTCTGAGGAGAATTCTGGAGGCAGGCGAGACCCCACTCCCCGGAACGTTCCTTGCTCGCCTACACCAAGACTTGGACAACCCAGGTGGACTTGGGGCGTTTAGCATTGCCGGAGAGGAGGAGAGGATCAGGAGGGGACACGGAATTCTGGAGCGGCCCCGGGAAGATATGTGGGCCAGATTTGTCAGAGATGTAAATACATCCCTTCTTACTTTTACATTCCAATATTTATTTTCCTTGAACTGAAAAATGTATAATATCATTCCAGGTCCTCAAACCTTACATCTGCAGCCTGGAGAGCAACATTGAGAGCAGGTTCCAGCATATTGAAGTGCTGGGGGCCTTCAGTGTCCTGGGTCCAAAGGCAGTTACCTCCAATGATGTAACCAACATTTCAATGTTGCAGACCCTTGCCAACAAATTCATCCCAGGGCAGGATGCCACAGTTATCCAAGAGTGGACCTCCTACAAGCAGCATGTTCTTGAAGGAACATTTAAGGTTGGTAAATACTTAAATTAATATGAACTTGACGGTTAGAATTGCTTGTTTTGACATCTGTAAATGTTTCAATTATACTGTATACTCATTTGCCCTGCCTTGGCTAATCTCTGAAGGACAAGACACAAGCTGAGATCATGCAGCTCCTGGCCAGTGAGAAGGACGAATGGGCAGAAATATACCCAAACCTCAGCCTTCTCTCTTCAGCGGGGTTGGTCATCCCTGTCTCCAGTGTAAACTGCGAGAGGGATTTTTCTACGATGAACAGGGTAAGTGTCATTCCCTGTTGCATGTCATTCTGTATAGTTCATTTAAAACAAACTGTCTGTTTTATAGGTGAAAACTGACATGAGAAACCGACTGAAAGGGGAGCACCTGGCTGCATGTATGCGGATAGCAGTCAGTGGACCAGCACCAGAGGCATTCCCATACACACAGGCGTTGGAGCTGTTCTTCAACAAACCCAGACGGATTAAGTGCTCTGACAAACAGTGCCATCTTTGTACAAAATGAATATTGCCATACAGTAATGTAAAGTTAATGAATAAACATGTTGTTAAAACTTGTTGTTTGTCACATGTGTTGCACGTCACAAAGCCCGCCCCGCGGTCCGCTCGCAGCCCCCCCCCCTGGCACCTTCCCCCCCAAGTATATTTCAGATCTGTGGGAAACACTGGATAGTTGTTAGAGGTATTTTTGGAGGGTTTCTCTAGGTTCTGTAATTGTTGTAGCTGTGTATGCTAGCTTTGCGAGCGCCGTTAGCTATGCTAGCGCAGCTAGCTATGATAGTGTAGTTTAGCTCCAAGAAGGGGAGTTTGGGTGTTAATTTGGATATGTATGTTTGTACTGTGCATTTAAAAAGTGACATCTTGTGTGTTAAATTGGATGTATGTTTGCAGTACGCGCATTGTTAGTGGTTGTTTTATATCAAGAATCCATGTTCTGTATTATACAGCGTGCTATGTGTACCATGTTGTTGGCGGGCATAATACATAAGACTTGAAGCAAGTTAACATCGTCTCTGTTTCCTTTGTCTTATATTTTCCCCATATTAGGGGCATAACACTTCCACGCACTGTTCTTGTTTGTACTTAGCTAGCAAACAATAGCCTTCTCTACTAAGCATGCACGATGCTAATGTGAAACACAACTTGGCTGGTTAGCTTACATTAACATACAACTGTCGCCGTGACGCTTAACTCATTTCAGACGGCATGCCGTCAACATGCACATTATTGCTGTAATAACAATTATTAACAATATGGAGCACAACATCATAGTGCTTTACTTTTAGCTCACTATGTTAGTTACAGCTATCTTATCTAGCATCAGTGACCGACTTCCAGTGAGTAATAGATGAGAACAAACTTAAATTCCTTGTCTAACAGTGAAGCAAGCAGACAACAAGTCTTGTGATGAACCTCAAAAAATGTGAACATTTATATGTAGGACATGATAGACGGTAATATCGTACCTTCCAACATTTCCATACACCAGGAGGAGGGAGGCGAGAAAGAGAACCGTTCCTCTGGCCTGCAGCCAAGAATCACTGCAGACGCATGCGCAAAGGGGCAGTGTGGGCCTAATGCAGGGGTATTCAACTAGATTAGGAAGGGGGCCACAATTGTAAAATGTCTTGAAGGCGAGGGCCACAAGACTGACAATGAAAATGAACAAATGCCATTGTTATTGTACAACCAACCATGCAATAATAAATTATTATTATTATTATTGATATTGTTATTATTATTGTAGTAGTAGTAAAATAGGCAACCAAAATAGTAATGTAGGCTACTGTGGCAGATTTGTGGTCTGCTGCGGAATATAAGGAGGGAGAGCGAGACGCAGTCGGGTAAACGGATATTTATTTCACACAAGGTTCCCGAGGTGGCTAAAACAGAACAACCCCTCAACGGGCAAATGATAACTGGCAGGGGTCTGGATTCTCGTCCTGGCGTAACGTTCGTCTTTCCGTCTGTCCGCCAGTCTCCTACTGAGAGAACAAAAACACACGTGGTTAAATACCACCGCATTCCTATCATTCTAATCCACTTGACAGCTACGTCAATCCCAGGCAATTAGCCGCTCCGCCCCCTGCTTTACAACCTGCCGCTAAACCACGCCCGCCCCCCCATACCACAGCTACTTTATTCTAATGAATCCATATAGATTTGTGTATTATAACACCAAAATGCTGGGTGGCAACAAATACCAGAAAACAATGCTAGGCCTAGGATAGCAAATGCGATCAGTAAGAGGCAGAGGAGGCCTAGAAGTCCGAGATTAACAAAGATGCAAGCATAGGCAGCGTCCCATCATTACAAAATAAATGAAAATAGAAGCTACCTGACAAATCAGTGTGAGAAGTTGCATTTCCGAGCCATAGCCAGTTTTCTGAATTCAGGTCGGTGCGAGGTCAGAGCAAGCTGCATGCACTGGTTGAGATGTTCATCCGTGAGTCGATTGCGATGTTGATTCTTTATCAAGTTCATTGTCGAAAATCCGGACTCGCATATGTAAGTAGATCCAAACATGGTTAACAGGTAGATAGCCAGTCTCCGGTAGTGATGAAACTGATGAGTAGAATGAGCCCAAAACTCGCACAGTCCCTCTTCTCCGAATTTTGCTTTCAGCACATCAGAGCTCTGAATTTGCACCAACTCCAGCTGGAATGCAGCCTCGTCAATACCGGGCATCACGGCTTTCGCCTCGGCTGGACAGGACCCGGAAACATCGACCGCAAATAGATTGCGCACAAATAAAAGAACCTGTTTTGGAATCTTGAAGTCGTTGAATCGCTCTGTGAAGTTTTCAGCCAAGCTTTTCAAAAGTCCCTTCATTCCAGCCATTGCTGCGCTGCTCACGGGGACGTTGCGTAGTGTTGGGAAGTGGATCTTCCTCCCCATTACGTCAGGTAGAAAGAGGTCCAGGTTCACCCGAAACGCACTAACCTTCTCAATGATCTCAGCCACACTTGACCCTCCCCCCTGTAGCTGCAGGTTGAGTGTGTTTAGGTGGCCCATGATGTCGCACAAAAAGGCAATCTGTGCAATGAAATCCGGCTTTTGCATGCTTGCAAGTAGGTCTTTAGCTTTGCTTGATTTCTGGCTTGAGAGGAATTCACTCACCTCCTTTCGCAGTGCAAAGAAACGTTCGAGAACACGTCCTCGGCTCAACCAGCGGACATCGTTATGTTGCAATAGGTCTGAGTATGCGGCTTCCTGCTCTTGAAGCAGCATTTTGAACAGTCGGTGCTGCAGACCTGACGTCGAGCGAATATGATTCACAATTTTTACGACAGTCTCCATTGTTTCTTTCAACTCCCCTGACAATTTCGCACACAGAACTGATTGATGTATGATGCAATGCAGTGTGTTCACTGTGGGATGCTCTGCACATAAGCGAGATGCAAAGCCCCTTTCTTTCCCAATCATGGACGGGCAGCCATCGGTAACGAGAAGGTTGATCTTACCTAGATCCAAACCTTTCTCTTCAAAAAAACTCCAAACTGCAGCGAAAATTACTTCACCTGTATTGCTGGTTGTCAGTGGTAAAAGGCATAACAACTCCTCTTTAAAAACGTCACCATCGAAGTACCTCACAAACAGCGAGAGCTGTGCCGTATCTGTTGCATCGGTCGATTCATCGACAGCGAGTGACATGTACTCTGTCGATTTGAGATCGGCAATTAATGCTGAAAAACAGTCCTCAAACAGTACCTCTACTCTTCGACTTCCCGATGTGTCAGAGAGCGGTACTTGCTTCAAACGGTTCATTATATATTCCTTGTTTTTATCTCCTGCAAAAAGTTCATCCACCATCTCAAGAGTACACTCCTTCACAACTTCAGCGTCAGTGAATGGCTTTCTCTTTTTGGCTAAAGCGAACATCATTCGTAGGGAAGCAGCAGTGGCCTTTTCCTGGGCTGTAGAAGCAGTTGTAAGAATAGTGGTTGATGCAGTGTAAGAAGATTTAAGTATTTCTATTTTACCACGTCTATTTGTGCTACCAGGCGGGTAAGCAGCATTGAAGTTAGCAGCATGCTTGGTCTCATAGTGGCGCCTCACATTAGCAACCTTGCAGACTGAAACAGTTATTTGACATATTAAACATAAAGGTCTAGGATTGGCGTGCGATGGTAAAATAAATACAAAATCATCAGTCCATTTGGGGTTGAAGTGTCTGTTTTCACCGTCAATTTTCCGCTGTTTCTCTCCGCTCATTTTGGATCAGTAACGAGAGTAACGAGATTGACACGATATCGCGATAATTACACGCTGATCAGTCCAATGCAAGATTGCCTTTTAAGAGCTATTGAAGGAGAAATAATTTGGACTCATTTAATTCGGATAACATAATAGCGAACATATATTTACATTTATTTAAATGATTATAAAAATAAATTCTGTAATTAGAATTTTTTTTTTATATTGGAATATGGAGTGCGTTCCAGGGGCCACGAGAAAGCTCCCCGCGGGCCGGATTTGGCCCGCGGGCCGCCAGTTGAATATCCCTGGCCTAATGCCTTCAAGTAGATTTTACCCAGATTAGTTATGTTTCAGTTGGCACTGTCAGAAATTAGGTAGTGTGTAGGTAGAATTTACCCATTCATTTATACTAACAATACTCACTTATATACCTTGAGTACAATTTAAATGATTTGCTTGGATAATATATACTACCCTCCAAAATCCTTTTTTACAGTGTGGTTCTTTTTAAACATTCAATAAAAACAGACAGCTCCCTGAAACTGAGCAATTGCAGCATTTAAACTAGCACTCTGAATTGGTCCACTTTAAGTATGCCCCCAATTACTATTGCAATAAGGAAGACATAGCACAAGTCTTTCTTTTTATATGCTCTTTAATAAAATAGGCTACCAGCCTACCACAAGCTAACAGTCTGTGAAAACGTAAAGAGCATTTAAAGAGAACAATTGTAATAGGTATAACAGACAGACCCGGCGGCAGACATACGTCTCTGGGCGGGCATTTGATTTACCAGGGCGGGCCCACCCCGAAACTTACATTTCCTGGGAAATCTGAATTGTCAACGCGGGGGGGGCTGTTAGACGCTCGAGATTTGTCAACGGCGGGGGTGAGGGAGGCGCTCTTGAATTGTTGTTACGGAAACAGAGGGGTTTTAGGTTGCCATAAGGCTGTTGAGGGTCTTATTAGGCCACATCCATTGGTTGGTTTTGTGGCACATTTGTAACGCTGTGCCAACTTGGGCAAGCACGCAGGGTGGAGAGGTGTAGTGAGGTTGAGCAATGGAGAGAAAGGGAGAGAGAGAGATTGAGAGAGGCAGAGAGCGTGTGCAGCAGTCTGCTTGCGAACAGAGCCGGAGTTTGTGAGAGAGCTGGCTTGAGAGTCAATTTCTCTTCAAAATATAATTGATTGCCATTCTCCCTTGTCCCTGGCTGGCTTGCTAGCTCGTTGGTAACATAACTGATGTCTTCTAATGTGCCTGCATCTGGCGCTGAGTTGCCATATTCCTTTCATGAACCACTTCCTGATATCCATTGTTGCAGATAAATATAAATGATAATAGCCAAATTAACCTAGCAAGAGTAAACTGACCGGCTGCTGTGCCGCATCTCACTCAAAAACCCACACGACTCAACCCAGCTATATAAAATATACAATAGTCAACATGGCCTTTTACCATCATTAGAGGACACTGTAGAAACACTGCAGTACTTTTCCGATATAGTTCCGAAATGTTGCGTTCACACCAAAAAAATCCGGAACTAAAATTAGTTAATGAGAACCTTTTTACGTATGATAACCCTTGTTATATAAACACAGGCGGAGCCCTTTACTCAGGGGCCCTGTCTGTCCTATGCTGCTTGCTGAAGAGAAGTAAAGGATGACAGTAAGGAGGCAAGGCCTCCTTTTATGCGGTGAGATGCGCGTGCATTCAGGTAGGCCCGCCCCGGGGCCGGCTACGTCTAGAAAGTCTCATTGGATGAATGCTTGCAGGATAGGATCGAGGGGAGTACCCATAGAGTCCAGTAGAAGGCTCCGCTTGTTTTTATATAACAAGGGTTACCATACGTAACCCCTCGTTTTGATCGATTTCCGCAAATGTGCCCATTGTTCTCCGAAGGCGACCTGGCGAGTTTTCTTTACACATCGGACAATGGGTGAATACTGACATCAGGGAAGACATGAACACAAGCAGAAGCTTACTCCTAAGTGGATCATTGTCGTTCTTGTTGTCACTGTCCCTGTGAAATGGACAAAGAGTAAAATGATCAAGTCTGCAATAAATGGCTGGATCCGACCCTGCATAATGATAATGTAGCAATACTCGTCTGATGGGCTATAAAGATAATCCTCTTCATGTTGGCTATTGTCGGCCTCAACCTCTTTTTCCTCATCAATTATGTCCCTTTCAGGGAGGTTTAGCTGCAGGTTGCACTGGATCCCAGCATCCACACACTGTTAAAAATGGCTGTGAAATCCAGTTATTTACAGTGTTTGTGCACAGTAAATTACTGTATACCGTTTTAGAGTATAATACCATGTTTCCAACCAAAAATTACAGCAACTCTGGAGTTACTGTAGAAATAGCAGTAGTAACGTCCCAACTCTATAAAATCACAGTAACCAACAATGTACTGTAGAAGATCAAAGTAACCAACAATGCACAGTAGATCAGGGGTTCCCAAACTTTTTCAGCATGAGACCCAAAACAGAAATGTTATTGTCCTAAGGGACCCAAGCTCAAAACATTTCATAATTTTCCATAATATCTACAGTTATAAACAAAGAATGCAACACACCATGAATTTAAAATGTAAATGAAAATATGTATTTAATTATAAAAGTGCATTCCTTCCTTCCAGCCTCGCGTGAGGCAGTCGCAATTTTTACAGGCTCCCACTACCTGTTAGCATCTGGCATCTGTTAGCATAGATCTAGCTCTCCGGCTTAGGCTCCATCTATGTCCATCTATGTTCCATCTTTAACGCCATTGATCTGTGGAGGATCTGCCGCGGTTTGAGGGCCTGCCGTCCACCCATTTCTGCTTCTGCTGGTGGTGGTTCCCACGGCTGAAGGCCGCTATCCACCTGCTGTTAGAGGCCTACTCCCACCTGTTGGGTGCTACTGTGCGGGGGAGGCCTGGTCTGGAGATACCGCGGAGAAACCGGAGTGTTGCCACACTGCTGATTGCCTATTTCCTTGCTGCTGTCCTGACGTGGTTTTGCTTCGGGAACATCGTGGATGCTGTTGAGCTGGACTGGGAAAATGGCAAATGTCGTGTTTCTGCTGTGCCTTTTTTTGACTGTGCTGGACAAGGAGAAGTTCGCTAGTCATCCTGACAATTCTGCTGGATGCGGGTCCGTTCTGCCGCCCGCAGTGGACATCCCCTGTACAGGTTCGGATGGGTTGCACAAACAATTGCTAGTTGCACTGTCGCGGACATTCATTTCGTCAAATGTCTGTCTTTCTCACATGCCTGCCACAATGGTCCTTCAGAATTGTTTTTTGAACTCTAATCTCACTTTTGCGAAGTTTGCTGGTGACTCTAGAACAGCTGAACATGTATGTGTGTTGATTAAGAGGAAAAGGTGCTTGGTATTTTTATTGTTGTTACTATCAGGAAATGTACAGCCAAATCCGGGTCCACCTGGTAGTTTTAGTCAAATAGCTACTCCTGCTGATTTTAGTTCTAGATCGGGGTTAGGTTTAATTCATTTAAATGTGCGCAGTCTGTTACCTAAATTAGATTTTGTCCGTATTTGGGCGAGTTCAACTGATGCTGATGTCATTGTCTTATCAGAAACGTGGCTAGACAAATCGATCTTGGCCTCTGACATTTACATAAATGGTTACAATGTATATCGCACTGACCGTCCTAAAAAAGGTGGTGGCGTTGCCATTTATGTCAAAAATAAGTTTTGTGTAACAAAAATGGTTTCCAAATCTGTTAGTAAACAACTAGAATTTTTAGCTGTGAATGTCGAAGTAACAAAGGGTCAACAGGTCATGGTGGTGGGTTGCTACAGGGCCCCCTCGGCTGTCAAGGACTCCTTATCTTCATTGGCAAAACTGTTATCTCAACTTTCCTACAAGGAAATAGTGCTGCTTGGTGATTTTAATTGGGATTGGTTAACTTCTGTGTCAGAGGATTTTAAAAACCTGTGTACCTCTTTGAACATTACTCAGATTATAGACAGTCCTACTCGCCCAAATATTAAGTCCCCAAATAAATCCTCCTTAATTGATCTAATTTTAACAAATGTTCCATATAAATACTCATCTGTGGGAGTATTTGCTAATGATGTGAGTGACCACTGTGTTGTAGCCACAATTAGGGACACTAAGGTCCAAAAAGTTAAACCACGCATCATCACAAAGAGAGATAAAAAACACTTAGTGGAGCAGGGTTTTTTACATGATCTGTTTGATTTTGATTGGGGAAAAATCGATCTGTGTGCTGATGTAGAAACTGCATGGTCTTATTTTTATCTTGGTTTTATAAAAATTATAGATAAACATGCACCTCTGCGTAAATTTAGAGTGAAGGGACGAAACAATCCCTGGTTTTCTGCTGAAATGTCCAGTCTCCTTCATGAGAGAAACAATGCCTGGGCAAAGGCTAGGAAATCAGGCTCAGAGGTAGAATGGCTACGCTTTAGGCAGCTAAGGAATAGCTTTACTTCAAATGTCAAAAGTGCTAAGTCAAAGTACTATTTGTCAGTTACCACAGAAAACCTGAATAATCCTAGTAAATTTTGGAAAGCCATAAAATCGATTTCCACTGGTGATATCCCAAATGAGCTACCTCCGTACCTCACCACAGCATCTGGCATTATATCAGACAGGGCCACCATGCTAAATTGCTTTAATAAGCATTTTGTCTCTTGTGGCTCTCTGTTTGATTCTGTCACTGACTGTGCTTCTGCTTCTGTGAACGCTCCAGTCCTTGACTCTGAACAATGTGGTCTGGAAAACCCTTTCAGTTTTACTCCTTTAACTGTTGGTATTGTCCATGAAGCTTTATCCAAGTTAGATCCTAAGAAACCGGCTGGCCCGGACAACGTAGAACCTTTCTTTTTAAAGATAGCTGCAGATTTTATTGCTCCACCTCTTACTTCTCTTTTTAACCTCTCCCTCAGCACAAATACAATTCCTAAAGTATGGAAGTCTGCTTATGTCCTGCCTCTACTGAAAGGAGGGGAGGCAACTATTTTAAATAACTATAGGCCAATCTCTAAATTGTCAGTTTTGGCTAAGGTGCTCGAACGACTTGTGAGTGAACAAGTAAAGGAGTTTTTATGTATAAATGATATCCTGTCTAAACATCAGTCAGGCTTCAGGAAGAAACATAGCACCATCACTGCAACAATGAAAGTGGTAAATGATATTACTAGTATGCTAGATAATAAACAGAGTTGTGCAGCTCTGTTTATTGACCTTTCCAAAGCGTTTGACACCGTTGATCATCGTGTCTTAAAACAGAGGCTACTCAGTACTGGCATATCCAGCCATGCAGTGGGGTGGTTTGTGAACTACCTCTCTGAAAGGTCCCAATGTGTTCACTTTGATGGGCTGTCTTCTGAGTGGTTAAACATTGCTAATGGTGTTCCTCAAGGTTCTGTTTTAGGTCCACTTTTATTCTCCATATATATCAACAGTTTAGGTGAAAATGTGGATGAAGCTACTTTACATTTTTATGCGGACGATACCGTGATGTATTGTGCAGGTCCCTCCATTCAGGAGGCGGTTGTTAAATTACAGGCTGTTTTTAACATTATTCAGACTCAGCTCTCTGAACTAAAGCTTCTTTTAAATGTGGATAAAACCAAGATAATGCTCTTTTCAAAAGCTAAAAAGTCACCAGAGCCTGTTTTAGATATTGTATCAACGCAAGGAACAAAACTTGAAGTTGTTGCCTGTTACAAATACCTTGGTATCTTACTTGATGACTGTCTCTCTTTTAAACTTCATGTCAATAACCTGCTTAAAAAACTGAGGGTTAGGCTAGGTTTCTTTTTCAGGAATAAGTCCTGTTTCTCGCTTGAGGCCAGGAAAAGGCTAGTCACTGTGACCTTTTTACCTGTGCTGGACTATGGTGATCTGCTGTATATGAATGCACCTGCCAACTACCTAAGCAAACTAGATGCTGCGTATCATAGTGCTCTGAGATTTGTCACTAACTGTAAAGCACTTACTCATCACTGTACATTGTATACCAAGGCAGGTTTACCATCACTCACTGTACGGAGGCTCAGTCACTGGTACACTTTTATCTATAAAGCTATGTTGGGCAAACTCCCGTATTATATCTGTTCATTGATAAAGCAGAAAGTTGCAAGCAGCTATTGTCTGCGATCACAGGATATAGTCTTGTTAGATGTGCCAAGAGTAAGGACTGTCTTAGGTAAGACAGCTTTTATGTGCGCAGCTCCACTTGCTTGGAACAGTCTACAGGCAAAATTGAAATTGAGCATTTTTATTTCTTTGAATGTATTTAAGGCATGTCTAAATGAAATGCTTTCTGACACTCTGGGTATTTGTAAATGTTGAATATGTAAATATGATATCCTCTGTTGTTTGTATGTTGTTTTTATGTTTCATGTGGAACTAAATGATGCAGGTCTCCCTTGTAAATGAGATCGATGATCTCAAGGGACTAATCTGTCTAAATAAAGGTTTGAAATGAAATGAAATGAAATCGCAGCAATTAGGTTTCTCACCATAACAACCTTCCCTTTGAGCTTGCCCAGAAAAAATAAGGATCAAAGCAGAAAGACGAAACATGAAGTGCAGTCAAGTATATACAGTACAAATCAAATTTTAATTATACAATTATCAAAAGTGCAATATTAAGTTTGTCGCTAGCTCAAAAACTATATACACACCATTTTAAACTATTTTAAATGAACAAAGAGCAAAAACATGTTGTAAACAGAAAGGGACAAAACACTAACTATAGGAAGTGCAGTCAAGTGTATTCAGCATCACAGGTGAAACCAAATTTAAATTATCAGAAGTGTAACATTAAGTTTGTCACTAGATCAAAAACTATGTACACACATTGTTTAAACACTTAAATGAACAGAGCTGTTTTAAAACACTCTGAGACACAAATAAACTCAAACACTTGGCAACTGATTAACTTTTTTTTGTGGAGGCTGACTTGATAGGATGCCGTCAGTGCCCCTCTGTTCCCTTTGAATGCCTGAAAATAACAGATAAGATATTATCATTAACATTGCTGGGTTATTGGGTGATTTTTAATACCAGCCGGCGTACGAATGTGGACCTGGCAACCGCATTTATAGCGCATTACATTACATGTTACTTGTTAGACGCTTTTATCCAAAGCGACTTACATACTCAATACTGTGGAGAATCCGTACGGAGGGATTTTGACAGGGTTGTTGCACAAAAGATCCAAGCGCGCACAGAAGACATCTGAGAGCAGACATTTCACGAGCGCACAGAAACAGCCTGAGTGCAAGGAGAAGGTTTTAAACTGAAACACAGGAAACCTGTAAGCAGAAATATATCTGAGTACAAGCGTACAGTTTGAGCAGAAGCAGAGCAAATCTAAGCGCAAGCAGGCACTATTTGAGTGTGAGGACAGGGTTTGAGGGAAAGAAATACATATTCTGAACGTGAAATCAATAAAGTATGCTCTCAAATTTAAAGACCACGCTCTTGAATAAAGATAGGGAATAACCCCCATATGTATTCCTATGTGCATCACACAGCAGCAGTCACGTCCGTGCGGCTGATACTTTCTCTCGCTTTCCTTCTCATACTGCCGGTCACTTTCCCTCTAATCTTCCTGTGGTTATTGTTTCTCTGTTTTTCTCCCGGCCTTTTTAAAAGTATTTCAGGCTAGTAAAAGTTGAAACACCGCTCTGTGCCGCTGCAGAATGTAGTGGACTCGCGGGAGCGTGTAGAGGACGCGTGAGAGCGCGCAGCTGGCGGTCCGCTCCGGGGCTCAGTCTGCATTTCATCCAACTTTGCATTAACGAAACAATTTCACAACAGACCCTGACAAACTCACACAAACAAAAAACAAATTATACAAATTAGTGACTTACTTTTCCGCCGTTAAAACACTGCTTCATGCAGAGGATGTTTTGTTTGGAGATGCCGGTCCAATTTATTAATTTTCAAGCTTTCGTTACTGAGCACCTCTCCACATAAAACACACTGAGGCCGCTCCTCTCCATTTCTAACAGCTTTTGTGAAGCCAACGTTTAAAAACTCCTCTTTGTATCGTCTTTTTGCCATCATGTACGATCGGGATTAATCAACAGACAATAAACAGACTGCGCGAAAACTTTTGCGGGGGACGTGTCAGACCTGATACAAATACTATCTTTTATTTTTAGTTTATTTGTATTTAGAAAATTAAATCATTCAATATACAATGCTATATTTCATAATTTCATTTTCAAAATAAAAAATAAAATACAAAAATTATTTTAAAAAATGATTTGCAACGCAGCCATCAGCTCTATGTGTGTAGCAATGCATTTAACTGGCGACCCAATCAAAACGGGTCCGCGACCCATTTTGGGTCGCGACCCTGAGTTTGGGAAAGGCTGCTGTAGATAATCACAGTAACCAACAATGCACTGTAGAAGATCACAGTAACCAACAATGCACTGTAGATAATCACAGTAGTAGTAAGATTCATCCCGCTTTCGTCTCATTATTATGCATAGAGGGTGACAGGTGCTGTGACAGGTCACACCTCTACCTACTTATGCTAATGAGCTGAGTCCCGCCTCCCCTTTGTTCGAGGTGTGAGATCTCAAGTAGGTGTGATATCCTAAGTAGGTGTGAGATCCGCCGATAGGAGGGGGTTGATGTGTATTCACAGGTGTGAAAAGCCCCCACTGTTGCGCCTTATGGTGTATCATAAAAAATGTTTCAATCACATTAGTATGCATAAAAAGTGAGAGGTGGGCCCGCCCCAAGTGTGTGTGTGTGTGTTTGTGTGTGTGTGTGTGT
Source organism: Notothenia rossii (assembly GCF_949606895.1). Lineage (NCBI taxonomy): Eukaryota > Metazoa > Chordata > Actinopteri > Perciformes > Nototheniidae > Notothenia > Notothenia rossii. The sequence goes on along the minus strand of NC_136912.1, from coordinate 51,274,126 downwards.
GGGGACCTTCACTGATGTCCTCCCAAGGAGGTGTGTGTGTGTGTGTGTGTATGTGTGTGTGTGTGTGTGTGTGTGTGTGTGTGTGTGTGGGGACCTTCACTCCTGAGCTATAGGTGCCTGTCTTAACACCCCATGGCCCTGCAGTCGGCCAGAGGCTGTAACAAGTCCTGGAAAGCAGGCAGGCACCACAGAGATGACTGTGTGTGTATTAGAGAGCCTGAGGAGACACATTTTTACCACCCATGGTTGACTGTTTATCTGTGCACTTTCAACTGTATACAATACAACACAACAATGCCCAGTGCTGCTAAGAAATAAGTTCAGAAAGCTCTGAAAGCTCTAACAAAAGTAACTCTCCAGGATTTCAGACAGAGTATGCGGATTCGGTCCGATCAGAACAAAGAAAACACCTTTTGCCTTCCTAATGTCACACTTTCCTCTTTTCTATGGCCTGTGTCTGTAGAGTTGGGAGAGACTTCCTCACCCCTTCCTTCCATCTATCTCTCTCTCTGTTTCTGCTGATGTGTAAAATATACAAAATAACGTTTTATATACTTACTCTCTTGTTAAAAGGCGATGAAGTTTGCAACGTATGCCAGCCATCAGTGTTCTAGTTTTAAGGCTTTGCATACCTCAAAGTGTGTCTAAAAGTATCTTGGCAAGAGAAAAAAAAAAAAAAAGCCAAAATTTGCCTAGGCCATTAAAAAGAAACCGAATTGCTGCTAAGAAATAAGTTCAGAAAGCTTTGACTCCAGTGGAACACTGTTAGAGTCAAAAGTAACTCTCAATGTATTCAGACAGAGTATGCAGATTGGGGCTGATCAGAAGAAAGAAAGCACCTTTTGCCTTCCTAGGTGCGTGTGTGAAGTAGTCACGGATGTCTTCACATGTAGATGAAGACTCCTGTCTCTTAACACCCAAGGTCCTGCAGTCGGCTGAGGCTTTAAAAGTATAGAAAAAGCAGGTAGGAGGGGTTTTTTGAGAGGAGACTCGGAGGTGTCAATATATCCAGACCAAAATATGTTAATTCAGAGCTGATCAGAACACAGAAAGGCTGGGAAATTCTTTTTAGTTTTTTCTACTATCTACATGTTTGTAATGTGTATGTACATATTATCAATGTATATATATATATATATATATATATATATATATATATATAGGAATAAGCCTAAACAGTATTTTCTCTGTCATAAAAAAAACAAAATGTGATGCTAATTTGTTAAACAACTAGGAATAATCCGATTGGTGGGTTTTTAGAGTCATAAACCTCGCTAGTTCAGCTGGGGTTTTTATAAAGGGTTACAGATTCACCAGAGAGGTCATGTAGTGAGTAACCGTATAGCAGATCATCTGTGTGCTTTTTTCCCTGGACCCGGATCTGATCTTTTGGAAGAAAAACACTGGTAAGTACTTTTTTTATTTTTATAATAGCATGTAATTATTTAATGTTGCTTGGCTTGGATGTTGTTGTATTTACTGGCTTTTTTTATTTATGAGTAAAGTATCCAAAATAATGTTTTTAATATACTTACTCATTTCTATTGAAAGGCGTTGAATTCCCCGCGTGAGCCAGCCAGCCGCGACCCCTCAAGAGGACTCCTTTCTGGAGTTTTTACACACCCGTCCTGCCCTCGTGTCTGATCTCAGTGTGTAACACCTGTGACTGGTTCATACACATCCCAAACGAGTCGGACAGACACAGCCCCTCTTCAGCAGGTGGGGGTCAACCCTCAACACAGAATCTGCTTGAGAATCAGGTCGATATTGAACTCAGGCCCTGATACACTCCTGACGAGTTATCATTCCGGTAAATGCCTTTTATGGTTATTTTAAAAGATGAGCGCTAAATGAATTGTTTGTTAAATGTATAATCCTGTGTTCAAAAATACTTATCCTCTTTTTTTTTTATTCTCTCTCTTTTTTCTCTATAGGGCTATCCCCTATTATCAAGAGGACCCTTGCTGATGTTACGGTCAACTTTTCGGTCACACCAAATGAATAAGCTGGACGGGTCTCATGTAAACTGCTAATGATGTATCCGAATGGTATGTTGGCTTTATGTCCATAAATGTAGAAGCGGTGTGAAATGTTTCTTCAGTGGTGCCCCATCTATTTTTGATTTATCTTGGGTTTTTTTTTTTTTGTTTGATGCGGAATGATTTCATAAACGGTCAAACATGGATGATTTAACAGATGTAGAGAGGTCTTTTCTTCGGGATATACATAACATAAGCGGGCTAAGCAGTGATGAGGATTACAGGCTTGAAGACCTGTCATTTCCTCGGGGGTCGGGAAATATCAGTGAAATAGCAGGCTAAGCTGAAAACGAATCTCCTAGCCCCTCAGAAGCAGAACCCCCCACAGCTAGAGAACTGTCTTTTCTTGAGGATATGCGAAACATGCATGAGTTAAGCAGTGAGGAGGAATACGCTTTTGGAGACATGTCTTCTCCTCCGTGTTCAGGCAGTATCAGTGAATCAAATGACAAAGAAACAGTTGCATGCGTACATCCCCCCTCCTCTGAAACAAACTCAACCTCTCCAGCATTAAATGACGCTATGGAATGGACACTAGACTCTTACCAGAACCGGGGGCTTTTAAATCAGCTCCCAGACGATGTACTCCGTCTGAATGGACAAAATAGCAAAGCTTCAGCCAATGCCGTATTACCAGTTTCCACTGTGCAAGATGGTGGATATATTAGTGACACTCTGAGTGACTCGGAATCATCAGTCTACACAGTCCAAAATGGTGGATATGTTAGTGACACTCCGAGTGACTCAGAATCACCAGTTTCCTCCATGCAAAGTGGTGGACATGTTGATCAGAATGACATTCCGAGTGACTCAGAATCACCAGCCCCCTCGTTACAACATGGTGGAGGCGCCAGCCGAGATACCTCAACATGTGTTTTCTCTCGACCTGTATTCAATAACACAGAACTGCGTCAGACTCTAGTCCTAACTCCTCCTAACGCTGGCGTAGACTTTGCGGCCTATTATAGGGTTCTGATGAGCAATGTACATGCTATGCTACATGAGGCTTTTGCACGGGCAGAGAGGGAAGATCTTGTACAGATTGAACTGCAAGGTGAACAGCTACAGGCTAACGTGTCAGCCATTTTAAATGCCGATGGTGTTAATAATCTGAATGATTTTGAGGATGCCCTGTTCAATGCAGTCCAGTCAAATTTGGAGGTAATGGCAGACAGCAATCTTGAGCTTTTTGTGCAAATTGTTCAATCACCCCGTGGCGGTGGTGAGAAACGATTGGCTAGTAAAATGTTGGACAGTGAAATTGTCAGAAAGAAGAAGAGGTTTCTTTACGTTGTTCAGAACCCTTCCAACCAGCTGTGTTTTGCTATTAATTTAGCCATGTTGTTGCATAACGACATCACTGTTAGCGAAGCTTACGAACGCGGTATACAGATTCAGAGGAGGGTGGGTTTGACAGATCAGACAGCTGTGACATTCAACGACATTGATACATTCGAAGAGAGTTTGAAATGCAAGATTGTGGTGTTTTACAGAGGCGACGATGATCGTGCCCACTGTAAATTCCAGACAGACGGCCCCAAACGAGACAAAACTGTGTTTTTGTTCCTCTTCAAAAACCATTATTATGGGATTAAAAACTTGTAGGGGTTTTTAGGCTCTCCATATGTCTGCGAACATTGTTACAAAGGCTACAGCTCGAAGTGGACACACACCTGTACTGTTCATTGTTTTGTCTGCCTTGACCCCTCATGTACTCGGGAAGAGTTTAAACCCATCTTTTGTAAAGATTGTAACAAAAAGTGCCGTACGGTTGGCTGCCACTCTCGACATAAAAAACAGACAAAGAGAGCATCAGGCATTGCCAGTAACTGCGATTTACACAAAAAGTGTGTATATTGCCAACTTTCTTACTACACCCCCAAGAGTAGTGCAGATAAAACACACAAGTGTGTGGTGAAGAAATGTAAAACATGCGGCGAGAAATTACCCTCTGCTTCTATAGGAGAGTGTGAAAAACATCTGTGTTACATCGGAGTGTTACCCAAAGAGACAGAACACAATGACAACATTATGTTTTATGATTTTGAGACAATGGCGGGGGAAGAAGGTGCACATGCCCCGTTTTTGGTGTGTACAAAAACCCTTGCAGGCAAAATTTGGGTCGCTGAGGGTGTCGACTGTGCACTGCAGTTTCTGGCACATTTTAGGTCCCCCAAATTCAAAAATGCAACCTTCATCGCTCACAATGCTAAGGGTTTTGACAGCTATCTCGTTATCAATGCAATGATTGAGCAGGGGCTAAAACCCTCTTTGATAATGCAAGGAAGTAAAGTGATCTCTTTTACTGACCGGGATTTCGGACAAAAGTACATAGACTCACTGTCTTATCTCTCTATGCGTTTAGCAGCAATGCCAAAAGCTTTGGGATTTGAAGATAAAATCAAGGGGTACTTCCCTCACGGTTTCAGCTCTGAGGCCAATCTGAGTTATATCGGACCTTACCCACCAGCACACTGTTATGGGATTGAGCGCATGACAACTGATGAAAAGAGTGACTTTTTCAGATGGTATGAGACGGTACGCACAGGTACTTTTGATTTTCGAAAGCAGGCATTGCTTTACTGTAAAAACGATGTTGACATTCTTGCCCAGGGTGCCACTTTATTTCGAAAAGGGTTTCTCGAGGAGACAGGAGTGGATCCTTTTAGTCGGGGGACCATCGCTTCTGCGTGCATGAAAGTTTTTACAACAAACTTTCTACCGCCCAAGACCTTAGCAATTCCCCCACCCGACGACTACCGCCGTGAAAACAAGACGTACTCAGACGCAGGTATTCAATGGCTGGAGTGGGTGGCCCAAGCCGAAGGTGTATTTATTCAGCATGCGTTGAATGAGGGTGAGAAACGAGTGGGTCGTTTTGTCGTGGACGGTTTTGCTGAAGTTGCGGGCGCAAAGATTGTATGGAAATTTCTTGGTTGCTTCTATCACGGGTGTCCATCTTGCTATAAGGGTCATGAGAAAAACCCCTTGACAGGCGGCACATTTGAGCAGCTCCATGCTGCCAGCGAGGAAAAGCTGCATGAGCTACAGTCTGTTCACGGGGCCAAAGTGATCGTTATGCGGGAGCATACGTGGGGTGAGATGAAAAAATCCAATCAGGATTTGCAGGCTTTCCTCAGGGAATACCAAGCTCCAGAGCCACTGACCCCTCAGGAGGCTTTGTACGGGGGCAGGACATGTGCAGTGAAGTTGAGGCACACGGCAGCGGCCGATGAACTGGTTCACTATTGTGATTTCACCTCGCTCTATCCTTTTGTAAACTATACAGGCCTATATCCACTTGGACACCCCCAGATCATATTCCGAGATTTCAAAGATCCTCAGAGTTATTTTGGATTGGTCAGAGCCACAGTAGACCCTCCCAAGGGCCTTTACTTTCCAGTCTTGCCCTACAGAACTGCAGCGGGCAAGCTAGTGTTCACCCTCTGCCGTACATGCGCTGAGCTTAACAATCAACAGGGGCCCTGCATGCACAGCAAAGAGGAAAGAGCATTAACAGGAGTTTGGGTGACCACAGAGTTCAACAAAGCCCTGGATATGGGGTACAAGCTGACTCAGATCACAGAGGTGTGGCATTTTGAGAACAAAAGCGACAGCATTTTTGTAGACTATATACACACATTTTTGAAGGGCAAACAAGAAGCATCAGGTTATCCTTCAGAGGCCACAGATGATGAGAGCAGAAAAAAGTATGTGACAGACTACCATGTTAATCAGGGGATCTTGCTGGATGCAGATAAAATCAAATCAAATCCAGCCAAAAGACAAGTGTCAAAACTATGTCTCAACAGTTTGTGGGCAAATTTGCCCAGAGAAGCAATCTGACTCAGACTAAGATTGTGACCAAAACAGAAGAATTTCTTAACGTCTTGTTTTCAGCTAAACATAAGGTTAAGTATTTCTCATTCCTCAACGACAGGACGGCTCTTGTTCAGTGGTGTTACGGAGACAATTGCTATTCTCCTCCCAACAAGGTAGATAACATATTCATTGCAGCATTCACCACAGCGTATGCCAGACTGAAACTGTACAGTGAGTTGGAGAAATTACAGCACAGAGTTTTCTACTACGACACAGATAGTATAATCTATGTGACAAGACAGGGGGAGACTCCACTGCCCATGGGGGTTTATCTGGGGGATCTGACAGATGAACTGGGGGGCGACACGATTGAAGAGTTTGTTTCAGCAGGCCCTAAAAGTTATGCTTACCAAACCAAAAATCAGAAAAAGGTTGTGATGAGAGTGAAAGGGATCACACAAACGCACGAATGTTGTGAACGAGTGAACTTTGACAGTCTAACAGATCTGGTGGAAGGCTACGTTCAAAACTCTGAGAGGGGGAGGGTAATTGAGGCCCCGCAACACCACATTGTACGGAATAAAGAGGGTTTCGTTTTGAGAAATGTGTCATTCACCAAAAAGTTCCGAGTTGTGTTTGATAAGAGACGTCTGCTAGACGGAGGAAATACTTTGCCTTTTGGGTATTGAGAAATAATAAGAAGAGACAAAAATGTTTTCACCCAGACAAATTGATTTTGAACCCAGACTACGTGTTCCTTTTTCTTGTTTAGTAGTTGGCCTCAGTGGGTGTGGAAACACTTTTTTTGTCAAGAATGTATTGCAAAATTGTATTCATGTGATGGATGTACAGCCTCGAAATATTGTGTGGATTTATACTTCTTTCCAGCCCATGTATGCAGAACTGCAGGAAAAGAATAAAAATATGAAATTCATCAAAGGTCTGCCTGAATCATTTGAAGACGAATCTCTATTTCCTCCTAATCAGAGTAATTTGATTATATTGGACGATGTTATATTTCAGGCCTCCGAACATCCGGAAGTAGTCAGACTTTTCACCCAATACCGTAGTCACAGGAATATGAGTGTTATGATGCTTACACAGAATGTTTTTCATCAGGGGAAAAATAGTCGTACCATTAGTTTGAATACTAATTACATGGTCTTGTTTAAAAACCCCCGAGACAGATTGCAGATGAACATACTTGCTCAGCAAATATACCCTGGCAATAAATCATTTTTCCTACAGAGTTTTGAAGACGCCACCAAAGAACCTCACGGTTATTTAATCGTAGACATGACCCCCAGCTGTCCAGACATCTACAGACTTAGATCGGGAGCACTACCTAACCAGTGGCTAGTTGTTTATGTACCAAAACCGAAAACTTAAAACAGTATGTCAGCCCGTTTAAAACGAAACATGCCGATGCTGAAGGCCTTTTGTAACGCCAAGCCCTCGAAGCGCAAGGATATACTCAAGAACTGCTCCACGGATTTTCTTCAATCACTCTGTGAGCTGTCTTTAAATCTTCTAAAGGGTAACATTCCACTATCAGTATAACAAACTGAAAAAACAAAAGAAGATTATCAAACTCTTGGCCAATAAAAAGGCCAATTTTAAAACTAAATTTAAGGCCTTAAGAAATCAATCTGGAGGCTTTCTTCTGCCTCTGCTAGGTGCTGTGATTCCCGTTTTAGCGCAGCTTTTAGGAGGACTCATTCGATCATGAGTCAAAAGATGTTTTTGTTATCACCTCACCAGTTTAATCAACTCAATCAGGCGGGTGTAACTAACCCCCATAGTAAGGAAACAATGAGACGCACTGCCGAAGATGCTCTGGATGAAAAAATGAGAGCGGTGTTAAACGAAACAGGACCCTCTTATGAAAAAATAAGAAAATACAACGGCTTGCTGCAGCGATATCTCACCTTACTCAAACAAGACGGGCAGGAGGAACGACATATTGCTTTAACTCTACCCGAAAACACGGGGTTGGTAAAAGGAGAAGAAAAGGATGACATGTCCAATGATAAAATAAAGAACGAGGTACTTCAACACCTCCCTAAGCGTTACCGTAAGAATGCAGAGTACATTATGAGTAAATTAGTCACGAGTACAGATGGATGGACCCCCACGGGGGAATTTGTAGAAAAGGGTAGAGCTGTAAAAGGTTCACACATGTTAGATTTATTAAGACATCTGTCGTCCTCGTATAAAACAAATGGCCAGGAGCCTAAAGGCTGTTTTTTTTTTTTAAATAGTATGAATGAGCTCAACATTCCTCTATCAGCTTTTCAAAACCTACAAGCTCGTGAACAATATCGTGTAGTCAAAGAGGGCGAACTATATGGAGAAAATATGTCCAAAAGAAGAAGAAGAAGAGGAAATAATAAGTCATCTCCAACGACCCTCAGCCGTGAGGTGTCAGGAACCCTAGACACCGCAGATGCGGAAGAACCTCAGAGTGCCCCTCTTAAGAAGAAAAGAATAAGGAAAGATAGAAAAATAAGCCCCAGCTGGTTACATTTTACCCCATAAAGTTGTATTATATATTTTTTTTCAATAAAAGACAGAGTCACCTGAATTAATTTTGTCTTCAGACCTTTTTATTTGTATTTTCTACATTTTGTAACAATCTTTAAACATTTGTAGAGAGCAAACACTGTGGTTAAAATGAGTGTCTTTATGACGTCTCTCACACCGTTGGTATTTTTTCACAAAATTAGTTACAGCAGCATCATTTTTTATCACATCATCTTGATACAGAGACAACACATTTTCGTAAGACAACCCAGACGCTCTTTTACACAGGTAGAAAACACAATGTTGACCACAGGCTGTAGACATGACATTCTGAAGCTGTTGATTGTGGTGTAAAATAGTTTTACATTGTTTTTCTAGAAATTGGAGGATACTTTTGGGGTAATGACTAAAATCGGGAGGAAAGCCAAAAGAATCAAAAAAAGTCCCCACATCGTCCTCCTCTAAGCTCACTGCTAGCCAGTGTTCTCCCGGCATGTGGGAGGGGTGGGTATTTACAATTATGTCTACAGGGTATCTAAATAATTGTTTTACTTGGGGTAGCTGATCTGACGCCCACACCCCACCAAAAGAGTCTCCCATCCAATTGATGATTATTCATGGTGTAATATCTTCTTAGTAATAATCTACCAACACTTGACGTTTTGAATTAATCTCCAGAATCGAATCAAAACAAGAATATACGATTAAAGTGGTAGTCTGTGGTAGCGGTACTCGAAATCTCATTTCCAGTCTTAAACTACCGCTTGTAATCGGGGACAATGCGTCAGCATCTTCCCCTGCAGTGAGATTAAATACGAATACGAGTATCCTTGTTCGAAATCCTCTCGGTCGATACACAGAGGTAAGTCTTTCATGTGTCTCCCTGTAGCCGTAAACATGTTGTAAAACTCCCTGACTGAAGACCCCTGGTTAAATTGAGGTTGGAATGCTTTGGCCGGTACTTGCCTACCGTCCTGACATAAAGCCAGATATTCCATATCATTATGAAGGAAATTAAAAGGTGACAGCGTTCTCCTTCCGGTGAAGGCTTCGTGATTTACCATACCCAATACTATGTATTTAGGCATATTACCCAGAAAGAGATTTTCTTGGGTGCATATTCTGGAATTCACCGGGATGCTGTATGTTTTGATATTCACGCGAGATAAAGGATAGAGGGCGTTCCCTCTCATCAGAGCCGCAGCATGACCTAAACGCACAGCAGGGGAGATGGTGGCTTTCTTGATAAAAAGTGAGGCCCCCAGTATTTTTAGACGGTATGTCGAATCATTTGCACACATGAGAGTAAACGCATCGTTAGATCTGGTGAGTTTGATTCTCAAATCTACAGAGTTCAGGAGAAGCCTCTCGCTGAAAAATATATCGGTGTGCAGGGCCCCCCTTAGATGGAGTTCTCGAGATTCAGCTGTGAATACAGCTCTCTTTACTAGACCCTTGTTAGGGCCATTGGCGATCACTATGGAGTTCATAGCTCCCGCGGTGTCTTTATAAAATAAACCGGCAGTGAACTGAGTTTTTAAAGTAGAATCAGACTAATTCAATAGCGTTTCAATCATTGCTCTGTACGGATGAGTCGAGCTGGACTGAGAAATCAGCCTGTCCCCTAGAATAACGTTGCATTGGTTAAAAATTGTATTCAGTGGATAATTAACGAGGGCCACGGGGGCATCAGCTGCCAGATTAGTCCCATCTACGTTGGTTATTTTGATCCTGAGATGCATCAAGGTGTCATTCATATCGAGGTATTTATCCCCGTCCCCGGGAATGAAAAATTCAATGGGTCCGTCATCTGTAATGGCAGACAACGGAAGGACCTCTGTGTAGTGTTTTTCATCGATAGAAAGCTGCGTCATGGGAGCCGAAAATAAATCTAGCTCAGCCATACTGCATTCAGCAGATTTGTGATGTAAAAGAGCCATATTTAACACTCTAAAATATATCTCTCCCCAATACGTTCCTTCTTCGTGGGTGTTTTTTCCCTAATGATTTTCTCTTGACTGTGTGCTTCCCCTTTTTAACGCCGGCCGGAACCCGTTTTCCTGGAGGTCTCTTCCTGGCCCTTCTTGCTAAAACCATCAGACCTCCTGCTCCTTCTTGAGACCCCTGATCTGATTGGCTGCTAAATTTATGGACCGCCTTATTGATAACATCTGATGCAATATTTTTGGCCGCCGATTTCAGATGAGGTTTAGCTATGGCAAATCCCTTTCTCACCAGAGGGGCTACAAAACGAAATAATCTGGAGAATATAGAACCAATACCTCGGCCGTACATAACTGGTGTTCCATAAAAACCAGGCAAGGACCCCCCAGCTTGATTTTCATAGTAACTCACAAAACGGTGTGGATCGTGATGAATCATCGTTTTGCAAAAGATTGCCCGGCTTTTGAAGGTCGGAAATGAAGTTTCACTACACTCTTGCCGTAGGTAAACTTTATCGGCTCGTTCTGATCGTTTTTTATCTCTATCTGTATATTCTCAATATGCGTTTTTGTTACCGGCAAGTAGTACGCAGGACTAAAATACTGGGTGATGGTGTCGCCGAATGTCCCTTTTATATCTACGGTTCTCAGGAGAGGAGCAAAAGCATCACCTACCCGCTGGTGACTGACCACGTTACTATAACAGTAGAGATGAGTTACGCCTGCATTTATATCTGCGGGGTGGGCTGCTGATTTATCATCAACTTTGAGCCACTGGTCTGGTTTTATTCCAAGCATATAAGCCACGGTTTTTGGAAAGCGAAAACGATATTGTCCATCTCCTTGAAATTCAATTTTCCTGTGAATTGGACTATAGTACAAACTAACACCAGAGTCAATTTGTCTGAAGCAGGACTCGAGTTCCACCATGAGCTGACTTATGCTACTATAGTAACCTCCTCGAAACATTTGAAGCTTTAACTTGCTCGCTATCGCGGGGGCTTTTGGTTTCTTTATCCATTCAAAATAGGCTACTTCTAAAGGCATGTTATACCAGGTGTGGGGGTATGACATTTCTGTCATGGCGACCTGCCACGAACCGTCCAAGTGTAAAGGTTGTGCTAGGTTTACCTGATAACTAGAGCTTGTATTGTTTTGAAATACATCAAGGCTGGCATTGGACGGCAGCGTAATGTAGAACCCTTCATTTATCTCCATGGCTGTAATGAAGGACTGAGCGTTGAGTCTGTTTGTTTTTATACATCCTTGATGGCGCCAGTCTCAACCCAGCTGTTGAATTTCTCGGGCCAGTTCTTCCAGCATACAAACATTTGTTTTTTCCCCCTCAACACACGTCTTTTCAGAATTTTCTCCACTTGAAAAGCCTTGTCACTTGATACCTTCACTTTTTGTAACTCTTTCTCATAAAAAGTCCCCTTGATCTCTTCTCCATCATAATCTTTGAGTTTGTAAACAGGTGGTTGACGAGGTATGCCTTCAGACACCGTAAATAATTTGTCCGTATAACTCTGCTCATATTTTTTATCAAAGACCCCTCTTAATTTGGATATTCTTACAAGCTCACCCTCCTTAAAGTTCATTTTCGTAGCAGCTTTTTTACCATGGCTGGAGGGGGTGTACAGGTTGCGAAACACTTGAGCCGCATTTTCCTTGGTCACCTGCAGTGGTTTCATTTTAATACTGCGATGATAACTATTATTGTAACTTTCAATTAATTCAGGTAAGACGTCTATATATCTATGAGTGTTTTTAGCTGTAAAATACCTCCACATTTTAGTTTTCAGCGTACGGTTAAATCTCTCTACCACACACGCCTTCATATCACTGGCTGTTGCATAATGTGCAATACATCGTTTCTTCAATAAGGCTTGAAAAACTTTGTTTAAGAATTCTTTCCCGGCGTCTGTTTGTATCTTTTTAGGAATCTGACTGTGTGTTAAAATTGTATCAAAGGCTTGGGCAACCTCTATACCAGTCTTCTTCTTTATTGCCTGAGCATAGGCTTTTTTCGAAAATACATCTACAACTGTTAACAAATAATTAAAACCATCATTATGTTTGGACAGCGACTGCATATCGCAGAGATCAGCTTGTAATTGTTGTAGCGGTCTGAGTACGAAAACTCTGTTTCTTACAAAATTCACCCTAGACGGCTTATGCAAAGTATATGCATCCTGTTCAGATAAAAATTCTCTGACTTTCTCTACATTTACTTGTTTACCCGTTTCAATCTGTACAGCTCTATGGAGTTTATCAACGCCCCCTAAACTCCCTGGATTAGACGGAGTGTAATACACCCTTCGCATGACACGTTTCTCAGACATGTTCCCCGTTACAGCACCAGTGAGGTAATGAGTACAACAGTTTTTCTTACAACGCATTTTATTGATTTCGCACATATATCAAAAAAACATTTTCTCCAAACAGAGAATAAAAAAACATTTTAAAAGCACAAACGGGATTGTTAGGAAGGACACACTAGATCAAGTAAACATAAAAATAAAACAGATAAAATAAAAAAACATACTTTTACGAAAAAAAAAACTATCAAACTCTTCCTATTGCTGCCAAGAGTCCCAGGCTGCTGTTATGTTCTTTGTCTGGGTCTCGTCGAGCCGTTTGTAAAACTTGTCGATTTTAGCCTCAAAGAGTCTTGTGTTTCTGAGATTGTGCAGAATCGCCTCAGCAGCTCCAAAGATCCTCTTCCCCGACACATGAAGGTGGCTCTGGTGTAGAGCGTCCCGAATGGCTGGAATGAAACGAACGGTCCACAGTCTCTTTACCACTTCATCATAGTGTCGATCCAGATAGTATTCTTCGGTCGGAAACAAACACTCATGTTGAATTTGACTGGGATGGTCGACTTGACATCCGTAACATTTCTCCTTTCTGTACAGATGTAGGACCCTGTCCAGCAGATGAACCACTACAGCTTTTACCGTATTCAGGAACGAAGCCGTCCTAGTACCTTCTGCAGCATCACCCTCTGGAGCATAAGAAAAGCATGGCGATTCAATGTCTGCTACCGGGGAGTGTGAAGAAGCCGTTGATTTCCCTGGAGACACGGATGGAGTAGATGGAGGTTGATCCATATCCAGCCAACCAGTAACATCAATGGCAGCAACACCATAGTCAATATAGGGTTTCCAGCTTGTTGGAGATGATGGGGGTCCTCCAGGCGTTTGTTCCAGGCTGCAACTCGCGGGGAGAGACTTGTTTTTTCTCAGATCCATGGTTAGTGTTCAGTGAATGTCTTTGAGCGGTCCTTACTTTTAAATGATCTGGGGAGGGGGGTGGGACTTGTTATGCTGAGTGAGAGGAGGAGTCATCTGCATAGGTGAGAGTCTTTTTCACCAGTATAATGTCCATCGATGTCTGACTCTGTTAAAAAAGTTCTTTAAGCTTTGTAGATTTCTCATCAATCATTTTCAGCCAAGCAGTCAGAGGCACCCGCAAGGATGTTTGAAAAACCCCGCATGTAGAGTTGAAATACTCCAAAACAAAATCATCAGAGGGGTTCTTCCCCTGCGTCAGCAAATGGCTTGCTCGGTAATACCATCGTCCAGATAGTCCGTTTTAGTTTCCCAGACGGTGCTTGTCAGGACTCTTTTCACTTCTGGCAGCGGGGGGATATTTCCTTCTTCTTCCTCCACATTGAGGGTTAACGGTGAGAACTCTTCTCTGATCTCGCTTTTTATTTGCGTTTCTTTGCTTTTTGTTGCAAATATCTTGTACACCGCTGGTTTCACAGTATTTTCTTGATGCACTACTTCTTCCGATACAATGGTTGCGTGGAGATCTCTGGAAGACACCAGAGTTAACACAGCCCAATCTGTTGAGGTCAACGTCGCTTTAACACTGTGGGGTCCATATGTTTCTCCATTCTTCAGGTTGTAGAAATGCAGTTCATTCGCCATATAGTTGAATACGTATCCCCAAACATGTTCATTTTCCAGAAGCCATTTCTCTTCAAGATCTTCGACCGGAGGTGTTTGAACCCGGCACAGATACTGCATCCGTTTCTTGACTGGCGCTCCGGACGGATGGCGGTAAGTTGTCACAGGCGTCTCGCTGATTAAACCCATATCGAGGCGTCTCTTGGCCATTTTTTCTTTTTGGAGAGATGACTTGATGATTGGAAATGACTGGCTTTTTATCTGCACGGGGTTCTTTTTTTTTATCTCACTCCACCCCCTCGGTCTTCTGACATCACATAATTGGGGCGGGCCCTTCTGTCACTTTTATACATACTAATGTGATGGAAGCGGCATTTTGTTTTAATAGACTTGGGGGCGGGCCCACCTGTCACTTTTTATGCATACTAATGTGATTGAAACATTTTTTATGATACACCATAAGGCGCAACAGTGGGGGCTTTTCACACCTGTGAATACACATCAACCCCCTCCTATCGACGGACCTCACACCTACTTAGGATATCACACCTACTTGAGATCTCACACCTCGAACAAAGGGGAGGCGGGACTTAGCTCATTAGCATAAGTAGGTAGAGGTGTGACCTGTCACAGCACCTGTCACCCTCTATGCATACTAATGAAACGAAAGCGGGATGAATCTTACTACTCACAGTAACCAACAATGTCCTGTAGATAATCACAGTAACCAACAATGCACTGTAGATAATCACAGTAACCAACAATGTCCTGTAGAAGATCACAGTAACAAACAATGTCCTGTAGATAATCACAGTAACCAACAATGTACTGTAGATAATCAAAGTAACCAACAATGCACTGTACAAGATCACAGTAACCAACAATGTACTGTAGAAGATCACAGTAACCAACAATGTACTGTAGAAGATCACAGTAAACAACAATGTACTGTAGAAGATCACAGTAACCAACAATGTAGGCCTACTGTAGAAGATCACAGTAACAAACAATGCACTGTAGATAATCACAGTAGCCAACAATGCACTGTAGAAGATCACAGTAACCAACAATGCACTGTAGATAATCACAGTAACCATCAATGTCATGTAGATAATCACAGTAACCAACAATGCACTGTAGATAATCACAGTAACCAACAATGTCCTGTAGAAGATCACAGTAACAAACAATGTCCTGTAGATAATCACAGTAACCAACAATGCACTGTACAAGATCACAGTAACCAACAATGTACTGTAGAAGATCACAGTAACCAACAATGTACTGTAGAAGATCACAGTAACCAACAATGTACTGTAGAAGATCACAGTAACCAACAATGCACTGTAGATAATCACAGTAACCAACAATGCACTGTAGAAGATCACAATAACCAACAATGCACTGTAGATAATCACAGTAACCAACAATGTACTGTAGATAATCACAGTAACCAACAATGCACTTTAGAAGATCACAGTAACCAACAATGTACTGTAGAAGATCACAGTAACCAACAATGCACTGTAGATAATCACAGTAACCAACAATGCACTGTAGAAGATCACAGTAACCAACAATGCACTGTAGAAGATCACAGTAACCAACAATGTACTGTAGATAATCACAGTAACCAACAATGTACTGTAGGTATACCTACATCAAAGATGTAGTTATGATACTGCATACTTATAATCATAGACTTTCATATGAAAATAACATCAATCAAGATAATAGCTATACAGACACACACAAGGTATTTATATTAAATATTTGTCGGTGTATATATTTCCATTTATTTTATTATATATTATATGTTAATATTTAAAATAAATTATAAATAAATTATAACATTTAAATACATTTATATTTTATATATAAAAATCGGCCTCATGTTACCACTCTGTAAGCCAAGAGTTGTTAATTTAGCAATGCCTTAGCTTGAAGAACAGGGACACAACTAATGACAATAGCATATGTTGGTATATTATTTAGATATTCACACCTTTATCAGAAGAACCAAACCAACATAAAATGTGCTCACAGACTGTCTCATTTATCACAATTATTTTTGACATGAGATCTTCATATCATCCTAGTTTTGTATTTAGTTTCTAGATTTGTAAACAAATCCAGAACCTTTGAAATATGTTATTGAAAAAAGACCAATAATAATATAAACTGTACCATGTGTCCTTCTGTAGTCCATTTGTGGTTTGTCTTGTCTCACCCCAGCTGATATATCACAAAATCCACTGTTTAAATTGTTCTCTATATTGCCCCTATGCCCCTGTAAGGTGTCCTTGGGTGTTATGAAAGGCGGCCCCCCAAAATAAATGTATTATTATTATTATTATTAAGAAGAACAACTTGGTGTGGTGTGGAGGGGATGTAGGAAGCAGGAGCAGGTGGGGAGAGATGGGGCTTCAAGGTTCAAGGTTATTTGTTTTAAATGTGTATTGGAGATAAGGACCAGCTGCACACAATAAAATACAGTATAACACAAAACCAATAAGACACAGGGTGACACATGGCACACCAACAATGAATCATCGTCCAGCCTCAGCTTTGGTATTCTTTCACAACCATGTTATGGGTTTATTAGACTGAGCAAACATAAACATATGTGGGGAACATAGTGCTGCGTCTCATGGAACATGAAGATTTAATAAATACATAGTAGGTGGCAGACAGCGGCGATTGGAGCATCCGTAGGCTGCACAAAAGTCCAGCATAGTCAGGTACTTCTGTAAACACAAAGCCAGCAAATTCCTGTATCATAATACAAGATGTTTTTAACAAGCCAAACCACTTGGAAGAAATCATGTGTAACTTAAGTTATGTTGAAAAGAAAGAGCAGTTCTGCCTCTCCCACTGGGGTAAAGTTGCTGGGTCAACTTTGTAATACTAGGTCTCACTCACAGCCTCTTGTTATTAGCCAGCTAATAAATACAACCACATACACAAAGAAAAGCTGCAATTTCAACATGTCCAAGCATCCTGTATCATAGCCATGCTAATAATGTTTATAATAAACCAAACCGTTTGTAAATCAGTCAAGATTTCAGCGAGTTAAGAGTATTTTTGTGCAGATCACTCACCTTACAACAGCTACCATAACGCGAATCAGAGTAACTCTTGACAGTGGCAAGATGGCGGCTGGTCAGCTACGCTGGAAAATCTCCCATGAGCCACAGGGCTGCCAACACTCACGCATTGAGCGTGAGAGTCATGCAATTAACCCATATCTCATGCACTCACGCCACACTTGCCTTTCCTCACGCTAAGTTTTCGTCCAGAATAAATGTATATAAATATAAAAATAAAGTGAAGGAACAGCAAACCGAGCGGTTTACGAAATGAGACGGTCTTCTGTCTTAGTTCAGTAAAGTTGGAACAATATTGGGAGATTCTGATTTCACGGATCAATAACTCATGAACAAAACGTTGTTCAGACACAAATGACGTCTCCTAAGTACCGTGGTAAGGTTGACAACGAACTACAATCACATTTTGATTTTAAAAAAAACAATACGCGCCGTCCTCCGAGCTGGACACATTACATTGGTCTCTATCCGCAGCCGGAGAAGAAACGAGTGCTCCGGGACCGTCTGCAAAGTGCAACTCCGAAAAAAGAGAAAACAATAATATTCAATCACTATTATAAAGCTTATTACTACCAAACTCACTACACACATCAATAGTCTCCTGGGGGTCATACTACATCAAGGAGTTTGGAAGAATATGCTTTTGAATAATTTTGGGGAATATTTATAATGTAAAATCTTCAATAAATATGGCATCATCTTCAATAACTTTACTATTATACAGTATATTTCTACCAAACTCACTATTTGCATTGTTGTTGTTAGCATCTGGTTAGCTTAACGGATATTAAAAGCTGTTTCTAAAACAAGGAAAGGGAGAGCTCTGTCCAGTCAGACTGAGAGATAACTACAGCTCAGTGAGGTAAGGGACTCTCTGTTTAGATAGTTAACTTTAGTCTAGTTATCTCAGTGGGTCTCAAACGTTTTGGTCACCATTTATGAGAATACATTAAAAACAGTTATAAAATACTATATGACAGTAAAACAAGAATACAGTTTAAAGGGTGAGTGATTTGTAAAATATCCAAAAGAAAAGAAAATCTGTTTACCATAAATTCATTTTGCTCTCCAAGTGCACCAGGTTGATGCATTTAACTTCAATATTTAAAAAAAAAATCTTCCCGGGGGAGCATGCCTCCGGACCCTCCTCGAGGAGGTGAGGACCCCCCCCCCCACCACCACTTATAAAATAGCACTTTACCTCTGCTTACACCTATATGCCATTTTATATGCTGTGAGCTGATTATCGAGCATTCATTGTAAGAGTCGCGGGTACACTGTGTATGTGCGTATTCCACTGTAGCGCCCGGTACATTAATGGGAAACCCTAGTTTGTGCATGTTCAATACATTTGTAACACTGTACACATGAACGTTTCTTTTTTCGGTTCACCCAAAAAAAATCTCACTCCAAGCTGAACTCAAATGTTGGCAGCCCTGGAGCCATCTAGTGTTTATATATATCTATGGAAACAACACCTGTCATTTGAACGGCGATCAAGCCTGAAAACCACAGAGCTCTTCTGTTACTGTCCTTCCTTCTTAGAGGAAGTAAAGAACCACTGAACTCTGGATTTGTTTTAATGTTTGAGGTGCAATAAACGACACAACAGCTTGTTGGCATGATACAACTATTATTTTCCGCCTCGCTCATGAGAGAAACAGCTGGAGAAATTACAGCCTCGCCTACTGATTTTAATTTAACCATATATCGAGACCGATTGTCGATTTCAAATGATTGAATGTAATTGTTTGCCTGACTGGCCATATTGAGCTCTTTGAAGAATAAAAAAATCCACGGTTTTCAAAAATGTCTGATCGAATTGGCAAAAACTTCAGAATTTGTATTGATCGCCATTCAAATGACAGCATTGTTTTCCCCCAACAGTGGGAGGGGCTGTAATTTTTGCCCTGAAGTGATGTAGGTGTAGGTGCAGTATTTATTAGTCTGCAGCACTCGGCCACACCCTTTGCTGAACCAGGAAGTAACCTCCCGCAACAGCCACGGTAACTCAAGAGACAAATAAATTAATTAATACAAACCATTTTGTCAGTTAATTTATGTAATCAAAATGTCTTACACATGTAAGGTTTGTAAGTTCAGTTCAGGGTCCATTCCTGCATTAATTTTGCATGTTAAAATGCACAGAAATCTTGCAAACATCAGATTTCAGTGTGGACATGCAGAATGCCCTACTGCTTTTACCACGGTGGGTGCACTTTGAAAGCATATGTACCGATTCAATAGGCACACAGTTAAACCAGTGCCACAAACACACATGGAAAGAGATGCTTTAGCATGCAACATCGAGGGTTGTAGCTTTATGTCAATACATATTTCAAACCTTATGTGAGCATCTCCAGTTGCATATCAAAGATGGGAAAAAAGTGTCTTGCCCCTATGATAACTGTTCAAAGAATTTCCATGTCCGTTCATCCTTCTTGACACTTGACCCGGAAACATAAAATAAGATCTCCCTGCACCTCTAGTATTGCCACTGTCAGTACAGCTAGCTCATTAAACAGTGAAATTACCCACACTTCTCAAACGGGTTTGGATGGTGGGAATGATAATGCAAGTAATGAAGTAGATGAGAATGTTTTTATGAACAGCCTGGCCTTGTTTTATCTCCAAATGCAGGCTAAAATGCTGCTACCAGCCAGTGGGATTCAGAAACTAATTGGAGAGTTCCAGGAGGTACACAGTTACAGCACATCCCATCTTTTGTCTAGATTGCATGAAGACTTAACGAAGTTAAATGTGCCTGAAAATGATATTCGGGAGCTCATAGATAATCTCTCAAAAAATTACCTCCTAAAAAGGTGCAATGAGGGAGTATTTAGAAGTGATCAATCACGAAAAACTCTATTCAAGAGTAAATTCGATTATGTTGAGCCAACCCAGATTTATCTGGGTATTGATGCTAATGGGAAACAGACATTTTGCCAGTATTTATTTTAATTGTATTTAACCTTTATTTAACCAGATAAAAAGCATTGAGATAAAATCTCATTTACAATGCTGACCTGGCCAAGAAGGCAGCAACGTTACACATAACACATAACAGTATGTATCCATTAAAGATACAGTGAAGGCATTACTCAGTCAGACCTCAGTTCAAGAGCAATATCGCCAAGCAAAATCTGACATACCAACAAGTACTGATGTGCTGGAAGACCTGAGAGATGGTAAAATCTTCAAAAACAATAAATTGTTAGAGGAATCCCCAACCTCAATATCCATAATCTTGTATCAAGATGCATTTGAGGTTGCTAACCCTCTAAGATCTGGCCAAAAGAAACACAAGATTTTAGCTGTGTATTTCACACTAGCCGAGATCGCCCCACACAACAGGTCTTCCATTGATCCAATGCAGCTAGTCTTGTTGTGCAGGGAAGCGGACTTCACATTTTTTGGCCAAGAAAAGGTATTTTCTCCTGTAGTTCGTGACTTAAAAGAAATGGAAATAACTGGAATTCATGGTCCTGATGGGAACATCGTGAGGGGTACTGTGATCGCTATAACTGGGGACAATCTAGGGTCACACTGCATTGGAGGTTTCACTGAAAACTTCAGTAAAATCAGATATTTTTGCAGGTATTGCCTCATAGACAGGGCAACCTTCCATCAAACACCCACAAAATCAGGTCCTGTTAGATCAGTAGAGACTTATAAAAACTGTGTGGCACAGGTGTCATTAACTCAGGAAATGACCAATGGGGTAAAGTTTGACTCAGTTTTCAATCAGCTGAAGTATTATCATGTTTGCCAGCCAGGTCTACCCCCCTGTTTGGGTCATGACCTGTTTGAAAGGATTGTTTCTGTTGATCTGGCTATGTACATAAAGCACTTGGTGACGGCTGAGAAACAGTTCACTTATTGCCAGCTAAACAGGATAATAACATACTTCCCATACAAAAGCAGTGATGCTAAC
Source organism: Notothenia rossii (assembly GCF_949606895.1). Lineage (NCBI taxonomy): Eukaryota > Metazoa > Chordata > Actinopteri > Perciformes > Nototheniidae > Notothenia > Notothenia rossii. The sequence goes on along the minus strand of NC_136912.1, from coordinate 51,252,841 downwards.
AACAAACCATGTGAGGTAAGACCCGATGGGGAAAAGCTTGGAGGTCATGCTGCTCAAAACTGGTGCCTCTTGCGTCTCCTTCCTGTAATGATTGGGGACAGGATCAAAACTCTAATTGATAACGATGTTTGGCAGTTGTGTCTCAAGCTAGGGGAGAATGTTGAACTGATATGTGAACCCAAGATCCATACCAACCAAGTAGCTTATCTGAAGATTCTTATTGAGGACTACATCAAACTAAGAAGCACTTTATTCCCAGGAAAACCCCTAAAAGCCAAACACCATTACCTTGTCAACTACCCTGAGCTCATCCTCCATTTTGGTCCCCTTATTCGATTGTGGACATTGCACTTTGAAAGCAAGCACAGCTATTTTAAGCAGTGTGCAAGGAAACTGCATAACTTTAAAAACCTCTGCAGTACTTTAGCTGAAAGACACCAGTTGCTACAAGCATATTTACATGCTGGCAGCTTATTTCCTCCAATGCTTCAAATAGGGGAAGCAACTAAGTTTGATGACCAACTATAGCAGATTGGCATTCAGAGGGCTGTTCGTCTCAAAGGCCTTCGTCCAGAGGACACGATTGAAACACCCTCTGTCACATTCAAAGGGACACTGTACAAAAGAGGCATGGCTGTTGTAGTTCACCAAAACGACAGGCTACACGTTTGGAGAAATTGTGCTCATACTGATCAATCAGTCATTTGTGCATTTTGTAGTTGAGCAGTATAAGTCAGTGCCTGTTGTTGATCTTGGTGTGCACTGTCAACCCAGTCTCATGGCATTTCGTGTTCACCAACACGATTTTTAATCTATTGATTCGTGTTCACTAACACGATTTTCCCCTTTTTTTCGTGTTGCACAGCACTATTTTAAATGCAATGTATTTCTATTGGTAGTCTCACGCCATTACGTGTTTTTGGAAGACCGGAAGCTGTGTGGTTCATGAAAACATGGTTCTTACTCAATAGCAAGCCACAATTATTGCTTTTATTTGATCTCACCAGAATGCGTGACTCCACCACGACTCCTTAACACCGCATTGCGTGGTGGAGTCACGACATTTGTTACATTTACGTGTCGGCACCACGCAAACAACGCCAATGTAAAGTGAATGAGGCTCCTTTGTCGTGGTGCACACACACATTTCTACAACGTCCTGCAGTGAGCTTTTTATTCTATAAAACGTTTTTAAAATCTACTTTATAGCTTGCAGTAACTCACGGGAGGCTTGTTTTATTTTATTTGTATTCATAATCATTTTTATTTTTCGTCAGAATGTATTATGGTGCATTATTTACCAAATTTGTGTTCTCAAAAAACAGTGCATTTTGTGTAATACAACTGTGATTTTTATTAAATTAGTTATTTTTTAAGGAAGGCCAGAGCTTCAGCTGTGTCAAATAGATTGTTCCCTTTAGTTTACGTTATTTAAAAGACAATTATATTCCTATTTGATCAATAAAGGGGTATTGTAGGCCAATATTAGTCATTTAAAAAATATATAATGATGATAATGATGGTGAAAACCACTCCCCCCACATCGGAATGACGATGGCTACTGACTGTATTTGAAATGCTTTTTGTTTAATAGTAATAATAATCATTTTTATTATAACAACAATAAACCAGAAGAAGATTCCGTCGTTACCACGGCAACGTTACGTCACGCTTGACGGCAACGTGACGTAGCCACGTTACGTTACCCACAATCACCTCACTCTCATTAATTTCATCTGACAACGGACGACAGTAAGTATCGAAAATCAAGGGAAGTTTATTTCTTTAAAACACAAAATAATATTGCTTTTATTTATTCCACTGTAGCAGTCTCTATAGCGTTTAATTCCTGGATATTAGGTTGAGTTTTGTAGTGTGTTTAGCTTTTACAATAGGCTACGTGCAACTTACTGTAGCGGCCACGTCCAGCTACCAGCTACTAGAGGCCTCCGGCCTTCCGGTCAGAGTTTTTAGCTGGATAGCATTTATAGTTTATACAGGTACATGACATTAGCTGTCCCCGGAACAGTTGGATAGTGGAGGTGCCTGCTAGAAAGATATGTTTAAATGCATGTATTTGCACATGTGTTGTAAAGACAGTGTTCAACACAGAGTTTTAATAGTGGATAAAGGGCATCGGCGATGGAGTGGAACAAAAATGTGGAATTGGAGTTTTTCCAGAGGATTTGACTGGCCAGTGGGGAGCACCCAATGTCCCACTCTGAATCAGAAATACTTAATTGATCACCGGGGGAAATTGGGATTGTTACATTGTAGAATTTAAATATATAGTAGAAGATATAAGAAAAACAAGTATGTACAAATATGTGCATAAAATAACAATATGCAATGTTTCCCCTATGTTTACTGCTTTGGGGGAGTGCTGGCTGAGGGGAGAGAGGAGCTGTGGATTATTGTTATTGATTAATGCATCAGTGTTTCTTAGGTTCAAAAACACTAAACTCACAACTTAAAATGAAAGCATTTAATTTATTTAATAAAAGAACACATGTTCAATGTGAAAAGTGACAGTAGATATAGATTAGTTGCAATTTGGTGCTATATGTATATATATAAATACAATTTTTTTTTATAAAAAAGTGTTTTTAAACAACTTGAATTTCAGGGGGAGCGCGGGGCTCCGTTGTCGGGGCGCAGCGCCCCTCCAAAACAATGGTAGGGGAAACACTAATATGTACAGTATAAATGCATAATGTGTGCCAGAGTAATGATCAGATCAATTATTATTGCATATAGAGTAATGCACAGATTAATTATTATTACATAGAGTATTGCACAGATGTTACTGTTATTCTAAATAATCCTATTTATTTTTCCTGTTTTACAGCTTCATTACAACGCTTACTATCACCAACACACACATATCCACACACACACACACATAAAACCAACGGCACTTTTCTCACTGTCTCTCTTTCTATAACTCTGTCTCACTTTCTCTTTCAATCACTCTCTCACTTTCTCTTTTAATCACTCTCTCACTCCTACAAATGGCTGGAGGGTCACAACAAAAGACCTGCCCAAACTGTAGAGAAAATATTTACTGTGGAAATAAAATCTGCCCACTATGTGAACATCCACAGCCAAACAATGTGAGACTCAAAAAGAAAATGGACAAATTCCAAAGCCAGCAGAAGCAGTGGTTGTCATCCATGACTAAAAACAGAATCAAGTCCCACGTTCTTGATGACGCCGCCCTTCTGGTATGTAGTTTACAGAATTATCTCATTCACCAAAAGTGTGAAAAGTAGTTTTATTACTTTGACAGAGGACTATACATGAACTGGTATTGCTTCACATCCACAGTATTAATTGTATCATTAATGAGAATATAATTCATGATTAATGATTTTCAAACAGCATTAACTATTATGTGTAGGAAGTTACAGTGTCTCATAAGTTAAAATGTAAACAACAGTTTTGTGTATTTATCTAATTGATCTCTTTACCTCTCAACAATTATTTTCCCAGCTGGAGAAGTTGCATGCCCTTGGCTTGAAGCCCCTGCTGCTGCTGGTGTATTCCCCTACCAAGAGGGTGCCACGGACATCTAAAATGAAGGTTTTGATGCCCATGCATGCCCATGCATGCCCATCTTAGCCCACCAGCCAAGACATGCCTCGACAATGTGGAGGCCATTTTCAAGCTGATGGTTGCAGGTGAGATTGCATTTATTTAATAACCATCTGCACGAGTCACTCATTGACTATCTGTTATACAATGTGTGGTGTTGATTTGTCCTGTTTATTTCAAAGCAACAAAGAGAGTAATTTTAAAGAGCTGGGGTCTCATTTATAACTGTTATGTATGAACAAAACAGCGCTTGAAAGAGGTGTATGCCACTTCCCATGCAAAAGTTGTAATCTATATATTTTTTTTAATTGAGAGAAGATTATGATGACAGGGGAAATTGTCTATGCAGATGGTGAAATTGAAGCCAGATTGTAGAAATACATGTTATAAGCATCATTATACATATAATAAAGCCTATGAGTCCTAATTATATTGCAGGCCAAAACTTAAATAAATACATTTTGTTCACTTATCAAACTTCCATTTTCCAATGATAACCCAGTGTGGGGGATACCATTGACTTTTGCAAATATTGAAGCGATCAGTTTGATTGCTGTAAACATTGAAATACAGTATGATAATCGTAATGCTGCATGGTGGACCACTGGCACGGCTAGGACCCCCTGAAAGTAAGAATTAAGATGGGACAAGTGTTCTGGGACATCCTCCACCACAATCAGAGTCACAGTCACACAGTCAGAAAAAAAAAGGTGTTTCTTCTTCAAATAAATTGCGCTGAGCAGTGGCTCTGTGGACAACCCTCAGCTTCTCTGGCTCCTCTGCCCTGATGCCAAGCAGATACCTGTGGGTGACATCATACTCAATCAATCCTTTTTTACAGTTTAGCTTGATTAGGGTTGCCTTTGTTTGCATGTTTTGCACATTGGCCTAATTTCATATTTTATAATGTATGTGTGTGTATTCCATGTTCCTGTTTTCAAACATTCAATGTTCAAAGGTGTTATTGTCATATGCACCGCTACAGCGTAGTTGTTGGAAATTACAATCTTAACTCCCAGGCTCCTCCAACAATGCAGCATACAAATAGTACAAGAAGAAATAAAATAGTGCAAGAAGAAACTAGTCCAACAACGTAGGTGCAAAACTAACATGCAGGAATAAGTCAAATATATACTTATAAAATAGAATAAGATAAGACAGAAAGTAAAATGAAATAATATGGGGAGGCATGAATGAAAAGGTTGTATAAACAGATGTGGATATGTATAAATATATTATATATGAACAGATAACTAACCAATGCAACATTATGGTATTATACATAATAAATAAATAAATAAATATGTGGGCTTTTAAACAGATTTGTACTACAAACCCTTTTTAGGTTGGACAAGACTCAACCCAGACCAAGAGGAGAACCCTGACACACCAACACCACCCCAAGACCAACCCAACCAACTGCCCGATGGAAGCTACATCTTAAATTTGGTGCCATGTGATCTATCACCCATCACCCATCACCCATAGACAGCAACCACAGGAATCAGTAGATCCACCACCACACCAGGCTCCAAGAACCCACCCACCACCACACCAGGCTCCAAGCACCCACCCACCACCAAACCAGGCTCCCAGCACCCACCCACCACCAAACCAGGCTAATAATGTATTCCATACAATTACAGATTGCTCTCACAACCATCTTGAGGTGTTCCCTGTCAACAAAATAATAAAGACAAGGAACCGAAAGGTAGGATAATGATTACCTTGATGACAGTGTTTGCTGTTGCATAACTTTTCTGAATTTGTATAGCAATTACTTTATCTTACCTTGAAGGAATGCTGTTGTCCAATTCACAATATTAAGCTATTTGTGTAAACATCCTGTAAATCCCTCTAGTCGGTCAGATGTCTTTTTTCACGACTATATTTTGAAATATATGCAAACTATTTGAACAATACATATATCATAAGTACTTGTGAAAGTACAAAGTTCAAAGAGCATACAGATGTACAATGTCTTTGTCTGCCTGCAACAGGGGGGGACGGAGCACCTTTATGACTGGGAGCCCTGCACCATTTGGTATGTTAATTGGCTTTTGTACAATTACACCAATGTGTGCTGTTAACATTTGTGGTAATTGTTGGCACGCCATTATCTTAGGCGGATTTTTTTAAAGAAAAATACACAAAAAGTTCTGCTGTCTGTAGCACCAGCTATACACAAGTTATTTTAAATGTGCAAAGTCCACACTAAAAGATACATTGAAACTAGGTAGTTTATTTAATTAAAGCTGTGTCAATATTTGAAGTGAGAACAGCTGCTGAGGTCAGTGCAGAAAGCAGAACAGTGTGTATAATATATATCGCTCAATAATATATGTAACAGGCCTACATTTCACACTTTATTTGTAGGCTTTAGGAGATATCTACAAATAAACAGTCGATATTTTTCATGAAACCATATAGTGCTTCACATAATAAAATATACAAGGGCTGTAGCCTGTTATTTAGTTATGCTTCAGGAGCTCTTTGTGTTTGTTGTACAATGTGTAGGTGTGGTTGTGTGGTTGTGTGTGTGTGTGTGGTTGTGTGTGTGTGTGTGTGTGTGTGTGTGTGTGTGTGTGTGTGTGTGTGTGTGTGTGTGTGTGTGTGTGTGTGTGTGTGTGTGTGTGTGTGTGTGTGTGTGTGTGTGTGTGTGTGTGTGTGTGTGTGTGTGTGTGTGTGTGTGTGTGTGTGTGTGTGAGTGAGAGTTGAAGGTGCAGGCAGACAGGCGGGTCTCAGTAGCTTAAAGGGGACCTATCATTCTATATTTGAATAATATATTTTAGGGCCATCAGTGTTGGGTGTAACGCGTTACAAAAGTAACGGAGTTACAGTAATATATTACTTTTTGCTGTAACGAAGTAATGTAACGCATTACTAAGGAAATGTGGGTAATATATTACCCGTTACAATGCTCAGTAACGCAGTTACAACACATTTTAACCCGAAATTAAATGGTGTTTTGTTTTTTAAGAATGTACTAACATAGCGAGACATTCCGACACCGGACAAATTGTGCGGGTAGATTAGTAAACCTGGTGTTTACCCTTCAGGCTTCGCGTCGAGATCTTCGGGGAAGTTGAACGTTATGCAACCATTCAAAAAAGAGAACGTAGCGAAAAATACAAACAACAAATTGTGTCAGGTGCGCGTGAGCTGCTCCGCTGCGCGTGCATCATTTCCAAAGTGCTTCCACAGCAGTGACACACATCTGATCTGTGGATAATCATTTATACGAAAATGGTTAAAGCAACCATCACTAAACGCCAGCAACACTGCATCTACTGCAGACAGTAGCAACAGGTCAGATGCGGTCATCACGTTACCCTCCGTTGTGGACACTAGCTTACTCCCGCCTGACTCGCCAGCCCCGGAGCATCAGTCTTCGTCGCCCGAAACTACGCCGCCCCTCTGCGGCCCGCAGGTGCCAGGTATATCTAAACAACTACCCGCCTGTACAGTGGGGTAAGGCGGTCATTTTGCAGCTTGTGGTATAAAAATAGACAATGGCTAGAATATTCATGTGAAAATAGTACCATATTCTGACATGCCTGTAGAAATGTTGGGTCAAAAATAATGCATACAATAGCACAGATGCCTTCACCACGAATGGCTACAAAAATATCTCATATCCCAAGCTTATTATCAACGAGCTGATGTTGCAGCTGAAATGTTCTCCAGGTCACAAAGTCAACCTCACATGATGATGTGATACCAGTTTTCAAGCACAGTAAATATTCTCTTCCCAGCGTATATGATGGGACCAAGGTGATGATGTAGTAGGCTACATGGTTTTAATAATACTTTTGCCTTTCAATGTTTGCCATTTCAAACCATGAGCATGGTTTAAATAATATTTGCCTTGATTTACAATATGTTAACCTTCATTATAGTCCTTGACAGCGGTCTGTACTGCTGTATTAACAACGTGTCACATGTTAAGTATTTACAATCAGAATCGAGTATTCAACTAAGCCCTGTAATACAAGTTGTTAGTAGCCTTAAGGGCCTACACAGTTGATATGCTATACCACATTGCCCTTCACTGGATGCATAATGAGCTGCACTAAACTAAATTTGAGCATTTAAAATACCTAGCTATTCTTTTGCGGTTATTTTGGTGAAAGTAGCTAAAAAGTAACTAAAGTAGTGTAACTCATTACATTTCAGAGACAGTAATATTGTAATGTAACTTATTACTTTCAAAAGAGAGTGATAAGTAATATTTAATATATTACATTTTGGAAGTAACTTGCCCAACACTGAGGGCCATACCTATATAAGGTATATTTATAAGTTTTATTTTCCAAAATACCAAACAGATCATGCATTTTAGCCATGCCTCATTTTGCCTCACTCCAGCTCTGTCTTTGCATGAGCTGGAGCTGACACCCCCCCCCCCCCCCCCCCCCCCTTACAAAGGAGGGGGCGAGGCACAAGCGTCATGTTACTATGCTGTTGCCATGCTGTTGCTATGCTGTTGCCATGCCACTGCAACCTCTCATTCCCCTGATAGGTGGAGAGTTGACCATACAGGTGGAGTGACATCATAGAGGTGCAAATCAGAATCCACATGTATCAAATCCGTTGCAGCCATGTTTTTAGGTCCCCTTTAAGGTAGTATGTGACATATAAATGGTCAAAAATGGTACATTCTCCATTAGCTTACGAGCTCCATGTTCAAGCGATCGACTATTCCTTCGCAACGTTGCATCACATTGGATATCCGCTTAAGTTGCCCTAGTTTGGAATTTTTCCGATCATTTCCCTATGACGAATTAGCAAAAATGTGCTTAAAATGCATGAAAAATGCCAATTTTTCAAAATGGCCAGCTTTCTGGGGGGCGGGGCTAATGAAAAGCAATTTGAAATATGTGTGCAATCATAATAGCAATGTGTATACAGCGTTTCGCGAATATCGGAAAAACTATATGCAAACAGTTTGGAGCAATTTGCGACATGTAAATCGTCAAAAATGGTGTATTCGCTGTTAGCTTACGACCTCCACGAGTGATTTTTCAAAAATGTGCTCCGCAATTAAGTATCATATTGGATAGGGGCTGAACTTGTCCTGGATTGGAATTTTTCCGATCATTTCCCTAGGAGGAGTTGGCAAGAATGTGCTTAAAATGCATGAAAAACGCACATTTTTCAAAATGGCCGACTTCCTGGGGAGCTGGGCTAATAGAAGGCAATTTGAAATATGTGTGCAATCATAATAGTAATGTGTATACAGCGTTTTGTGAATATCGGAAAAACTATGCGAGCAGTTTGCAGCAATTGTAAATCGTCAAAAATTGTGTATTCGCTGTTAGCTTACGACCTCCACGAGTGATTTTTCAAAAATGTGCTCCGCAATTAAGTATCATATTAGATAGGGGCTGAACTTGTCCTGCATTGGAATTTTTCCGATCATTCCCCTAGGAGGAGTTTGCAAGAATGTGCTTAAAATGCATGAAAAACGCACATTTTTCAAAATGGCCGACTTTCTGGGGGCGAGGCTAATGGAAGGCAATTTGAAATATGTGTGCAATCATAATAGTAATGTATATATAGCGTTTCGTGAATATTGGAACAACCGTATTTGAGTAATTTGGAGTAGTTTGGAGTCATTTGCGACATGTAAATCGTCAAAAATTGTGTATTCGCTGTTAGCTTACGACCTCCAAGATTGAGCTATCAAAAATGTTCTTCTCAATTTAGCATCATATTGGATAGGGGCTGAAAGTGTCCTGGAGTGGAATTTTTCCGATCATTCCCCTAGGAGGAGTTCGCAAGAATGTGCTTAAAATGCATGAAAAACGCACATATTTCAAAATGGCCGACTTCCTGGGGGGCGGGGCTAATAGAATCTATTAACAAATATGTCCACAATTCCATGAGGAATGTCTGTGCCAAAATCCGTGAAGTTCTGAGAAACTATATGTGACTACCACACAATAGGGGGCGCTAGTGAGCAGTTTTTTTGAAAAATTACGTTTTTTTTTACATTCTCGAAAAAGTCGTGGGCTCTGACGTGTGTCCTAAGTTTTGCGTCCGAAGCTCATTTTATGCTATCGCAATAAAAAAAAAGAAGTATAGGCCACGCCCACATTCTGAATTTTCTGCGACACTTTAAATCTGAGTTTGTAGTCACCCTGAGAGTATGTCTAAAACAAATTAAAATAATTAGTCCATCCGCTCTTGAGTTATACACTGGTGGTGTTTTTGGCGCCCCCTATAGTCCAACATAAAAATGCTTTTGTATGCCTATTTCCCAAGACAGTCTGAACCTATCTACCAAAATCTGTGTTGTTTGAATACATTGTTGATGAGTTATGAGCATTTCTTTCTAAGCCCCACCTTTTTGCGAGTACGTTTTGATTGACGGCGGCAACATTTATCGTGCTAACATGCCCATTGTCTACGGTAATGTGTCTGACCCTCCACCAATGCTGGATATGAAGTTTGGTGTTGAAAAAATAAAAATTGAAATTTAAGTGAATATTTAACTGTTTTGAACATTATGCTAATTTAGAAGAAAAGAAACGTAGGCGGAGCTTAGGGTTCCAAGAAGATTATTTGTAGAACAGGTCCACCCGGATATGTGTGCAAAATGTCAGGTTATTCGGAGTTACGGTACGACTTTGTACATTTATTCCGAAATGGGATTTTGATAGGTAGCGCTATTGAGCACGTTGGAATATTTTCACCCATTGACTCCAGAATGTTGCAATGTTTACGGGTCCTGGCGTCCGTGCAAAATTATACAACTTTGTCAGCATCCTAAAGGCCTCAAAAACAGGAAAAATGGTGACTAAAAATAATAATAATTAAAACTGCGGCCGCACTTGTGCGCGCAGTGATGAGCGGGCCCTTGCGTCCGTGCGCCTGTCGGGGAGGGCGGCCGGTCGTCCTGGCGTCAAGCAGACGTGCGCGAGTACTCGGAAATGAGCCGTTTGTCATTTCTCTAATTTCGCGTCCCAGACTCCCAGGTCATCCTGCAGCAACCCGGAAACGGATGTCGGCGCGCCGTCTGGAAGGAAAACTAATTTCTCTGAAGGCTCGTCGAGGATCGATTATCGAGAAGGCTGTCTGGAGGAGCCGTGACCGAGGATACACTGATTTAGAGGAGAGAGGAGTGTCTCTGGTGGAGCTATAACCGAGGGTACACTGAAGTATTGTCAGGAGAGGATTTCAGCCAACAGTGATGTTTAAAAGAGGCGTGACGCATGGCTGGATGTCAACGAAGCACAGCTCTGCAAACTGTTCCAGTTGTGATTATAAGTTTTTCAAGATGATCAAATGTGCATCAGACTTTCTGCCCTTTACCGTTTGTTTGTTTACTCACTAATCACATCTCCCCTGGATGTTAGGTTATGCTTTCATTGTGAGGCGATGTTTACAGTGAGAACAGCTGCTGAGGTCAGTGCAGAAAGCAGAACAGTGTGTATAATATATATCGCTCAATAATATATGTAACAGGCCTACATTTCACACTTTATTTGTAGGCTTTAGGAGATATCTACAAATAAACAGTAGATATTTTTCATGAAACCATATAGTGCTTCACATAATAAAATATACAAGGGCTGTAGCCTGATATTTAGTTATGCTTTAGGAGCTGTTTGTGTTTGTTGTACAATGTGTAGGTGTGGTTGTGTGTGTGTGTGTGTGTGTGTGTGTGTGTGTGTGTGTGTGTGTGTGTGTGTGTGTGTGTGTGTGTGTGTGTGTGTGTGTGTGTGTGTGTGTGTGTGTGTGTGTGTGTGTGTGTGTGTGTGTGTGTGTGTGTGTGTGTGTGTGTGAGTTGAAGGTGCAGGCAGACAGGCGGGTCTCAGTAGCTTAAAGGGGACCTATCATGCTATATTTGAATAATATATTGTAGGGCCATACCTATATAAGGTATATTTATAAGTTTTATTTTTCAAAATACCAAACAGATCATGCATTTTAGCCATGCCTCATTTTGCCTCACTCCAGCTCTGTCTTTGTATGAGCTGGAGCTGACACCCCCCCCCCCCTGCAAAGGAAGGGGCGAGGCACAAGCGTCATGTTACTATGCTGTTGCCATGCTGTTGCTATGCTATTGCCATGCCACTGCAACCTCTCATTCCCCTGATAGGTGGAGAGTTGACCATACAGGTGGAGTGACATCATAGAGGTGCAAATCAGAAACCACATGTATCAAATCCGTTGCAGCCTTGTTTTTAGGTCCCCTTTAAGGTAATATGTGACATATAAATGGTCCAAAAAGGTACATTCTCCATTAGCTTACGAGCTCCATGTTCAAGCGATCGACTATTCCTTCGCAATATTGCATCACATTGGATATCCGCTTAAGTTGTCCTAGATTGGAATTTTTCCGATTATTTCCCTATGATGAATTAGCACAAATGTGCTTAAAATGCATGAAAAACGCCAATTTTTCAAAATGGCCAGCTTTCTGTGGGGCGGGGATGATGAAAAACAATTTGAAATATGTGTGCAATCATAATAGCAATGTGTATACAGCGTTTCGTGAATATCGGAAAAACTATATGCAAACAGTTTGGAGCAATTTGCGACATGTAAATCGTCAAAAAGGGTGTATTCGCTGTTAGCTTACGACCTCCACGAGTGATTTTTCAAAAATGTGCTCCGCAATTAAGTATCATATTGGATAGGGGCTGAACTTGGCCTGGATTGGAATTTTTCCGATCATTTCCCAAGGAGGAGTTGGCAAGAATGTGCTTAAAATGCATGAAAAACGCAAATATTTCAAAATGGCCGACTTCCTGGGGGGCGGGGCTAATGGAAGGCAATTTGAAATATGTGTGCAATCATAATAGTAATGTATATATAGCGTTTCGTGAATATTGGAACAACCGTATTTGAGTAATTTGGAGTAGTTTGGAGTCATTTGCGACATGTAAATCGTCAAAAATGGTGTATTCGCTGTTAGCTTACGACCTCCACGATTGAGCTATCAAAAATGTTCTTCTCAATTTAGCATCATATTGGATAGGGGCTGAACGTGTCATGGACTGGAATTTTTCCGATCATTCCCCTAGGAGGAGTTTGCAATAATGTGCTTAAAATGCATGAAAAACGCACATATTTCAAATTGGCCGACTTCCTTGGGGGCGGGGCTAATGCAATCTATTTACAAATATGTCCGCAATTCCATGAGGAATGTCTGTGCCAAAATCCGTGAAGTTCTGAGAAACTATATGTGACTACCACACAATAGGGGGCGCTAGTGAGCAGTTTTTTTGAAATATTACGTTTTTTTTTTACATTCTCGAAAAGGTTGTGGGCTCTGACGTGTGTCCCAAGTTTTGCATCCGAAGCTCATTTGATGCTATCGCAATAAAAAAAAAATGTATAGGCCACGCCCACATTCAGATTTTTTTGCGACACTTTAAATCTGAGTTTGAAGTCACCCTGAGAGTATGTCTAAAAAAAATAAATAATAATTAGTCCATCCGCTCTTGAGTTATAAATTGGTGGTGTTTTTGGAGCCCCCTATAGTCCAAAATGAAAATGCTTCAGTATGCCTATTCCCCAAGACAGTCTGAACCTATCTACCAAAATCTGTGTTGTTTGAATACATTGTTGATGAGTTATGAGCATTTCTTTCTAAGCCCCGCCTTTTTGCGAGTACGTTTTGATTAACGGCGGCAACATTTATCGTCCTAACATGCTCATTTTCTAAGGTAATGTGTCTGACCCTCCATCAATGCGGGATATTAAGTTTGGTGTTGAAAAACTGAAAATTGAAATTTAAGTGAATATTTAACTGTTTTGAACATTATGCTAATTTAGAAGAAAATAAATGAAGGCGGAGCTTAGGGTTCCAACAGAATTATTTATAGAGTAGGTCCAACCGGACATGTGTGCAAAGTTTCAGGTCATTCAGAGTTACTGTGCGACTTTGTAAATTCATTCCGGAATGGGATTTTGATAGGTGGCGATATTGAGCACGTTGGAATATTTTAACCCATTGACTCCAGAATGTTGCAATTTTTACGGGTCCTGGCGTCCGTGCAAAATTATACAACTTTGTCAGCATCCTAAAGGCCTCAAAAACAGGAAAGATGGTGACTAAAAATAATAATAATTAAAACTGCAGTCGCACTTGTGCGCGCAGTGATGAGCGGGCCCTCGCGTCCGTGCGCCTGTCGGGGAGGGCGGCCGGTCGTCCTGGCGTCAAGCAGACGCGCGCGAGTACTCGGAAATGAGCCGTTTTGTCATTTCTCTAATTTCGCGTCCCAGACTCCCAGGTCATCCTGCAGCAACCCGGAAACGGATGTCGGCACGCCGTCTGGAAGGAAAACTAATTTCTCTAAAGACTCGTCGAGGATCGATTATCGAGGAGGCTGTCTGGAGAAGCCGTGACCGAGGATACACTGATTTAGAGGAGAGAGGAGTGTCTCTGGTGGAGCTATAACCGAGGGTACACTGAAGTATTGTCAGGAGAGGATTTCAGCCAACAGTGATGTTTAAAAGAGGCGTGACGCATGGCTGGATGTCAACGAAGCACAGCTCTGCAAACTGTTCCAGTTGTGATTATAAGTTTTTCAAGATGATCAAATGTGCATCAGACTTTCTGCCCTTTACCGTTTGTTTGTTTACTCACTAATCACATCTCCCCTGGATGTTAGGTTATGCTTTCATTGTGAGGCGATGTTTACAGTGAGAACAGCTGCTGAGGTCAGTGCAGAAAGCAGAACAGTGTGTATAATATATATCGCTCAATAATATATGTAACAGGCCTACATTTCACACTTTATTTGTAGGCTTCAGGAGATATTTACTTTGTGAGCATCCTAAAGGCCTCAAAAACAGGAAAGATGGTGACTCAAAATAATAATAATAATAATAATAATAATTCCACCAATAGCAATAGGTTTCCACGCACTTCGTGCTAGGAGGCCGTCGGGTCCTAGCACATCCGTGCTCGGGCCCTAATAATAATTCCACCAATAACAATAGGTTTCCTCGAACTTCGTGCTAGGAGGCCGTCGGGTCCTAGCACATCCGTGCTCGGGCCCTAATAATAATAATTCCACCAATAACAATAGGTTTCCTCGCACTTCGTGCTACGACGCCGTTGGGTCCTAGCACATCGTGCTCGGGACCTAATAACAATTTATATAGCACTTACACAATCATTGCAAAGTCATTCTCACAACAAAAATAAAGAACAAAACAATATCAACAATACAAAAACTAATTATTATAGGAATGTTAAGAGACAAATAAATAATAAACATTCTAAGAGGCCGACTACAAAAGGTAGACTCAATGGCTCTTGATGACATCAATGAGCAGTTCCAAAACATGCTGTTGTATAAAAAGAAATAGGTCCTGATTTCTTCTATTTAGTGTTGGTTGATTTGTTTTATTGATTGCTGATGGATTTTAAGATTTGTTTTACAATTATAACAAAAAAACTATTGTAATTGGAACCAAAAATTTTCCAAATCGTAGTTTTAATAAAATGACTAGCAATATAGGGTTTATTCAACAGCGGTAAAGCATTAAGTTGCTAAATTAACGTACACTGAACTGTAAAACAACTTACCACTATTTAGGAAAGGACCTGATCAGAAGGATTAACTAGTAAGACAGCAAAGAGGCAGAGGAGATCTCTGTCATGTACAACCATTGGTAGATGTTACACCTGAAAGAAAGATAAGGAAATAAGAGAAGACAGGAGGACAAACATCCTCTTAAGTAAAATACCAAATCATGTCAAGCTTTACATCTTTCAGTCTTTACAATGCACTGTTGGAAATTACATTCCAAAGGCTAAATTCAAACTCAATACCAAAAATAACTGTGTACCAAAGTGCTTTACCTGATAGAACACGTTCCACACTGTTGGGGCAGATTCTCTGCTCCGCGCTGTTACTATATGAGCGGGTTCTCAAAAGAAGGAAAAATTCAAAGCAGCCAGGATAAGGGTTAAACAATAATCTGCTTTAATGGTAAAAACATACAACACATCACCTAATCACGAAGCACTCTGCAGAGTACTCCGGGCTCAGGTTCTACCACCGTGTGAGACACGTCTCAGGAACGGCAAGTCAAAAACAAGAGCGCCGATCTTCAAAATGATCACAACATTTATACACAGGTGGGGAGGGGTTTCGCGTGTGTGTGTGTGTTTGTTTGTCCCTCTGCCCTTAGGCATATCACCCAATCAATGATTTGGAGTCATGACAGAGGACTCTTTGACAGGACACATACTCATTCCCCCTAAACATCTTCAACACACACAAACATCGTATCATGTATCTTATCACACAACAGTCACCTGTTTTTCTCTATGAAAGCCATATTTGTAAATATCCAAACGCCATCGTCCCATGACAGTCCCCGAATCAGTCAACCAACTTAAGTTAATTGTTCTTGTGGCTTAATGGCTTCCCTGAACTTCCCTTCACCCCAAAGTCAGCTTACTAGGAATGTTACATTTTATTGATAAGCTCAAAAGGACGTTTATCTTGTTTACTGCTGGGTGACCCAAGTCTCAAGGCCTGCAGGATGTGTAGGAGATAAACATTAATTCTACAAGACTTTAACTGCCTTATATCTGAAAATGTATCTGGGAATTCCCCTGTTAATTGCAAGGACTATTGATAATTAACAGAGAGACCCTAGGGGCCTCTTCTTGGTATCTGCTAGGCAGAAGTCACTCAATGCAGAAATCACAAGTTTAACACACATTCTATATAAGGTGACATTAAAATGAATATACCAGATTGAACTTTCCTGCCATAACACGTTACTTTAATACTTCAACTAATTCAAATAATACTTCAACACGGAGCAGCAACCATACGGCTAGGCCTTTTGCTGCATATCATCTCCTCCCTTTCCACTGTTTCCAGTAGATATTTACTACCTCTGTCCAATAAACAGAAATGCCCCAAAACAGTCATATTTAAAAAGTAAAAAACAATAACTTGCTTTTGGCATTCAAATGTACTAGAATCTCACCTTTTTCCTGGATGTTAGGAAGGCCAGGAAGTCGTTCCCTTCAAGTCCGCAACCAGTCATATGAGTTAAAATGCAAAGCCTGAACGATGAGAAGAGCGAGACTAACGGCCCGTCCACACACAGGCATGAAAAAAATCTTTCAAAGCTTCGCCCATTCACTTGAAGCATGGCTTTGCAAGCATCGTGAGCATCAAAAGTTGAGCAATGTTCAACTTTTGATGCTTCCAATGCTTGCGAAGCTGGCATCAGCCAGTCAAATCCCGTTTATGCAAATCCCGCCAGTGCAAGCGCTAGCCAATCAAACCGCGTGCAAGCTGCATGGGCTGTGTTAGAAATTCAAATCAATGTTGATATGGCGTAATTTGAATAAAATACACAATTTGATTTAAATCAGTTTTATTCTGAAAAACCGGAATTTCTCACTATTAGCTTAACAATTTTATTCTGAAGGTTTGTCACTTCCGGTTAGCATTTAGCATCTGGCGGAATCATACGATTTCAAACCTTGAACCAAGGTGAAATGACATGTGATGTTTACACTGAGCAGACTGGGATTAGCACTCATGTATTGACGCTGAATAATGTTTATTAGGGAATGTTTAAATAACCACAGACACCAGAATGATGTAATTTAGCTACAGAAAAAGGCAGGAATTGCATTGGACCCGCCCCCTGACGACGCCGGCCAATAGGAGAAGACCTCAGATGACAACAGGAAGAGCAAGCCAAGAATTGATCTCTTCAACCCCCTGACCTGTACTGACCGGTCGTCGGATGTGGAGAGCGCCTCCACTCGCACATTTCATTTTGTACACCACCGCATCTTTTGTGTAATTAAATGCTGTTAACTTTTATAAGCTTCCTTTGACTCTTTTCAGTCTCTCCTGCCTTCAGGGTTCTAGAATTGCTTTCAATTTGGCATCCCTGGGTGGGCCTGAAGCAGGATAGAGCTGAGTAGAGGGAAAGGCTGCAAGCTAACTAGCATCACACCAGGCTGCACAAACGGAGGACAGGCTACAGACTGACTGCTGGAGTTTTTGGCTGGGCCTAAACGAAAGGTGAGACAGTTACCTGTTCAATTCAAAAACTGTATAGTTAAATAACTTACATTAGGTGCAAGCGTTGGTAGTGATCTGTAGATTGATCTGTGGTGATAATGTGGTGATTGCGAGTGGTGTGGAGATTGTATATAGTGTTTCTATTAATCTCTGTTGTATCTTCGGTGCCGCCCGATTAATGTGAATATTACATAGTATTAAGACCTTCTGAGGAGGTACCAGACTTGATCTGGTTTACACTGGACTGGGTCCATTCATGTTAATCTATATGTTTGATGTGTTAAACCGGCGTAGTCTGGTTTAATAAAGTATATTGTGTGGAGTTTTTAAGCCGAAAAGTATATTTTTGTGCGATGTTCTAAGCCGAAACGATTGTGTACAAGATTGGTATAAGATCAGCTTTTAAGGTCAGCATCTATAGAATTTAGAGCTAAGATAAATGAAGATTGTGTTGTTTTTTATTGTCAAGCAGTGTGGTTTTAATCTGCACATGTTGTGTGTTCCCCTTCCCCCAGTCACATGAGGTTTATGCTATACTGCTAAGCTAGTTAGCTAGCCAGTTGGCATTACTAGATGGTGAAGTAGTTTGAGTGAAGATACAACTGGTAATTACTAATTAAATACACAGGGATGGTGTAGATGAACGTTGACAGTAGATTGAGTTGTTTAGTTTTTCATGCTTTTCAAAGAAAGTCATTTGAACTTTATTATTTGGGGGAAATAAATAGGAAGTAGGTTTATGAACCGGAAGTACTAGTTGATACATTTGAGAGGAGTTCAAAATAAAACAGCTCCCCTAGCGGACATAATAAGTATTACAGTTAATACATTCTTCACCACACAGATACAAATTACAGGTGGTTTCTTTGAATTGAAGTATTGTAGTTGACTCATTTTATGACATTTGCATAATTTCATAAACTTGAGTATACACTGTACACGGTTTATTTGGATTTGCACCATATTCCTATTTTCATATTACTAAGTCAACTCCTGTTCATTTTTATTTCTTTATTCAGATTTTTAAATGTGCATACTTTCAAAATGTTAATTTAATTTGTCTAATTTTGATTTTGATTTTCCAATTTAAGTTTTACAACATTTTAATTTATTTTTAAAAAACAAACAAAAAAACAACAACCAGATTTTAAAGTTAAGTTCAGGTGACATAGGATATCTTTGTAAAGAATACAAAGGTACTATTCAGAGGATTAGTAATTCATTTTTGATAACTTAATAATATTATCCAAGTACTTAAACATGTTGCCAAAAGACACCAAGTTGAGACCAGTCGCAGAGCCAGGCTCAACTGCAGATATCAAGGAAATGGTAAAAATCAGATCAGATTTAACAGTTCCAAGTAAAAGACAGAAGACATGGAACCAAATGGAGAAACTGTTAGAACAGTGGCAAACGAAAGGATTGATTCCAGCAGATGATCAACCTGGACTAACGGAAGCCCATAGAAAAGCTGTAGTTGAACATGAGAATGCTGAATACCTACAACAGGAAAAAGCATGGATCAAAGCCGGACAACCCTCTTGGTATGGACCTGAAAACATTGCTATGAACAGAGCTGAAAAAAGAAAAGCTATGGTTGCAAGTCTGGTATTCCATCTGGAAGATGCCAGCCAAGGATTGACAAACAGCTTAAATGTGGTAGAACTCAGCAGAAGAATAGAAGAGAAAACCAACAGAGGAATGGAAGAACTCGGCAGAATAATGGAAAAGGAACTTGGGAGAAGAATGGAAGAGGAGACCAACAGAAGAATGGAAGAACTCGGCAGAATAATGGAAAAGGAACTCAACAGAAGAATGGAAGAGCAGCTCAACAGAAGAATGGAAGACGAACTCATCAGAGGAATGGAAGAGAGACGAAAAGCAGATGAAGCACATAATGACATTATTGAAGAGAGACGAAAGGCAGTTGAAGCCCATAATGACATTATTGCCGAAAGACAAAGGGAGGAAGATAAATACCAACAACTTCTGGCGGAAAGACGACAAGAAGATGTAAGATTTCAGGACATGAAGGCAGATAGACAATGGAGAGAAAGGAGAGAACAAGAAGAACGAAGAACTCAAAGAAAACGCAGAACAAACTACTCTCCTGATTATTCCGAAGGACAGGGAGGTGAAGATGACGACGACGGTACACAGTGTGAAACCAGTAGACACTCCCCATACCATGAACAGTCAAAGCGACAACGCGGTTTTGCTTCTCCTCCTGAGAATAATAGTATGGACGAAAATGAGCAACATTACCCTGGGACATGCCCCAAAACGAGAAGAACCAAGAAAATTAAAGAACCAAGACCGGTGCACATACCTCCATGCCATTGATAGCGGCTGGAAGAGGAGGATTTCAATACCAACCATGGATTCACAGGGACATGGAAGCATTAGTGGCGAAACTACCTCCACTCACGAAAGGAGGTCAGAAGTGGGTGACTGATCTGGAGAGATACACAGCCCAAGACCACCTGTGCTTGGGAGATATGAGGGCCCTGCTCGGACGGATTGAAGGAGGACTGGAAGCAGCAGTAGATTCCGAGGCCAATTGCACGCACGACCCAGATGACACTTCATTCAACTACATCAGGTCGAATTATTGGGCTGCTATTCGTCACATCTACCCGACAACACGCAGTTTACATGCCCTCACCGGCCTGAGGAAAGGCACGGAGGAAAACATGCATGCCTTCCTGAAGAGATGCGAAGGAGTGTGGGAGGACTGTACTGGAGAACGACATGACGTTTCGCCGGCTGTCACAATGCTGTTGAAGGACGCGGTCATTAAAGCCCTTCTCCAATCAGTGCAGGCACGCCTTAGAGATGTGGTGGGGTTAGAAGCTAAAATCCCAGAAGAATGGAGACTACATCTCATTCACCATGACATCAAATACCAGGAAATAACAAAGGAAGATGATGAAGAAACAAAGAAACTGGAAAAATTACTTTTGAAGATGCAGGTGGCTGAGAAAGATACTGAAGCTAATCAGATGGCCATACTAGCAGACAAGGCAGGGTGGACACCTCCAACAGTTCAAACTCAGGAAGAACCAGAGAATCAAATGCAGAACCAACAAAGCGGAGGAGGAATTGTATGTCCACAAAACCAAGTTCAGCAGATACCTGTGTATCTTCCTACGCAAGTACAGCCACAAGCACCACAGTATCTTCAACAGCAGACACCTGTGTATCTTCCTACGCAAGTACAGCCACAAGCACCACAGTATCTTCAACAGCAGACACCTGTGTATCTTCCTACGTAAGCACAGCCACAACCACAGCAGTATCTTCCCACACAATTCCAGCGACAGCAAATACCTGTGTATCTTCCAAGCCAAGTACAGTCGCAAGCAAAGTTATATACTCCCATACAGCATCAACAAAAGGGACAATGGAGAGGAAAGCAACGCTCAAGAGGAAGAAGAGATAGCGGCTGCTTCATATGCGGTGATTGTAGACATTTGGCCAGAGATTGCCCCACTTAACAATATCCACCACAAGGTATCACCTCACAATACAGAGGAGAACCAGTGTTAGATATGAGAAAAATTGAGGCGGAAGCATATGCCAGGGCCATGACGAATATTTCTGTTGGACCAGGGGATTGGGTAAATGTAAAAATCCACAAGATGAACTCGTTGCAACCTGTATGGAGTGGACCGTGGGAAGTTGTAGAACGCACTGCAGATGCACTCCGGATCAAAGTTAAAAAAGGAACATGTTGGCACCCACTTACACAGTGTGTAGCCGTACCGCCACATTTCCAGAAACGGCACGGCAGCTGGAACTGATTTTGGAAAACTGGTACAAAACAATAAGGAATCGAACATTTTTACAACGACAGCACCAGGAGATGAGTAAACTCAAGAATCCGTAGAGTGTAAATACATAGAGAAAAACACATTTTTATACTCTAACTGTTTGCACATCATAGACAAGAGATTTAGACAATATAAATAAATGTTCACCAAAAGTAATAAGTATAATGGAAAGTAGACATAGCCCAACACTTTAGTCAAATTATATTGCTGTGATCTGATTGGTGTGCTCTGCAGGTTTACTATTGTTCTAAGTAACAGTGGGATTTAGAATATTGGAGAAAATATGGAGATGTTCTTTCGTAGTGTGTGGGATATGTGATGCTTGAAACATGTAGGTGTTTCAATTTATGGGAGAAAATGGTTTCCTGAAAGAGTTATGTTGGGTAGACATGTAACAATGGAAGAAACCATTTTTAGAGGGAGTTTTTGTAATATCATTAGGAGACATTAATTGTGTTGTTTAGATGGCATTTAACAACTAAGACGGATAGTATGATTAGAAAAAGACAGAGTGGAAAGGGTTGGATTTATTTAACCTCAGTGTGCTAGATTTCTTATTGGTAATGCGTCCCGAGACCTGGACTCCCCCTGAGTCAGAAAGGCTACGACCCCGTCCCTCCAAGCAGACAAAAGACCTAACCCAACAGGAGACTCCTCCTTCTCCATCAAACAGACAGAGAACCAGAGCTGAAACAACAACAACAACAGAACTGCAGCCAGAACTATCTCCACCTGAGGCATCCAGAACCAAACGGCTTGCTGACATACAGAGATACTCTCATCAGTCCCTCAGACCGCGCATGAAGTTCCAAGCTGAGCCACGAGATTTGGCAAGTGCAAAGTGTGAAACTTGAAAGCAGAATCCGCCCTCCATAAAAACAGCGAAGAGACTGTAAAGGAGGAGATGACATGCAAAGCAGTGCAAGAACAGTGGCATGATGTGGGCTGCAGATGTAACTGGGTCAAAGGCTGCCTAAAAGAGTTACAGCGGATGGATTCAAGAGCTGATGGACTGAAGAGAAGACAGAATCAGAGGAGTTGGCATGGTCGATTAGAAGTGAGGAGGCCGGGGTCACGGCTTGAGACAACCAGAGGAGGAGAAAAGGAGAACAGGAATGAGTGAGTTTATACACAAACACACTTATTCAAAAACGCACATAAAAGAGACCACATTTAATAACTTGAATTGACTTGATAAGTACGTGAAGACAAAACTATTTAACCATGAATTAATCAATTTGTAAATAAAAAATAGCAGTAAAGAGGTAAAGTAAAAAAGTAAAGTAAAATTAGAAAATCACACTGAGGGAGACATGATGGAAATATTCACTACACTTTAAGCAGTGGGTGTTTTAGATTACAGAGTAGAACCATATTCTTCAATATTTTCATCATGTAAACAAATTATTATTTTAGAGATTTTTATTCACGTGTGAATAAAGTAGTTATCTCATTTGTTACAATATTGATCACCATTAAAAGGATAGTTTTAGGAACCACTCTATAAGACACATCTCTATTTGTATGGATCATGTTAAAGGAAGAGCTAGTGCCAAGCCAAATATAGTATTCCAATCTAAAGTGTTGATTTCTCCATTGTAGCATAGTTATTACCATAGGAGGGCTTTCAGATGGAAATATGAAATGACTTCTGTTTTAAAATCCTTGATAAAGGAGGGAGTAATTGTTACATGTACGGACACCCAAGGTTCCACACACTGCTAAAGAGTTTAATATTGTTTTTTAAGTAGACCAGAATTGAAGATAGATGAGCTATGAAATACATAGCAGAGCTACACAGATCCTAGTAATGGTTTGACTCAAGATAATAGTTATGTACACAAGTTTCTGAATTAGATATATTAGACATTTTAATACTAATTAGGTGTAAATGAATTGCAGTAGTAGTAGTACTATAAGGAAGTCAGTTTTGTACCAAGTTTCAGGAAAGATGGGAGGCAGAAGTCCAAATGGAAAGTTAGAACCATCTTGAAAATCATAGTTGAAATCGTGAATGAATAAGGAATGGCGTTCCACATATGACATATTTTTGTAGATAAAGGGAACCCGCCTATGCTGAAATACCTCTGAAAAGACTCTGCAGAGCACGACATGGCCAAAAGACCGAGACAAAATTACCTTTGACCCTGACTGACAGTGTGACAAAAGCACTGTCAATGACTGACTCTGGGTTGTACCTGACCAAACCTGACGTGACAACCAGACAGTGTGAGTGTGAATGAATGCCGGCATGTGATCAGTGTAACTGCATGATTCTAAAACAATAACTAACCAAGCATGTTTTTGGACTAACATATTATTTTGGAGCTCCAAGGGAAACGAGAGATTTCCTAAAAATTCGGTAAAATGGGGAAACCGGACATGTGACCCGTGTCTAATTTACTTGATGATATTTTACTCCCACAGGAGTTGGCGGTTTGCAAATGTAAAACTCAAACTAAAATCTGAAGATTCTGTTTCTTTTAGGCCCGAAAGACGGAGAGAAACACTTATTTTCACTGAAGTGTTTACTTTGGAAATGACAATAATGGATGTCAAATTGTGAATGTTCGCTATGTCCCTAACCAATATTTACCTGAAGGTTGTTTCCCCTCCCCATTACAGGATTTTATTACACATGAGTTCATGTGTAA
Organism: Notothenia rossii; assembly: GCF_949606895.1. Classification (NCBI taxonomy): domain Eukaryota; kingdom Metazoa; phylum Chordata; class Actinopteri; order Perciformes; family Nototheniidae; genus Notothenia; species Notothenia rossii. The sequence goes on along the minus strand of NC_136912.1, from coordinate 51,228,730 downwards.
AAAGGGGGGAGTGTGTATAATTTATAAAATGTCAACATGGTTGTAAAATTCACAATTAAAAAATGTCTTTTAAGGATTGAAAGAAACTTTCCGCCCCAACCCAGATGTTCAAACTGAGCATTGAAGATAGTTGTAGGATTAACCTGCTCCATATCTAGGGATAATATACTGTTTGGTGAATGTTGAGATGTTTCTAATATTGATTGAGTTATAACCGGTAACACAGATGCAGAATCAGTGGCCAAGGGGCTACTGTGAGAGATGTAATTCCAGAATGGAATACAGAAGAAGTTGACCTGTGATAATGAAACAATTTTGTAATATTTCAACAGATATTAAAATACCTGAGGTTTGAAATGTAGAAAGAACATATTACATTTAAGCTAAAACATAGTAATGTAATGAGACGGAATTTAATTTAGACAACATCTTGTAACTAGTCTGGTAAAAGAAGTAAAATCCATAGACTTTATTGTTTGGGTCATTATGGGGATATACATTTCATTTAAATTCATAATAGAAAGACATTTGATGACAGTATGTTGGATTTCTGTATTCATTTTTCAGCTTGATAATAGATAGGTAGAAGCAGTATTGCCAGGTGCAATCGATGGGATTTCTGCAAACGATCCAAGCAGAGAATGACGTACCTTACAGGACAGACACACTCAGGAAATCATTCACTCTGACATCATCATGACTTTAGTTGTATTACATAACGTTAGTGTGTTTTTACCACAAACAGGAATAGTTAATTGTTATATTAGATTTGAGAAAGATTACAAGGATTTTATTTAGTTCACCATGAAAATGTTTTTTGTTTGTAACATGCCAATTAGTAAGATTCAAATATCAGCAGGTTCTGAATTATTATTCCTCAGTCCCAGAACCAACAAGAATGTGGATCGAGAGAACTATATCTACTGGAGCCAGCAGAGATTCGTAAATTGCACCAGAGACACAGTAAAAGGATGACACAAACAGTTAGATAAAAACAGACCGATAGAATGGTGCTAGACTTGTTTAAATAAAGAGTAATATTTAGCTATTTTTAGACAGTTTAATCCTTCTTATACTTTGTAAAAGAACAAGTGCCTTTACACCAGATACAGTATGAAGATGATTTATGATGTGAAAGGAGGGCGTTCAACGTTTTCCATACCAAGCTAATTGCTGCTATTTTGCGAAGTGACATTAAAGGTTTAAGCTAGAAGTTATGCACAAATGAAAAACTTCATATTTATGATGAATATGTATTCTTATTTGTATTTTTTACTTTTATGAGTTACCATGCAATGTTCGAATGAAGAACTCATTGATTTCAATATTATTTACATACCTTAAATGGTATGTAAGGAAGGATTGTTAGAAATTAAAATCAATGTTGATATGGCGTAATTTGAATTAAATAAACTATTTGATTTAAATCAGTTTTATTCTGAAAGACCGGAAGTTCTCACTATTAGCTTAACACTTTTATTCTGAAGGTTCGTCACTTCCGGTTAGCATTTAGCATCTGGCGGAATCATACGATTTCAAACCTTGATCCAAGGTGAAATGACATGTGATGTTGTACACTGAGCACACTGGGATTAGCACTCATTTATTGACGCTGAATAATGTTTATTAGGGAATATTTAAATAACCACAGACACCAGAATGATGTAATTTAGCTACAGAAAAAGGCAGGAATTGCATTGGACCCGCCCCCTGACGACGCCGGCCAATAGGAGAAGACCTCAGATGACAACAGGAAGAGCAAGCCAAGAATTGATCTCTTCGACCCCCTGACCTGAACTGACCGGTCGGATGTGGAGAGCGCCTCCACTCGCACATTTCATTTTGTACACCACCGCATCTTTTGTGTAATTAAATGCTGTTAACTTTTATAAGCTTCCCTTGACTCTTTTCAGTCTCTCCTGCCTTCAGGGTTCTAGAATTGCTTTCAGCGGCGCCAGGATTTTTTTGCTGCAGTAGCAAGTAGTAGCAGTAGTTGCTATATGACAGCACGGCGTTGCTAGTTAATTTTCAAAATAAATAAACAAACAATACCAGTGGGCCAAGCACGAGCCTGTTCATATTGTAGCGTTTACCGCTATTCAAGATCACAGATCACTCTAGCCTTCAATGTCGAAAACATTCTCTTTATTTACAGAACCAATCAATAGTATAACACTTTTCCCCACACTCGAACACAACTCCTAGCGTCTCGTACTCCCTGCCTGCACACACCGGAAAACGTACACACACACCTGGAAGGTGTAACTCCCACAAACAACATTGCCTATATAACTTAACTTTACAATGTAATAAATGTACTAAACTGTGCACATCTGATAACACACACACACACACACACACACACACACACACACACACACAAGGAGGGGGGCAGAGCCACTCACCAATGGGTCACATCTGTTACAGCAGGACAATGCGTCTGTTGTTGTGGTTCAAAGCAAACGCGTCTATTACCTCCTGCACATCCAGGGCTCTTGCTCGTTCTGCATTGGACAGCAAAGCCAAATTGCTATTCCTCAAGTCCCCGCTGTTGCTCCTCATGTAGTTTTTCACACGCCGTAAACAAGAAAAGCTGCGTTCGTAGTTTGCAGACGTGACAGGCAGTGTGACCGATATACACAAAAGCCTATGCAAATCAATAAATGCGTCCTTGTATGGCCGGAGAAGGGAGAGAAATTTGTGCGTGGTTTTCACAGTTTGTCCCTGCTGCTGCTGCTTTTTTCGGTCAAGGAGCCGTCGAACTTGGTGCAGTTCTGCAGACAGGTTGTCCGTTTTTACCCCATAATACTGGGCCATGGGTGATAGGTGCTCCAGCTCAAGGAATGACTTGTGAGTTGGATTTAAGGCAGACGTGCCCTGCAGCAAGCCACAAGATTCAGACGAAAACCGCCTTTTCATTTCATTGACAAGTCTATCAATGATAGGGTAGTAGCAGTGCTTGCGGATGTCATCAGAGGAGGTGAGAGGTGGAAGTTTTCCTGTTGGAGCATCAACTACAAACTCTTGTAGGTGGCATGCAGGCTGAGTCTGACGTCGCTCTTGTCTCAACTTGACGGGGATCTCAGTCTTGGTGGAGAGGGCGTGTGCTTTGTCCAAAATTTCCTCCTATGATTTTTCATTTCTCTTTTCGGAGAGGGATGTAATTACCGACTCAACAAGATCCGTAGCAGAGGCCAGTTGCAGATCTGGGGACTGTAAATGGTCGGACAAGAATTTGGTGGCTCGAAACATATCCTCAAATAGAGCGAGTTGCACAGCAAACTGACTGTCTATCAGTGCCTTCACTGCTCTGGCTTCTGTATTCCTGCGAGCGTTTGACTGCGTGATGACCTCATCGAGTGTGGCACAGATAGCTGGCAGGGCTTTCTGAATGTCCCACAGTGCTGAATACTGACAAGCCCATCTAGTGTCTGACAGCTTTTTTAGTTCAACTGGCTTTTCTTTTGGTTCAAGTTCCTTTTATTTTGTATGGAAAATGTTGTGCACAACAGAGCCAGAAAAAAAATTATACAGCATCTGCACAACTTCAAAAAAATCCCCTGCTGGTCTTACATTCTTGACACAGTCAACAAAAACTAAATTTAGCCGGTGGGCATGGCAATGTACATAAAGGGCCTGTGGCACCTCCTTCCGAAATCTCTCCTGCACACCGTTATTACACCCCGACATGACAGCGGCACCGTCGTAGCATTGGCCAATGCAGATGTTGTGATCAATGTTGCATTTACTGAGCGTATGTTTGATCATTGTCAAAAGTGAATCTGCGTCTAGTCCATCAGCTGGGGTGAAGTGAAGGAACTCCTCCTTTATGCCATCATCATGTATATACCACACTGCCAGAGACACCTGCTCCTTTTTACTCACGTCTTTGCTCTCATCCACCATCAGTGCAAACACTCCAGCTTCCTGTGCTTCCCGACTGATTTGATCCCTGACCATATTTGATATCAGCTCAATTAGCTCATCTTGTATGTCGTGGTGTGTGTACTTTGCATTTCTTGGATTGTCAGATTTTTTTTTCTCCACAGTTTTGTCAAACTTGCCAATCAGGTCTACAAGTTCAATGAAGTTCCCCCTGTTGGCTGCTTCACTCTCCCTATGCCCCCGTAGTGCAATGGTTTGACACGCAGTGTTACGCAATGCTTCCACAACTGCCCGCATATATTCCCTGTTTTCACATACAGTTTTTTAATGTCCCTCGCTGAGTGCGTTGCTGATTTTTGAGCCACTCTCTTTCCTTACTTTAAATTCAGACCATGCATCCATGGCACATTTATGTCCATTGCTTACATCATGTGTAATGAATGACTGCTTGGCTTTAACCCAGGTGCTAAATCCGTCATGGGTAAAGGCGGTTTCTTTATGGAACCGGCGTCCTTCGTGAGCAAAATGCCTGCAGGCAAAACAAAATACACCGTCCATAGTCACTGAGTACTCGAGCCAAGTGTATTGCTCGTACCATCGGCGATTGAATGACCGCATTTGCAGTCCGTACTTCTTGGTCGGGTATTTTCTAAGCATGGGACGTCTTGGTCCATCAGAGGCTGACTGGCTGATGTCAATTACGGTGTGGAGGGGTCGGGGAGCAGCGCTAGCTCCGCTGGTTCCACTGCATCTCGCCGTAGCAGCTAGCTGTTCCTGCTGCTGCGGGGGCAGTGGGTCAGTTGGCGGGGCCGGGGGCACCTGTTCTTCGTGTTCCCAATCCTCCCGGTTATCATTAGTAATAGTAACATTGGGATCCTTGTGGATAGTAGGGTTGTCCGGCTGGACCGGCTCCGTTTGAGATCGCGGTCATTTTCGCTGGCTTGTTAGAAATTGTTCCATTTTCGATCTGTGTGTTCACTTCACATACTGAGAATTCGCGCTTTAACTTACAAAGACCCCAGAAAGATCTCGCGAGCATGTGTAAATATATATAGATACATTTTTTTCATTACAAAACAATGGGGTTGCTAAGCCGTTGCTAGGCCAATTCCTGGAGTTGCTATAGCAACTGCCAGCAACCCCCTGGCGCCACCCCTGGCAAGCTGGGAGAGCCAGACCGCAGTTCATTTCCTCATATTCCAAACGACAAATTACGGTAGCAAATCACCCGGTTCTTTACGACCAGAACTATTTACCGGGATACAAACCGGAGGAACCAGGCATGGAGGGAGGTGGCAGAGACAGTGGGTGAAACTGGTAGGTTTTCGCCTGTTTGGGGAGTTTATATCCAGTTTACTTCGTTTTAACATTGCTATTGCTTTGTATGTCGAGGGCGGGGGATTCATGTGATTGGTTGTTGGTCGCATTGCTCGCAAAAAATCGCCAAGCTTCAGACACGCCCAGCATCAAGATTTTTCAAGATTTTTTTCATGCCTGTGTGTGGACGGGCCGTTACATTTTACAAGATAAGTAATACCAGAGCAGTGTTTACGACATGCAGAGATCAGATCAAATCCCCTGACAGACTCACACACTTTGGTGATGTCCTCATCTGATAATGATGTTTCATTTTTAGCAGCAAAGTAACATTACTCAAGGTCAGGGCTGCCAACACTCACGCATTGAGCGTGAGAGTCACGCAATTAACCCATATCTCACGCACTCACGCCACACTTGCCTTTCCTCACGCTAAGTTTTCTTCCAAAATAAATGTATATAAATAAATAAAGTGAAGGAACAGCAAACCGAGCGGTCTACGAAATGAGACGGTCTTCTGTCTTAGTTCAGTAAAGTTGGAACGATATTGGGAGATTCTGATTTCAAGGATCAATAACTCATGAACAAAACGTTGTTCAGACACAAATTACGTCTCCTAAGTACCGTGGTAAGGTTGACAACGAACTAGAATCACATTTTGATCAAAAAAACCAATACGCGCCGTCCTCCGAGCTGGACACATTACATTGGTCTCTATCCGCAGCCGGAGAAGAAACGAGTGCTCAGGGACCGTCTGCAAAGTGCAACTCCGAAAAAAGAGAATACAATAATATTCAATCACTATTATACAGCTTATTACTACCAAACTCACTACACACATTAATAGTCTCCTGTGTGTCATACTACATCAAGGAGTTTGGAAGAATATGCTTTTGAATAATTTTGGGGAATATTTATAATTTAAAATCTTCAATAAATATGGCAATAACTTAACTATTATACAGTATATTTCTTCCAAACTCACTACTTGCATTGTTGTTGTTAGCATCTGGTTAGCTTAACGGATATTAAAAGCTGTTTCTAAAACAAGGAAAGGAAGAGCTCTGTCCAGTCAGACTGAGAGATAACTACAGCTCAGTGAGGTAAGGGACACTCTGTTTAGATAGTTAACTTTAGTCTAGTTATCTGGGTCTCAAACGTTTTGGTCACCATTTATGAGAATAAATGAAAAGCAGTTATAAAATACTATATGACAGTAAAACAAGAATACAGTTTAAAGAGTGAGTGATTGGTAAAATATCTATAAAGAAAAAGAAAATCTGTTTACCATAAATTCATTTTGCTCTCCAAGTGCAAAAACCTCTAACGTGCATTACATTGACCATTTTAAATACAACTTAACTCTCTCAACTTGTGAAATAACGTTCATTTAACATATACTTAAATAACTATCACGTTTTTCAGGGGGCAACACAAACTGCAGAAAACGTTAGATGCTAACTGTTTTTAGCTAAGACAGCTAGCTCGTAACAATAGCCTCCTAGCAAACTTAAGGTTACGTTAACATTAACTTAACGTTGTAAGAAAGCAAAACGAACCTTTGAGAAATCTTTTACTCTCAGACTGGGTGTAATTGTGTAGCGTTGCTTACCGTCAGCACCTCTGCGGCTGTCGGATTAACACAGATGAATGCACTTTTAACACTCACGCAGCCAGAATTCCTGCTCTTTTCCTGGGTTACAAAGTGAGGTGACGCAGCCTGTCCTCTGAGTCTCCCCGCCTCTCAGAGACTTATTTCTGGGTAAAAAAAGCCATGTGCTCCGCCCCCTGGATCTCTGCATGTGTGTGTGCCTGTGAGTCTCTGGCTACTGTCCACATGCCCGCATTATGAGGCACTATTTTCGGATACATTTTCTCATTTTCACAACTTTTCATGTTTTTATTATGTATATTGTTGTATTATTATTATTATTATTGTATATATGTATACTGTGTATACTGTTTTTGTAAAAATCATGTGATTATTAAATAAATAATAAAACATGAATATAACCTTGAAGGTTCCCAGGGGCAAATACAGTGCCAGGTGTCAGACTATTTAAAATATGTTTACCCAGGATTCAGACACCTTCCCTGGCTTGTAAAATGCGGTGATGCGCCCTGGAGGTATCATACTATTTTAAACAACTTTTCCCCGCCTTTCAAACACTTGTTCCTGGGTTATAGCCTGTCATTTTGCAGGATATAATTTAACATGGAATCTCTCCTGGAAATGGACATATTCTGTGCATTTCCAGGAGAGGTTACATGTTAAATTATATCCTGCAAAATGACAGGCTACAACTCTCTTCCAGACGTTTAAAAAAACTTTTCCGACTATTTTAAACAACTTTTCCCCGCCTTTCAAACACTTGTTCCTGGGTTATAGCCTGTCATTATGCAGGATATAATTTAACATGGAATCTCTCCTGAAAATGGACATATTCTGTGCATTTCCAGGAGAGGTTACATGTTAAATTATATCCTGCAAAATGACAGGCTACAACTCTCTTCCAGACGTTTAAAAACACTTTTCCGACTATTTTAAACAACTTTTCCCCGCCTTTCAAACACTTGTTCCTGGGTTATAGCCTGTCATTTTGCAGGATATAATTTAACATGGAATCTCTCCTGGAAATGGACATATTCTGTGCATTTCCAGGAGAGGTTACATGTTAAATTATATCCTGCAAAATGACAGGCTACAACTCTCTTCCAGACGTTTAAAAAAACTTTTCCGACTATTTTAAACAACTTTTCCCCGCCTTTCAAACACTTGTCCCTGGGTTATAGCCTGTCATTATGCAGGATATAATTTAACATGGAATCTCTCCTGAAAATGGACATATTCTGTGCATTTCCAGGAGAGGTTACATGTTAAATTATATCCTGCAAAATGACAGGCTACAACTCTCTTCCAGACGTTTAAAAACACTTTTCCGACTATTTTAAACAACTTTTCCCCGCCTTTCAAACACTTGTTCCTGGGTTATAGCCTGTCATTTTGCAGGATATAATTTAACATGGAATCTCTCCTGGAAATGGACATATTCTGTGCATTTCCAGGAGAGGTTACATGTTAAATTATATCCTGCAAAATGACAGGCTACAACTCTCTTCCAGACGTTTAAAAACACTTTTCCGACTATTTTAAACAACTTTTCCCCGCCTTTCAAACACTTGTTCCTGGGTTATAGCCTGTCATTTTGCAGGATATAATTTAACATGGAATCTCTCCTGGAAATGGACATATTCTGTGCATTTCCAGGAGAGGTTACATGACGAAGCCCCGAACACTTTTCCCCTCCCCCGTTGCAATGTACAACGGAGAGGGGAATCCAGACTTCCCCTCCTCCGTTGTAAAAAACCGTTCATGTTTTCCAAGCTACTGTCTGCACGAAATCGGAAACCCGGTTTTTGAGAGGACTCAGAAAAAAAACGGCTGTGTAACTTCATGGAGGAATTCATACGCTGTATGTGCACTCTGGCTCGGATACATTTTGTTGCCCGGAGACCCCCCAGCATGGTTCTTACCAAACTTTAAGTTTTTGAACTGGGCTCCGGAGGAAGGCAAGGGGAGTTGACAGGGGACTCAATCCGCCTCATGAGGCACTATTCTCGGATACATTTCAACACTTTTAGCCATTTTTGATGGTTCTCCAAAAAATAACTCTGACTTTTTCAGAGTGTGGAGGAATGCAAGGGGAGTTGACAGGGGACTCGATCCGCCTCATGAGGCACTATTCTCGGATACATTTCAACACTTTTAGCCATTTTTGATGGTTCTCCAAAAAATAACTCTGACTTTTTCAGAGTGTGGAGGAATGCAAGGGGAGTTGACAGGGGACTCGATCCGCCTCATGAGGCACTATTCTCGGATACATTTCAACACTTTTAGCCATTTTTGATGGTTCTCCAAAAAATAACTCTGACTTTTTCAGAGTGTGGAGGAATGCGAGGGGAGTTGACAGGGGACTCTACCCGCCTTATGGGGCACTATTCTCGGATACATTTCAACACTTTTAGCCATTTTTGATGGTTCTCCAAAAAATAACTCTGACTTTTTCAGAGTGTGGAGGATTGCAAGGGGAGTTGACAGGGGACTCGATCCGCCTCATGAGGCACTATTCTCGGATACATTTCAACACTTTTAGCCATTTTCGATGGTTCTCCAAAAAATAACTCTGACTTTTTCAGTGTGGAGGAATGCAAGGGGAGTTGACAGGGGACTCGATCCGCCTCCTGAGGCACTATTCTCGGATACATTTCAACACTTTTAGCCATTTTTGATGGTTCTCCAAAAAATAACTCTGACTTTTTCAGAGTGTGGAGGAATGCAAGGGGAGTTGACAGGGGACTCGATCCACCTCATGAGGCACTATTCTCGGATACATTTCAACACTTTTAGCCATTTTTGATGGTTCTCCAAAAAATAACTCTGACTTTTTCAGAGTGTGGAGGAATGCAAGGGGAGTTGACAGGGGACTCGATCCGCCTCATGAGGCACTATTCTCGGATACATTTCAACACTTTTAGCCATTTTTGATGGTTCTCCAAAAAATAACTCTGACTTTTTCAGAGTGTGGAGGAATGCGAGGGGAGTTGACAGGGGACTCTACCCGCCTTATGGGGCACTATTCTCGGATACATTTCAACACTTTTAGCCATTTTTGATGGTTCTCCAAAAAGTAAAGTGTTACTTTGTGAGTGTGGAGGAATGCGAGGGGAGTTGACAGGGGACTCTACCCGCCTTATGGGGCACTATTCTCGGATACATTTCAACACTTTTAGCCATTTTTGATGGTTCTCCAAAAAGTAAAGTGTTACTTTGTGAGTGTGGAGGAATGCGAGGAGAGTTGACAGGGGACTCTACCCGCCTTATGGGGCACTATTCTCGGATACATTTTTTCATTTTCACCCATTTTTTATGGAACTCCAAAAAGACAAGTTAGTCTTTTTTTTCCCTTTCTCTTCTGATTTCTCACTGATTGAATGGCAAACGTGATCCGCCATCGGAGGGCCTCCGCCGGCCCGGCCTCGTGCCGGTGCTCTGGCGGTCGGTTCCTCCGAACTGCGGGTTCGACTCTGATGGCCGGTAGGGACGAGGGAAACGTTGGGGGGGTCTGCTGGAGGCTCCTGCTGGAGTCTTGCGTTTCACTGGGACCTGGCTCGAAAAACTCGAAACAATGACTCCAGTGCGGTGTTGCGGCCATGCGCCTCCGGGTACCAGACTCCCCTGCCTCCTCCGTGTTGCGTGGGCTGCGTGGGGGTAACCCTGCGTGTCCGTTACCCTGCGTGTCTCTTACCTCCCAGGCCGACCGATATGAAGCGTTTCCAAGACGAACCGTGTGACTCAGGGGTCCCACCACGGGTTCCGTAGCGGGGTGGAAGTTCCACCTCCCCACTTCGCAGCGGAATGCAAGACAGACACCTGATTCTCTCATCCTCCACTGTGGCATAGCGGCCTTAGTCGGCTGCGGCATTCAGCAATTGGCCTTGCTCCGGGCACAGGACCCTACTTCATCAAACTACCTGTTTGATCCTGCGTAACAACCACATATATGCTTGTCTGCAAATACATTGATCGAATGGCAAACGTGACCCGCCATCGGAAGGCCTCCGCCGGCCCGGCCTCGTGCCGGTGCTCTGGCGGTCGGTTCATCCAAACTGCGGGTTTGACTCTGCTCCTGGGGCTGACAAAGTCAGCGGCGAATGCCGGAGCGCATATATGCTTGTCTGCAAAGAGGGACATGCCTGGTCCCGCCCGGGTGTTCTTCTACGGCTAGTGTCCAGCCAGCTGCGGTATCAGCAAATTTGACCCGCCATCGGAGGGCCTCCTCCCCGGGTCCAGCTTCCGGTGCTTGGCGGTCGGTTCATTAAAATTGCGGGTGCTCCTGGAGCGGACAAAGATATGTGTATTTGCCTGAAGGATGGAAATAAACAAAGAATGATATTTTACAGGACATGACGGATATGTGTTTTTTCCAGGCTTTTTGGAAATAAACCAAATGTGATATTGCAGGGCATTACGTGGCTCATTTTACCCATGTGATGTTGTGCAGTACATTACTGAGCTCATTTAACGATATGGTGTACCAGGCGAATTGGGATGCTGCCATGTCCCAACTGGTCTCCGGAGGAATATAAGGAGAGTTGACAGGGGACTCTGCCCAGTGCTCATGAACCAAATGAGGGGTGTGTTAGAGGGGAAGGCTCTGGCTGTTTCTGCAGCCTCTGCTTCTACCTTCTCTCCCCACCCCGATACCAGCGCGTGCCTGCTGTAAAAGGCAGGTGCACGGGCTCTGACTGCCACTAACTCTGAGCCTGGCTCCCGAGCAGCACGTTCTCCCCGGCAGTCCACCAGCAGATGAAAAACACCCACCTCTCCGCCTCTTCCGAGGGACGAGGGAACCGCGCGGGGGGGTCTGCTGGAGGTTCCTGCCGGGTAATCCGTACTGCGTTTCACCGGGACCTGGCTCGAAAAACTCGGAACTCTGACTCCAGTGCGGTGTGGCGGTCTCGCCCTGGCCGTCCACCGTGCGCCTCTTGTTACCTGACACCTCCGGGGGCAGGTGCGAGGGGTTCAATGCACCAAATGAGGGGTGTGTTAGAGGGGAAGGCTCTGCCTGTTTCTGCAGCCTCTGCTTCTACCTTCTCTCCCCACCCCGATACCAGCGTGTGCCTGCTGTAAAAGGCAGGTGCACAGGCTCTCACTGCCACTAACTCTGAGCCTGGCTCCCGAGCAGCACGTTCTCCCCGGTAGTCCGCCAGCAGATGAAAAACACCCACCTCTCCGCCTCTTCCGAGGGACGAGGGAACCGTGTGGGGGGGTCTGCTGGAGGTTCCTGCCGGGTGCTCCGTACTGCGTTTCACCGGGACCTGGCTCGAAAAACTCGGAACTCTGACTCCAGTGCGGTGCGGTCTCGCCCTGGCCGTCCACCGTGCGCCTCCGGGTACCTGACTCCCCTGCCTCCTCCGGGGGCAGGTGCGAGGGGTTCAATGCCTCCTCCCCCCGCTGCGGCGAAAGCCGGAGCGGGATGGAGCGCCCGGAGGTACTGTTATCCCCATGTTTTTGTACCCAAAACTGTCTTGTGAGCTCGTGGCAGAACCATGAAACAGAAAACAATCAATGTATCGGACCCATCACCAGCCCCGCGTTGGTGCGGAGGTGGGACCATTTTAACCAGGTGGTAACCCAAGTCCTCCCCTTGGTCCGTGTTCCCTGCATTGAAGCATCGGACCCATGGTTGCAATCACCAGTTGGCTAACGCATATAAACGGAGAAACAGAAAACCATTTAAATAGAATTCATTGTGTGTGTTTTGGGAAGGATGTTGACCGAATGCCCGGTGTGCAGTCTCCGCTATCTGGCTTTGAATAAGCACCTTAAGCACAAACATGCAGTGCGGAACCTGGAGGAAAGAGGCATCATTCTTAAAATGGCCAGGGGTAGAATAAATGTTCCGACCAAACCCTGTCCCATCACAGGGTGTTCGTATGCTGGGAAGAAACTACACCGTCATGTAACTCGTGACCACCCTGAGTTCTCCCGAGATGAGGCACATCAGGTCATGGCAAGGCTGAAGCATAGTGTGGCCATGCAGTTGCTCCATGACCTCCGAGAGACTAATCCCATCATTGGAATGGCTACATTATTGGATATAGACAATGAGGAGGAATACCCGGTGCACCTTCCACCCTTTTCCCCACATACCGAGTGTGACGAAGAGGACTGCATGCAGGTGAGGCTGGACAATGTGGCATTGAGGGCTCAGAAGGATGCCCTCATTGATGAGGTGAAGACCCTGTGCTCCAGGCTAAAACAGGGTCTAAAACCCAGGAAGCAGAATGCCACTGCTGCTCTGCTTGAGGAAGACAAAAAATGTATACGATTTAAGGGCGTAGCAATCTCAAGTACCCCCGGCATGAACACAGTAGCCTCCGGCAGCAATACCCCTCTCAAGACCCCGGTGAAGACTGTCATGCGGTCCATAGAAGCCTCTGCGAGTGAGACCCTTCTCAAGTCTGTGATGCGGTCCCCAGAAGCCTCCGGAAGCAAGACCCCGGTGAAGACTGTCATGCGGTCCCCAGAAGCCTCCGGAAGTGAGACCCCGGTGAAGACTGTCATGCGGTCCCCAGAAGCCTCCGGAAGCAAGACCCCGGTGAAGACTGTCATGCGGTCCCCAGAAGCCTCCGGAAGCAAGACCCCGGTGAAGACTGTCATGCGGTCCCCAGAAGCCTCCGGAAGCAAGACCCCGGTGAAGACTGTCATGCGGTCCCCAGAAGCCTCCGGAAGCAAGACCCCGGTGAAGACTGTCATGCGGTCCATAGAAGCCTCTGCGAGTGAGACCCCTCTCAAGTCTGTGATGCGGTCCCCAGAAGCCTCCGGAAGCAAGACCCCGGTGAAGACTGTCATGTGGTCCCCAGAAGCCTCCGGTAGTGAGACCCCGGTGAAGACTGTCATGCGGTCCATAGAAGCCTCTGCGAGTGAGACCCCTCTCAAGTCTGTGATGCGGTCCCCAGAAGCCTCCGGAAGCAAGACCCCGGTGAAGACTGTCATGTGGTCCCCAGAAGCCTCCGGTAGTGAGACCCCGGTGAAGACTGTCATGCGGTCCATAGAAGCCTCTGCGAGTGAGACCCCTCTCAAGTCTGTGATGCGGTCCCCAGAAGCCTCCGGAAGCAAGATCCCGGTGAAGACTGTCATGCGGTCCGTAGAAGCCTCCTGTAGTGAGACCCCTGTATGCCAGAAGACCCGTGCGTCTGTCTCCAATAAGCTGAAAGCTAATATGGCTAAGGACTGGCCCTCTCCCCAAAATCAATGGTCCACTGGGAAGGGACGGGGGAATACCATGCGTGAAATCACGTTGCCTAAAAGCATGGAGACGTACATTCAGACATACAGAGGTCATTGTGAGGGTCTCGCACCGACAGTAAAACGGAAAGAGAATTGTATGTCCAATGTCAGCCGGATAAAGAACTTCCTAGTATTCATGGCCCCTGGTGTTGACCGGCTGTCAGACTGGCTGTTTCTTAAAGACACAAAGAGGGTCCGTGGCTGGAGCGGGTATATTTCAGAGTCGGGCCGGACAGTCACAACATCGCTGTTGTTCCTGAAGACTGTGAACCATTTCCTGAGGTACATGTCTGCATCAAAGCTCCGGGGGTGCAGGCTCACCCAGTCTGATATGACCCACATCATCAGAGAGGTGAAAGCCAACATTAACGATTTGAAAAAGTCTGTCACTCTCCACCAGTTTAAGGTGAAGAGGGACAAGCTGGATCGTCTGCCGAGCCAGGCGGAGCTTCTCGCCGCCATGGCGGCCGCTGAGAAGCGCATCCCTGATCTCCTTGACCTGATGGCTAGCAATCCGACCTCAATCACCCAGTACCTGCTATATGGCTATCTAACCCTCCATTGGAGCCTCCTGTATGGCCACCGTCCGGGTGTGTACGCAAACATGACCAACACGGAGGTCTTTGAGGCGGACAGAAGGGGCACTGCTGAGGGCTACATCATCCACGTGCAGGATCACAAGACTGCCAAGACATTTGGTGAAGCACAGCTGGTGCTTACAATAAAGGAGTTTAGCTGGGTCATGCGGTGGATGGGGATAAAAGAGGGCTTGTCGGGTCCTCAGAGTGAATTCTTCCTTTTCACATCGGGGAAGCAGGCTTCCAAGAACCTGAACGCTCACTTGAAGAGGGCTTGGGCTGATGCTGGGCTAGAAACAGCGGTCACCTTCACCATCTTGCGCACTGCCCTGGCTGACAATATCAAGCATCACCAAGATCCAGAAAACAGGTCGATTCTCGCTAGGTTTATGTGCCACGACGTAAGCACTGCAGACCGGTTCTACACGAAAACGCCTGGAATAAAGGAGGCATTGAAGATCCGCTCCATGTTCAGGGCGGCGGCAGCAGCTGCAGCAGCATCATCATCAGAAGGAGGTCTACCACCGTCAGCTCCCTCCGAAGAGGACTCAGGGGCGGAGAGCAGCGATACCTCTTCTTCAGGACCGATTGATACTCCTGATGAGGGGAAAGGGGCCGTGGACTCAACCTTTTTTCCCCGGTGCACTGTACAAGTTAGACGGCTAATATGGCCCCCAGGCCCCTGTTAATCATGTTGTAATCATGTTGTTATTATGTTTATTTTGTATACTGTTTTTGTAAAAATGGTGTGATAATTAAATAAATAAAAAAACATGAGTATAACCTTGAAGGTTCCCAGGGGCAAATACAGTGCCAGGTATCAGACTATTTAAACAATGTGTACCAATGATTAAGACACCTTCCCTGGCTTGTAAAATGCGGTGATGCGCCCTGGACGTATCAGACTATTTTAAACAACTTTTCCCTGCCTTTCAAACACGTATCCCTGGGTGTTTTAGCCTGTCATTTTGCAGGATATAATTTAACATTGACCCTCTCCTGAAAATGGACATATTCTGTGCATTTCCGGGAGAGGTTACATGTTAAATTATATCCTGCAAAATGACAGGCTACAACTCTCTTCCAGACGTTTAAAAACACTTTTCCGACTATTTTAAACAACTTTTCCCCGCCTTTCAAACACTTGTTCCTGGGTTATAGCCTGTCATTTTGCAGGATATAATTTAACATGGAATCTCTCCTGGAAATGGACATATTCTGTGCAATTCCAGGAGAGGTTACATGTTAAATTATATCCTGCAAAATGACAGGCTACAACTCTCTTCCAGACGTTTAAAAACACTTTTCCGACTATTTTAAACAACTTTTCCCCGCCTTTCAAACACTTGTTCCTGGGTTATAGCCTGTCATTTTGCAGGATATCATTTAACATGGAATCTCTCCTGGAAATGGACATATTCTGTGCATTTCCAGGAGAGGTTACGTGTTAAATGATATCCTGCAAAATGACAGGCTACAACTCTCTTCCAGACGTTTAAAAACACTTTCACCGACCATTTAAACATTATGTCTGGCTTGTAAAGTGCGGTGATGAGCCCTGACAGTATCAGACTATTTAAAGGGTTACCAGGAGCATGAGAATATCCTCCAAAGAAGGGGTGGTAGTGTCATGAATAAGGCCGAATATGGATGCCGATGTGCGGACGGTAAATCACCGCAAAATCCACCCCCTTTAGGGTAACCAGGGGCATGAAGTTCTGTAGGGTGTGAACATCTGGGTTTAGTCCGTGGGGGAGTGCTTAAGTCCGGGGGCCCGGGGTCTCACGGTGCACAAGGTTATGGAAGTACCACTGTTGCCAGAGGTCCTCACTCCGTCCTTTGGGGCTCTGTCAGGGGCTACAGAGAGGTGGTTTTCCCGGTCCCTCTCCTGGAGGTATGAAATAACCTGAGCTCCATGTGAGGGAGAGAGGCTGGAGGTCATTAGGCCGTCCTTTGGGGCTCTGTGAGGTGCTTTTCCCGGTCTATTTTAATGGAAGTCTGACATGAGCAGAGTGTGCATGTGAGGGAGCCGTGCTGGAGCTGCTTAGTCCGTCCTTTGGGGCTCTGTGAGGTGCTTTTCCCGGTCCATTTTAATGTAAGTCTGACATGAGCAGAGTGTGCATGTGAGGGAGCCGTGCTGGAGCTGCTTAGTCCGTCCTTTGGGGCTCTGTGAGGGGCTAAATAGAGGTGTTTTCCCCGGTCTATTTTAATGTAAGTCTGACATGAGCAGAGTGTGCATGCTTTGAAACTAATCCACCCACGCTTAGCATGCTACTTTAGGGTATAAATCGTACCTTGTCACCATGCACTGTGCTCCCTGGGACGACGCGCCCTCCTGTGGGGACACATGAGAACTGCACTCAAATCACTTTGTGCTTTTTAAACAGTTTAACATATTTTTTTCCACATTTAAAAACCGCTTTCTGCCCTGGAAATCATTTCTAATCATTATTACCGTTATGGAGGGGCTGCAGGAACACTTTCCCCGCCTTGCAAACATTTATTCCTGGTTAAAATAATCAATTTGTTCCGCCTGCTTTCCGTCAGCACCTCTGCGGCTGTCGGATTAACACAGATGAATGCACTTTTAACACTCACGCAGCCATAATTCCTGCTCTTTTCCTGGGTTACAAAGGGAGGTGACGCAGCCTGTCCTCTGAGTCTCCCCGCCTCTCAGAGACTTATTTCTGGGTAAAAAAAGCCATGTGCTCCGCCCCCTGGATCTCTGCATGTGTGTGTGCCTGTGAATCTCTGGCTACTGTCCACATGCCCGCATTATGAGGCACTATTTTCGGATACATTTTCTCATTTTCACCACTTTTCATGTTTTTATTATGTATATTGTTATATTATTATTATTATTGTATAGATGTATACTGTGTATACTGTTTTTGTAAAAATCATGTGATTATTAAATAAATAATAAAACATGAATATAACCTTGAAGGTTCCCAGGGGCAAATACAGTGCCAGGTGTCAGACTATTTAAAATATGTTTACCCAGGATTCAGACACCTTCCCTGGCTTGTAAAATGCGGTGATGCGCCCTGGAGGTATCAGACTATTTTAAACAACTTTCCCCCGCCTTTCAAACACTTGTTCCTGGGTTATAGCCTGTCATTTTGCAGGATATAATTTAACATGGAATCTCTCCTGGAAATGGACATATTCTGTGCATTTCCAGGAGAGGTTACATGTTAAATTATATCCTGCAAAATGACAGGCTACAACTCTCTTCCAGACGTTTAAATACACTTTTCCGACTATTTTAAACAACTTTTCCCCGCCTTTCAAACACTTGTTCCTGGGTTATAGCCTGTCATTTTGCAGGATATCATTTAACATGGAATCTCTCCTGGAAATGGACATATTCTGTGCATTTCCAGGAGAGGTTACATGTTAAATTATATCCTGCAAAATGACAGGCTACAACTCTCTTCCATACGTTTAAAAACACTTTTCCGACTATTTTAAACAACTTTTCCCCGCCTTTCAAACACTTGTTCCTGGGTTATAGCCTGTCATTTTGCAGGATATCATTTAACATGGAATTTCTCCTGGAAATGGACATATTCTGTGCATTTCCAGGAGAGGTTACGTGTTAAATCATATCCTGCAAAATGACAGGCTACAACTCTCTTCCAGACGTTTAAAAACACTTTCACCGACCATTTAAACATTATTTCTGGCTTGTAAAGTGCGGTGATGAGCCCTGACAGTATCAGACTATTTAAAGGGTTACCAGGAGCATGAGAATATCCTCCAAAGAAGGGGTGGTAGTGTCATGAATAAGGCCGAATATGGATGCCGATGTGCGGACGGTAAATCACCGCAAAATCCACCCCCTTTAGGGTAACCAGGGGCATGAAGTTCTGTAGGGTGTGAACATCTGGGTTTAGTCCGTGGGGGAGTGCTTAAGTCCGGGGGCCCGGGGTCTCACGGTGCACAAGGTTATGGAAGTACCACTGTTGCCAGAGGTCCTCACTCCGTGCTTTGGGGCTCTGTCAGGGGCTACAGAGAGGTGGTTTTCCCGGTCCCTCTCCTGGAGGTATGAAATAACCTGAGCTCCATGTGAGGGAGAGAGGCTGGAGGTCATTAGGCCGTCCTTTGGGGCTCTGTGAGGTGCTTTTCCCGGTCTATTTTAATGGAAGTCTGACATGAGCAGAGTGTGCATGTGAGGGAGCCGTGCTGGAGCTGCTTAGTCCGTCCTTTGGGGCTCTGTGAGGTGCTTTTCCCGGTCCATTTTAATGTAAGTCTGACATGAGCAGAGTGTGCATGTGAGGGAGCCGTGCTGGAGCTGCTTAGTCCGTCCTTTGGGGCTCTGTGAGGGGCTAAATAGAGGTGTTTTCCCCGGTCTATTTTAATGTAAGTCTGACATGAGCAGAGTGTGCATGTGAGGGAGCCGTGCTGGAGCTGCTTAGTCCGTCCTTTGGGGCTCTGTGAGGGGCTAAATAGAGGTGTTTTTCCCGGTCTATTTTAATGTAAGTCTGACATGAGCAGAGTGTGCATGCTTTGAAACTAATCCACCCACGCTTAGCATGCTACTTTAGGGTATAAATCGTACCTTGTCACCATGCACTGTGCTCCCTGGGATGACGCGCCCTCCTGTGGGGACACATGAGAACTGCACTCAAATCACTTTGTGCTTTTTAAACAGTTTAACATATTTTTTTCCACATTTAAAAACCGCTTTCTGCCCTGGAAATCATTTCTAATCATTATTACCGTTATGGAGGGGCTGCAGGAACACTTTCCCCGCCTTGCAAACATTTATTCCTGGTTCAAATAATCAATTTGTTCCGCCTGCTTTCCGTCAGCACCTCTGCGGCTGTCGGATTAACACAGATGAATGCACTTTTAACACTCACGCAGCCAGAATTCCTGCTCTTTTCCTGGGTTACAAAGTGAGGTGACGCAGCCTGTCCTCTGAGTCTCCCCGCCTCTCAGAGACTTATTTCTGGGTAAAAAAAGCCATGTGCTCCGCCCCCTGGATCTCTGCATGTGTGTGTGCCTCCTGTGAGTCTCTGGCTACTGTCCACATGCCCACATTATGAGGCACTATTTTCGGATACATTTTCTCATTTTCACCACTTTTCATGTTTTTATTATGTATATTGTTATATTATTATTATTATTGTATAGATGTATACTGTGTATACTGTTTTTGTAAAAATCATGTGATTATTAAATAAATAATAAAACATGAATATAACCTTGAAGGTTCCCAGGGGCAAATACAGTGCCAGGTGTCAGACTATTTAAAATATGTTTACCCAGGATTCAGACACCTTCCCTGGCTTGTAAAATGCGGTGATGCGCCCTGGAGGTATCAGACTATTTTAAACAACTTTTCCCCGCCTTTCAAACACTTGTTCCTGGGTTATAGCCTGTGATTTTGCAGGATATAATTTAACATGGAATCTCTCCTGGAAATGGACATATTCTGTGCATTTCCAGGAGAGGTTCCATGTTAAATTATATCCTGCAAAATGACAGGCTACAACTCTCTTCCAGACATTTAAATACACTTTTCCGACTATTTTAAACAACTTTTCCCCTCCTTTCAAACACTTGTTCCTGGGTTATAGCCTGTCATTTTGCAGGATATCATTTAACATGGAATCTCTCCTGGAAATGGACATATTCTGTGCATTTCCAGGAGAGGTTACATGTTAAATTATATCCTGCAAAATGACAGGCTACAACTCTCTTCCATACGTTTAAAAACACTTTTCCGACTATTTTAAACAACTTTTCCCCGCCTTTCAAACACTTGTTCCTGGGTTATAGCCTGTCATTTTGCAGGATATCATTTAACATGGAATCTCTCCTGGAAATGGACATATTCTGTGCATTTCCAGGAGAGGTTACATGTTAAATGATATCCTGCAAAATGACAGGCTACAACTCTCTTCCAGACGTTTAAAAACACTTTCCCCGACCATTTAAACATTATTTCTGGCTTGTAAAGTGCGGTGATGAGCCCTGACAGTATCAGACTATTTAAAGGGTTACCAGGAGCATGAGAATATCCTCCAAAGAAGGGGTGGTAGTGTCATGAATAAGGCCGAATATGGATGCCGATGTGCGGACGGTAAATCACCGCAAAATCCACCCCCTTTAGGGTAACCAGGGGCATGAAGTTCTGTAGGGTGTGAACATCTGGGTTTAGTCCGTGGGGGAGTGCTTAAGTCCGGGGGCCCGGGGTCTCACGGTGCACAAGGTTATGGAAGTACCACTGTTGCCAGAGGTCCTCACTCCGTCCTTTGGGGCTCTGTCAGGGGCTACAGAGAGGTGGTTTTCCCGGTCCCTCTCCTGGAGGTATGAAATAACCTGAGCTCCATGTGAGGGAGAGAGGCTGGAGGTCATTAGGCCGTCCTTTGGGGCTCTGTGAGGTGCTTTTCCCGGTCTATTTTAATGGAAGTCTGACATGAGCAGAGTGTGCATGTGAGGGAGCCGTGCTGGAGCTGCTTAGTCCGTCCTTTGGGGCTCTGTGAGGTGCTTTTCCCGGTCCATTTTAATGTAAGTCTGACATGAGCAGAGTGTGCATGTGAGGGAGCCGTGCTGGAGCTGCTTAGTCCGTCCTTTGGGGCTCTGTGAGGGGCTAAATAGAGGTGTTTTTCCCGGTTTATTTTAATGTAAGTCTGACATGAGCAGAGTGTGCATGTGAGGGAGCCGTGCTGGAGCTGCTTAGTCCGTCCTTTGGGGCTCTGTGAGGGGCTAAATAGAGGTGTTTTTCCCGGTCTATTTTAATGTAAGTCTGACATGAGCAGAGTGTGCATGCTTTGAAACTAATCCACCCACCTTTAGCATGCTACTTTAGGGTATAAATCGTACCTTGTCACCATGCACTGTGCTCCCTGGGACGACGCGCCCTCCTGTGGGGACACATGAGAACTGCACTCAAATCACTTTGTGCTTTTTAAACAGTTTAACATATTTTTTTCCACATTTAAAAACCGCTTTCTGCCCTGGAAATCATTTCTAATCATTATTACCGTTATGGAGGGGCTGCAGGAACACTTTCCCCGCCTTGCAAACATTTATTCCTGGTTAAAATAATCAATTTGTTCCGCCTGCTTTCCGTCAGCACCTCTGCGGCTGTCGGATTAACACAGATGAATGCACTTTTAACACTCACGCAGCCATAATTCCTGCTCTTTTCCTGGGTTACAAAGTGAGGTGACGCAGCCTGTCCTCTGAGTCTCCCCGCCTCTCAGAGACTTATTTCTGGGTAAAAAAAGCCATGTGCTCCGCCCCCTGGATCTCTGCATGTGTGTGTGCCTGTGAGTCTCTGGCTACTGTCCACATGCCCGCATTATGAGGCACTATTTTCGGATACATTTTCTCATTTTCACCACTTTTCATGTTTTTATTATGTATATTGTTATATTATTATTATTATTGTATAGATGTATACTGTGTATACTGTTTTTGTAAAAATCATGTGATTATTAAATAAATAATAAAACATGAATATAACCTTGAAGGTTCCCAGGGGCAAATACAGTGCCAGGTGTCAGATTATTTAAAATATGTTTACCCAGGATTCAGACACCTTCCCTGGCTTGTAAAATGCGGTGATGCGCCCTGGAGGTATCAGACTATTTTAAACAACTTTTCCCCGCCTTTCAAACACTTGTTCCTGGGTTATAGCCTGTCATTTTGCAGGATATAATTTAACATGGAATCTCTCCTGGAAATGGACATATTCTGTGCATTTCCAGGAGAGGTTACATGTTAAATTATATCCTGCAAAATGACAGGCTACAACTCTCTTCCAGACGTTTAAATACACTTTTCCGACTATTTTAAACAACTTTTCCCCGCCTTTCAAACACTTGTTCCTGGGTTATAGCCTGTCATTTTGCAGGATATCATTTAACATGGAATCTCTCCTGGAAATGGACATATTCTGTGCATTTCCAGGAGAGGTTACATGTTAAATTATATCCTGCAAAATGACAGGCTACAACTCTCTTCCATACGTTTAAAAACACTTTTCCGACTATTTTAAACAACTTTTCCCCGCCTTTCAAACACTTGTTCCTGGGTTATAGCCTGTCATTTTGCAGGATATCATTTAACATGGAATCTCTCCTGGAAATGGACATATTCTGTGCATTTCCAGGAGAGGTTACATGTTAAATGATATCCTGCAAAATGACAGGCTACAACTCTCTTCCAGACGTTTAAAAACACTTTCCCCGACCATTTAAACATTATTTCTGGCTTGTAAAGTGCGGTGATGAGCCCTGACAGTATCAGACTATTTAAAGGGTTACCAGGAGCATGAGAATATCCTCCAAAGAAGGGGTGGTAGTGTCATGAATAAGGCCGAATATGGATGCCGATGTGCGGACGGTAAATCACCGCAAAATCCACCCCCTTTAGGGTAACCAGGGGCATGAAGTTCTGTAGGGTGTGAACATCTGGGTTTAGTCCGTGGGGGAGTGCTTAAGTCCGGGGGCCCGGGGTCTCACGGTGCACAAGGTTATGGAAGTACCACTGTTGCCAGAGGTCCTCACTCCGTCCTTTGGGGCTCTGTCAGGGGCTACAGAGAGGTGGTTTTCCCGGTCCCTCTCCTGGAGGTATGAAATAACCTGAGCTCCATGTGAGGGAGAGAGGCTGGAGGTCATTAGGCCGTCCTTTGGGGCTCTGTGAGGTGCTTTTCCCGGTCTATTTTAATGGAAGTCTGACATGAGCAGAGTGTGCATGTGAGGGAGCCGTGCTGGAGCTGCTTAGTCCGTCCTTTGGGGCTCTGTGAGGGGCTAAATAGAGGTGTTTTCCCCGGTCTATTTTAATGTAAGTCTGACATGAGCAGAGTGTGCATGTGAGGGAGCCGTGCTGGAGCTGCTTAGTCCGTCCTTTGGGGCTCTGTGAGGGGCTAAATAGAGGTGTTTTTCCCGGTCTATTTTAATGTAAGTCTGACATGAGCAGAGTGTGCATGCTTTGAAACTAATCCACCCACGCTTAGCATGCTACTTTAGGGTATAAATCGTACCTTGTCACCATGCACTGTGCTCCCTGGGACGACGCGCCCTCCTGTGGGGACACATGAGAACTGCACTCAAATCACTTTGTGCTTTTTAAACAGTTTAACATATTTTTTTCCACATTTAAAAACCGCTTTCTGCCCTGGAAATCATTTCTAATCATTATTACCGTTATGGAGGGGCTGCAGGAACACTTTCCCCGCCTTGCAAACATTTATTCCTGGTTAAAATAATCAATTTGTTCCGCCTGCTTTCCGTCAGCACCTCTGCGGCTGTCGGATTAACACAGATGAATGCACTTTTAACACTCACGCAGCCAGAATTCCTGCTCTTTTCCTGGGTTACAAAGTGAGGTGACGCAGCCTGTCCTCTGAGTCTCCCCGCCTCTCAGAGACTTATTTCTGGGTAAAAAAAGCCATGTGCTCCGCCCCCTGGATCTCTGCATGTGTGTGTGCCTGTGAGTCTCTGGCTACTGTCCACATGCCCGCATTATGAGGCACTATTTTC
Organism: Notothenia rossii; assembly: GCF_949606895.1. NCBI lineage: Eukaryota > Metazoa > Chordata > Actinopteri > Perciformes > Nototheniidae > Notothenia > Notothenia rossii. The sequence goes on along the minus strand of NC_136912.1, from coordinate 51,204,593 downwards.
GGATACATTTTCTCATTTTCACCACTTTTCATGTTTTTATTATGTATATTGTTATATTATTATTATTATTGTATAGATGTATACTGTGTATACTGTTTTTGTAAAAATCATGTGATTATTAAATAAATAATAAAACATGAATATAACCTTGAAGGTTCCCAGGGGCAAATACAGTGCCAGGTGTCAGACTATTTAAAATATGTTTACCCAGGATTCAGACACCTTCCCTGGCTTGTAAAATGCGGTGATGCGCCCTGGAGGTATCAGACTATTTTAAACAACTTTTCCCCGCCTTTCAAACACTTGTTCCTGGGTTATAGCCTGTGATTTTGCAGGATATAATTTAACATGGAATCTCTCCTGGAAATGGACATATTCTGTGCATTTCCAGGAGAGGTTACATGTTAAATTATATCCTGCAAAATGACAGGCTACAACTCTCTTCCAGACGTTTAAATACACTTTTCCGACTATTTTAAACAACTTTTCCCCTCCTTTCAAACACTTGTTCCTGGGTTATAGCCTGTCATTTTGCAGGATATCATTTAACATGGAATCTCTCCTGGAAATGGACATATTCTGTGCATTTCCAGGAGAGGTTACATGTTAAATTATATCCTGCAAAATGACAGGCTACAACTCTCTTCCATACGTTTAAAAACACTTTTCCGACTATTTTAAACAACTTTTCCCCGCCTTTCAAACACTTGTTCCTGGGTTATAGCCTGTCATTTTGCAGGATATCATTTAACATGGAATCTCTCCTGGAAATGGACATATTCTGTGCATTTCCAGGAGAGGTTACATGTTAAATGATATCCTGCAAAATGACAGGCTACAACTCTCTTCCAGACGTTTAAAAACACTTTCCCCGACCATTTAAACATTATTTATGGCTTGTAAAGTGCGGTGATGAGCCCTGACAGTATCAGACTATTTAAAGGGTTACCAGGAGCATGAGAATATCCTCCAAAGAAGGGGTGGTAGTATCATGAATAAGGCCGAATATGGATGCCGATGTGCGGACGGTAAATCACCGCAAAATCCACCCCCTTTAGGGTAACCAGGGGCATGAAGTTCTGTAGGGTGTGAACATCTGGGTTTAGTCCGTGGGGGAGTGCTTAAGTCCGGGGGCCCGGGGTCTCACGGTGCACAAGGTTATGGAAGTACCACTGTTGCCAGAGGTCCTCACTCCGTCCTTTGGGGCTCTGTCAGGGGCTACAGAGAGGTGGTTTTCCCGGTCCCTCTCCTGGAGGTATGAAATAACCTGAGCTCCATGTGAGGGAGAGAGGCTGGAGGCCATTAGGCCGTCCTTTGGGGCTCTGTGAGGTGCTTTTCCCGGTCTATTTTAATGGAAGTCTGACATGAGCAGAGTGTGCATGTGAGGGAGCCGTGCTGGAGCTGCTTAGTCCGTCCTTTGGGGCTCTGTGAGGTGCTTTTCCCGGTCCATTTTAATGTAAGTCTGACATGAGCAGAGTGTGCATGTGAGGGAGCCGTGCTGGAGCTGCTTAGTCCGTCCTTTGGGGCTCTGTGAGGGGCTAAATAGAGGTGTTTTCCCCGGTCTATTTTAATGTAAGTCTGACATGAGCAGAGTGTGCATGTGAGGGAGCCGTGCTGGAGCTGCTTAGTCCGTCCTTTGGGGCTCTGTGAGGGGCTAAATAGAGGTGTTTTTCCCGGTCTATTTTAATGTAAGTCTGACATGAGCAGAGTGTGCATGCTTTGAAACTAATCCACCCACCTTTAGCATGCTACTTTAGGGTATAAATCGTACCTTGTCACCATGCACTGTGCTCCCTGGGACGACGCGCCCTCCTGTGGGGACACATGAGAACTGCACTCAAATCACTTTGTGCTTTTTAAACAGTTTAACATATTTTTTTCCACATTTAAAAACCGCTTTCTGCCCTGGAAATCATTTCTAATCATTATTACCGTTATGGAGGGGCTGCAGGAACACTTTCCCCGCCTTGCAAACATTTATTCCTGGTTAAAATAATCAATTTGTTCCGCCTGCTTTCCGTCAGCACCTCTGCGGCTGTCGGATTAACACAGATGAATGCACTTTTAACACTCACGCAGCCATAATTCCTGCTCTTTTCCTGGGTTACAAAGTGAGGTGACGCAGCCTGTCCTCTGAGTCTCCCCGCCTCTCAGAGACTTATTTCTGGGTAAAAAAAGCCATGTGCTCCGCCCCCTGGATCTCTGCATGTGTGTGTGCCTGTGAGTCTCTGGCTACTGTCCACATGCCCGCATTATGAGGCACTATTTTCGGATACATTTTCTCATTTTCACCACTTTTCATGTTTTTATTATGTATATTGTTATATTATTATTATTATTGTATAGATGTATACTGTGTATACTGTTTTTGTAAAAATCATGTGATTATTAAATAAATAATAAAACATGAATATAACCTTGAAGGTTCCCAGGGGCAAATACAGTGCCAGGTGTCAGACTATTTAAACAATGTTTACCCAGGATTCAGACACCTTCCCTGGCTTGTAAAATGCGGTGATGCGCCCTGGAGGTATCAGACTATTTTAAACAACTTTTCCCCGCCTTTCAAACACTTGTTCCTGGGTTATAGCCTGTCATTTTGCAGGATATAATTTAACATGGAATCTCTCCTGGAAATGGACATATTCTGTGCATTTCCAGGAGAGGTTACATGTTAAATTATATCCTGCAAAATGACAGGCAACAACTCTCTTCCAGACGTTTAAATACACTTTTCCGACTATTTTAAACAACTTTTCCCCGCCTTTCAAACACTTGTTCCTGGCTTATAGCCTGTCATTTTGCAGGATATCATTTAACATGGAATCTCTCCTGGAAATGGACATATTCTGTGCATTTCCAGGAGAGGTTACATGTTAAATGATATCCTGCAAAATGACAGGCTACAACTCTCTTCCAGACGTTTAAAAACACTTTCCCCGACCATTTAAACATTATTTCTGGCTTGTAAAGTGCGGTGATGAGCCCTGACAGTATCAGACTATTTAAAGGGTTACCAGGAGCATGAGAATATCCTCCAAAGAAGGGGTGGTAGTGTCATGAATAAGGCCGAATATGGATGCCGATGTGCGGACGGTAAATCACCGCAAAATCCACCCCCTTTAGGGTAACCAGGGGCATGAAGTTCTGTAGGGTGTGAACATCTGGGTTTAGTCCGTGGGGGAGTGCTTAAGTCCGGGGGCCCGGGGTCTCACGGTGCACAAGGTTATGGAAGTACCACTGTTGCCAGAGGTCCTCACTCCGTCCTTTGGGGCTCTGTCAGGGGCTACAGAGAGGTGGTTTTCCCGGTCCCTCTCCTGGAGGTATGAAATAACCTGAGCTCCATGTGAGGGAGAGAGGCTGGAGGTCATTAGGCCGTCCTTTGGGGCTCTGTGAGGTGCTTTTCCCGGTCTATTTTAATGGAAGTCTGACATGAGCAGAGTGTGCATGTGAGGGAGCCGTGCTGGAGCTGCTTAGTCCGTCCTTTGGGGCTCTGTGAGGTGCTTTTCCCGGTCCATTTTAATGTAAGTCTGACATGAGCAGAGTGTGCATGTGAGGGAGCCGTGCTGGAGCTGCTTAGTCCGTCCTTTGGGGCTCTGTGAGGGGCTAAATAGAGGTGTTTTCCCCGGTCTATTTTAATGTAAGTCTGACATGAGCAGAGTGTGCATGTGAGGGAGCCGTGCTGGAGCTGCTTAGTCCGTCCTTTGGTGGTCTGTGAGGGGCTAAATAGAGGTGTTTTTCCCGGTCTATTTTAATGTAAGTCTGACATGAGCAGAGTGTGCATGCTTTGAAACTAATCCACCCACGCTTAGCATGCTACTTTAGGGTATAAATCGTACCTTGTCACCATGCACTGTGCTCCCTGGGACGACGCGCCCTCCTGTGGGGACACATGAGAACTGCACTCAAATCACTTTGTGCTTTTTAAACAGTTTAACATATTTTTTTCCGCATTTAAAAACCGCTTTCTGCCCTGGAAATCATTTCTAATCATTATTACCGTTATGGAGGGGCTGCAGGAACACTTTCCCCGCCTTGCAAACATTTATTCCTGGTTAAAATAATCAATTTGTTCCGCCTGCTTTCCGTCAGCACCTCTGCGGCTGTCGGATTAACACAGATGAATGCACTTTTAACACTCACGCAGCCAGAATTCCTGCTCTTTTCCTGGGTTACAAAGTGAGGTGACGCAGCCTGTCCTCTGAGTCTCCCCGCCTCTCAGAGACTTATTTCTGGGTAAAAAAAGCCATGTGCTCCGCCCCCTGGATCTCTGCATGTGTGTGTGCCTGTGAGTCTCTGGCTACTGTCCACATGCCCGCATTATGAGGCACTATTTTCGGATACATTTTCTCATTTTCACCACTTTTCATGTTTTTATTATGTATATTGTTATATTATTATTATTATTGTATAGATGTATACTGTGTATACTGTTTTTGTAAAAATCATGTGATTATTAAATAAATAATAAAACATGAATATAACCTTGAAGGTTCCCAGGGGCAAATACAGTGCCAGGTGTCAGACTATTTAAAATATGTTTACCCAGGATTCAGACACCTTCCCTGGCTTGTAAAATGCGGTGATGCGCCCTGGAGGTATCAGACTATTTTAAACAACTTTTCCCCGCCTTTCAAACACTTGTTCCTGGGTTATAGCCTGTCATTTTGCAGGATATAATTTAACATGGAATCTCTCCTGGAAATGGACATATTCTGTGCATTTCCAGGAGAGGTTCCATGTTAAATTATATCCTGCAAAATGACAGGCTACAACTCTCTTCCAGACGTTTAAATACACTTTTCCGACTATTTTAAACAACTTTTCCCCGCCTTTCAAACACTTGTTCCTGGGTTATAGCCTGTCATTTTGCAGGATATCATTTAACATGGAATCTCTCCTGGAAATGGACATATTCTGTGCATTTCCAGGAGAGGTTACATGTTAAATGATATCCTGCAAAATGACAGGCTACAACTCTCTTCCAGACGTTTAAAAACACTTTCCCCGACCATTTAAACATTATTTCTGGCTTGTAAAGTGCGGTGATGAGCCCTGACAGTATCAGACTATTTAAAGGGTTACCAGGAGCATGAGAATATCCTCCAAAGAAGGGGTGGTAGTGTCATGAATAAGGCCGAATATGGATGCCGATGTGCGGACGGTAAATCACCGCAAAATCCACCCCCTTTAGGGTAACCAGGGGCATGAAGTTCTGTAGGGTGTGAACATCTGGGTTTAGTCCGTGGGGGAGTGCTTAAGTCCGGGGGCCCGGGGTCTCACGGTGCACAAGGTTATGGAAGTACCACTGTTGCCAGAGGTCCTCACTCCGTCCTTTGGGGCTCTGTCAGGGGCTACAGAGAGGTGGTTTTCCCGGTCCCTCTCCTGGAGGTATGAAATAACCTGAGCTCCATGTGAGGGAGAGAGGCTGGAGGTCATTAGGCCGTCCTTTGGGGCTCTGTGAGGTGCTTTTCCCGGTCTACTTTAATGGAAGTCTGACATGAGCAGAGTGTGCATGTGAGGGAGCCGTGCTGGAGCTGCTTAGTCCGTCCTTTGGGGCTCTGTGAGGTGCTTTTCCCGGTCCATTTTAATGTAAGTCTGACATGAGCAGAGTGTGCATGTGAGGGAGCCGTGCTGGAGCTGCTTAGTCCGTCCTTTGGGGCTCTGTGAGGGGCTAAATAGAGGTGTTTTTCCCGGTCTATTTTAATGTAAGTCTGACATGAGCAGAGTGTGCATGCTTTGAAACTAATCCACCCACGCTTAGCATGCTACTTTAGGGTATAAATCGTACCTTGTCACCATGCACTGTGCTCCCTGGGACGACGCGCCCTCCTGTGGGGACACATGAGAACTGCACTCAAATCACTTTGTGCTTTTTAAACAGTTTAACATATTTTTTTCCACATTTAAAAACCGCTTTCTGCCCTGGAAATCATTTCTAATCATTATTACCGTTATGGAGGGGCTGCAGGAACACTTTCCCCGCCTTGCAAACATTTATTCCTGGTTAAAATAATCAATTTGTTCCGCCTGCTTTCCGTCAGCACCTCTGCGGCTGTCGGATTAACACAGATGAATGCACTTTTAACACTCACGCAGCCATAATTCCTGCTCTTTTCCTGGGTTACAAAGTGAGGTGACGCAGCCTGTCCTCTGAGTCTCCCCGCCTCTCAGAGACTTATTTCTGGGTAAAAAAAGCCATGTGCTCCGCCCCCTGGATCTCTGCATGTGTGTGTGCCTGTGAGTCTCTGGCTACTGTCCACATGCCCGCATTATGAGGCACTATTTTCGGATACATTTTCTCATTTTCACCACTTTTCATGTTTTTATTATGTATATTGTTATATTATTATTATTATTGTATAGATGTATACTGTGTATACTGTTTTTGTAAAAATCATGTGATTATTAAATAAATAATACAACATGAATATAACCTTGAAGGTTCCCAGGGGCAAATACAGTGCCAGGTGTCAGACTATTTAAAATATGTTTACCCAGGATTCAGACACCTTCCCTGGCTTGTAAAATGCGGTGATGCGCCCTGGAGGTATCAGACTATTTTAAACAACTTTTCCCCGCCTTTCAAACACTTGTTCCTGGGTTATAGCCTGTCATTTTGCAGGATATAATTTAACATGGAATCTCTCCTGGAAATGGACATATTCTGTGCATTTCCAGGAGAGGTTACATGTTAAATTATATCCTGCAAAATGACAGGCTACAACTCTCTTCCAGACGTTTAAAAACACTTTCCCCGACCATTTAAACATTATTTCTGGCTTGTAAAGTGCGGTGATGAGCCCTGACAGTATCAGACTATTTAAAGGGTTACCAGGAGCATGAGAATATCCTCCAAAGAAGGGGTGGTAGTGTCATGAATAAGGCCGAATATGGATGCCGATGTGCGGACGGTAAATCACCGCAAAATCCACCCCCTTTAGGGTAACCAGGGGCATGAAGTTCTGTAGGGTGTGAACATCTGGGTTTAGTCCGTGGGGGAGTGCTTAAGTCCGGGGGCCCGGGGTCTCACGGTGCACAAGGTTATGGAAGTACCACTGTTGCCAGAGGTCCTCACTCCGTCCTTTGGGGCTCTGTCAGGGGCTACAGAGAGGTGGTTTTCCCGGTCCCTCTCCTGGAGGTATGAAATAACCTGAGCTCCATGTGAGGGAGAGAGGCTGGAGGTCATTAGGCCGTCCTTTGGGGCTCTGTGAGGTGCTTTTCCCGGTCTATTTTAATGGAAGTCTGACATGAGCAGAGTGTGCATGTGAGGGAGCCGTGCTGGAGCTGCTTAGTCCGTCCTTTGGGGCTCTGTGAGGTGCTTTTCCCGGTCCATTTTAATGTAAGTCTGACATGAGCAGAGTGTGCATGTGAGGGAGCCGTGCTGGAGCTGCTTAGTCCGTCCTTTGGGGCTCTGTGAGGGGCTAAATAGAGGTGTTTTTCCCGGTCTATTTGATGGAAGTCTGACACGAGCAGAGTGTGCATGCTTTGAAACTAATCCACCCACGCTTAGCATGCTACTTTAGGGTATAAATCGTACCTTGTCACCATGCACTGTGCTCCCTGGGACGACGCGCCCTCCTGTGGGGACACATGAGAACTGCACTCAAATCACTTTGTGCTTTTTAAACAGTTTAACATATTTTTTTCCACATTTAAAAACCGCTTTCTGCCCTGGAAATCATTTCTAATCATTATTACCGTTATGGAGGGGCTGCAGGAACACTTTCCCCGCCTTGCAAACATTTATTCCTGGTTAAAATAATCAATTTGTTCCGCCTGCTTTCCGTCAGCACCTCTGCGGCTGTCGGATTAACACAGATGAATGCACTTTTAACACTCACGCAGCCAGAATTCCTGCTCTTTTCCTGGGTTACAAAGTGAGGTGACGCAGCCTGTCCTCTGAGTCTCCCCGCCTCTCAGAGACTTATTTCTGGGTAAAAAAAGCCATGTGCTCCGCCCCCTGGATCTCTGCATGTGTGTGTGCCTGTGAGTCTCTGGCTACTGTCCACATGCCCGCATTATGAGGCACTATTTTCGGATACATTTTCTCATTTTCACCACTTTTCATGTTTTTATTATGTATATTGTTATATTATTATTATTATTGTATAGATGTATACTGTGTATACTGTTTTTGTAAAAATCATGTGATTATTAAATAAATAATACAACATGAATATAACCTTGAAGGTTCCCAGGGGCAAATACAGTGCCAGGTGTCAGACTATTTAAAATATGTTTACCCAGGATTCAGACACCTTCCCTGGCTTGTAAAATGCGGTGATGCGCCCTGGAGGTATCAGACTATTTTAAACAACTTTTCCCCGCCTTTCAAACACTTGTTCCTGGGTTATAGCCTGTCATTTTGCAGGATATAATTTAACATGGAATCTCTCCTGGAAATGGACATATTCTGTGCATTTCCAGGAGAGGTTACATGTTAAATTATATCCTGCAAAATGACAGGCTACAACTCTCTTCCAGACGTTTAAATACACTTTTCCGACTATTTTAAACAACTTTTCCCCTCCTTTCAAACACTTGTTCCTGGGTTATAGCCTGTCATTTTGCAGGATATCATTTAACATGGAATCTCTCCTGGAAATGGACATATTCTGTGCATTTCCAGGAGAGGTTACATGTTAAATTATATCCTGCAAAATGACAGGCTACAACTCTCTTCCAGACGTTTAAAAACACTTTCCCCGACCATTTAAACATTATTTCTGGCTTGTAAAGTGCGGTGATGAGCCCTGACAGTATCAGACTATTTAAAGGGTTACCAGGAGCATGAGAATATCCTCCAAAGAAGGGGTGGTAGTGTCATGAATAAGGCCGAATATGGATGCCGATGTGCGGACGGTAAATCACCGCAAAATCCACCCCCTTTAGGGTAACCAGGGGCATGAAGTTCTGTAGGGTGTGAACATCTGGGTTTAGTCCGTGGGGGAGTGCTTAAGTCCGGGGGCCCGGGGTCTCACGGTGCACAAGGTTATGGAAGTACCACTGTTGCCAGAGGTCCTCACTCCGTCCTTTGGGGCTCTGTCAGGGGCTACAGAGAGGTGGTTTTCCCGGTCCCTCTCCTGGAGGTATGAAATAACCTGAGCTCCATGTGAGGGAGAGAGGCTGGAGGTCATTAGGCCGTCCTTTGGGGCTCTGTGAGGTGCTTTTCCCGGTCTATTTTAATGGAAGTCTGACATGAGCAGAGTGTGCATGTGAGGGAGCCGTGCTGGAGCTGCTTAGTCCGTCCTTTGGGGCTCTGTGAGGTGCTTTTCCCGGTCTATTTTAATGTAAGTCTGACATGAGCAGAGTGTGCATGTGAGGGAGCCGTGCTGGAGCTGCTTAGTCCGTCCTTTGGGGCTCTGTGAGGTGCTTTTCCCGGTCCATTTTAATGTAAGTCTGACATGAGCAGAGTGTGCATGTGAGGGAGCCGTGCTGGAGCTGCTTAGTCCGTCCTTTGGGGCTCTGTGAGGGGCTAAATAGAGGTGTTTTCCCCGGTCTATTTTAATGTAAGTCTGACATGAGCAGAGTGTGCATGTGAGGGAGCCGTGCTGGAGCTGCTTAGTCCGTCCTTTGGGGCTCTGTGAGGGGCTAAATAGAGGTGTTTTTCCCGGTCTATTTTAATGTAAGTCTGACATGAGCAGAGTGTGCATGCTTTGAAACTAATCCACCCACGCTTAGCATGCTACTTTAGGGTATAAATTGTACCTTTTCACCATGCACTGTGCTCCCTGGGACGACGCGCCCTCCTGTGGGGACACATGAGAACTGCACTCAAATCACTTTGTGCTTTTTAAACAGTTTAACATATTTTTTTCCACATTTAAAAACCGCTTTCTGCCCTGGAAATCATTTCTAATCATTATTACCGTTATGGAGGGGCTGCAAGAACACTTTCCCCGCCTTGCAAACATTTATTCCTGGTTAAAATAATCAATTTGTTCCGCCTGCTTTCCGTCAGCACCTCTGCGGCTGTCGGATTAACACAGATGAATGCACTTTTAACACTCACGCAGCCATAATTCCTGCTCTTTTCCTGGGTTACAAAGTGAGGTGACGCAGCCTGTCCTCTGAGTCTCCCCGCCTCTCAGAGACTTATTTCTGGGTAAAAAAAGCCATGTGCTCCGCCCCCTGGATCTCTGCATGTGTGTGTGCCTGTGAGTCTCTGGCTACTGTCCACATGCCCGCATTATGAGGCACTATTTTCGGATACATTTTCTCATTTTCACCACTTTTCATGTTTTTATTATGTATATTGTTATATTATTATTATTATTGTATAGATGTATACTGTGTATACTGTTTTTGTAAAAATCATGTGATTATTAAATAAATAATAAAACATGAATATAACCTTGAAGGTTCCCAGGGGCAAATACAGTGCCAGGTGTCAGACTATTTAAAATATGTTTACCCAGGATTCAGACACCTTCCCTGGCTTGTAAAATGCGGTGATGCGTCCTGGAGGTATCAGACTATTTTAAACAACTTTCCCCCGCCTTTCAAACACTTGTTCCTGGGTTATAGCCTGTCATTTTGCAGGATATCATTTAACATGGAATCTCTCCTGGAAATGGACATATTCTGTGCATTTCCAGGAGAGGTTACATGTTAAATTATATCCTGCAAAATGACAGGCTACAACTCTCTTCCAGACGTTTAAAAACACTTTTCCGACTATTTTAAACAACTTTTCCCCGCCTTTCAAACACTTGTTCCTGGGTTATAGCCTGTCATTTTGCAGGATATAATTTAACATGGAATCTCTCCTGGAAATGGACATATTCTGTGCATTTCCAGGAGAGGTTACATGTTAAATGATATCCTGCAAAATGACAGGCTACAACTCTCTTCCAGACGTTTAAAAACACTTTCCCCGACCATTTAAACATTATTTCTGGCTTGTAAAGTGCGGTGATGAGCCCTGACAGTATCAGACTATTTAAAGGGTTACCAGGAGCATGAGAATATCCTCCAAAGAAGGGGTGGTAGTGTCATGAATAAGGCCGAATATGGATGCCGATGTGCGGACGGTAAATCACCGCAAAATCCACCCCCTTTAGGGTAACCAGGGGCATGAAGTTCTGTAGGGTGTGAACATCTGGGTTTAGTCCGTGGGGGAGTGCTTAAGTCCGGGGGCCCGGGGTCTCACGGTGCACAAGGTTATGGAAGTACCACTGTTGCCAGAGGTCCTGACTCCGTCCTTTGGGGCTCTGTCAGGGGCTACAGAGAGGTGGTTTTCCCGGTCCCTCTCCTGGAGGTATGAAATAACCTGAGCTCCATGTGAGGGAGAGAGGCTGGAGGTCATTAGGCCGTCCTTTGGGGCTCTGTGAGGTGCTTTTCCCGGTCCATTTTAATGTAAGTCTGACATGAGCAGAGTGTGCATGTGAGGGAGCCGTGCTGGAGCTGCTTAGTCCGTCCTTTGGGGCTCTGTGAGGGGCTAAATAGAGGTGTTTTCCCCGGTCTATTTTAATGTAAGTCTGACATGAGCAGAGTGTGCATGTGAGGGAGCCGTGCTGGAGCTGCTTAGTCCGTCCTTTGGGGCTCTGTGAGGGGCTAAATAGAGGTGTTTTTCCCGGTCTATTTTAATGTAAGTCTGACATGAGCAGAGTGTGCATGCTTTGAAACTAATCCACCCACGCTTAGCATGCTACTTTAGGGTATAAATCGTACCTTGTCACCATGCACTGTGCTCCCTGGGACGACGCGCCCTCCTGTGGGGACACATGAGAACTGCACTCAAATCACTTTGTGCTTTTTAAACAGTTTAACATATTTTTTTCCACATTTAAAAACCGCTTTCTGCCCTGGAAATCATTTCTAATCATTATTACCGTTATGGAGGGGCTGCAGGAACACTTTCCCCGCCTTGCAAACATTTATTCCTGGTTAAAATAATCAATTTGTTCCGCCTGCTTTCCGTCAGCACCTCTGCGGCTGTCGGATTAACACAGATGAATGCACTTTTAACACTCACGCAGCCAGAATTCCTGCTCTTTTCCTGGGTTACAAAGTGAGGTGACGCAGCCTGTCCTCTGAGTCTCCCCGCCTCTCAGAGACTTATTTCTGGGTAAAAAAAGCCATGTGCTCCGCCCCCTGGATCTCTGCATGTGTGTGTGCCTGTGAGTCTCTGGCTACTGTCCACATGCCCGCATTATGAGGCACTATCTTCGGATACATTTTCTCATTTTCACCACTTTTCATGTTTTTATTATGTATATTGTTATATTATTATTATTATTGTATAGATGTATACTGTGTATACTGTTTTTGTAAAAATCATGTGATTATTAAATAAATAATAAAACATGAATATAACCTTGAAGGTTCCCAGGGGCAAATACAGTGCCAGGTGTCAGACTATTTAAAATATGTTTACCCAGGATTCAGACACCTTCCCTGGCTTGTAAAATGCGGTGATGCGCCCTGGAGGTATCAGACTATTTTAAACAACTTTTCCCCGCCTTTCAAACACTTGTTCCTGGGTTATAGCCTGTGATTTTGCAGGATATAATTTAACATGGAATCTCTCCTGGAAATGGACATATTCTGTGCATTTCCAGGAGAGGTTACATGTTAAATTATATCCTGCAAAATGACAGACTACAACTCTCTTCCAGACGTTTAAATACACTTTTCCGACTATTTTAAACAACTTTTCCCCGCCTTTCAAACACTTGTTCCTGGGTTATAGCCTGTCATTTTGCAGGATATCATTTAACATGGAATCTCTCCTGGAAATGGACATATTCTGTGCATTTCCAGGAGAGGTTACATGTTAAATTATATCCTGCAAAATGACAGGCTACAACTCTCTTCCATACGTTTAAAAACACTTTTCCGACTATTTTAAACAACTTTTCACCCGCCTTTCAAACACTTGTTCCTGGGTTATAGCCTGTCATTTTGCAGGATATCATTTAACATGGAATCTCTCCTGGAAATGGACATATTCTGTGCATTTCCAGGAGAGGTTACATGTTAAATGATATCCTGCAAAATGACAGGCTACAACTCTCTTCCAGACGTTTAAAAACACTTTCCCCGACCATTTAAACATTATGTCTGGCTTGTAAAGTGCGGTGATGAGCCCTGACAGTATCAGACTATTTAAAGGGTTACCAGGAGCATGAGAATATCCTCCAAAGAAGGGGTGGTAGTGTCATGAATAAGGCCGAATATGGATGCCGATGTGCGGACGGTAAATCACCGCATAATCCACCCCCTTTAGGGTAACCAGGGGCATGAAGTTCTGTAGGGTGTGAACATCTGGGTTTAGTCCGTGGGGGAGTGCTTAAGTCCGGGGGCCCGGGGTCTCACGGTGCACAAGGTTATGGAAGTACCACTGTTGCCAGAGGTCCTCACTCCGTCCTTTGGGGCTCTGTCAGGGGCTACAGAGAGGTGGTTTTCCCGGTCCCTCTCCTGGAGGTATGAAATAACCTGAGCTCCATGTGAGGGAGAGAGGCTGGAGGTCATTAGGCCGTCCTTTGGGGCTTTGTGAGGTGCTTTTCCCGGTCTATTTTAATGGAAGTCTGACATGAGCAGAGTGTGCATGTGAGGGAGCCGTGCTGGAGCTGCTTAGTCCGTCCTTTGGGGCTCTGTGAGGTGCTTTTCCCGGTCCATTTTAATTTAAGTCTGACATGAGCAGAGTGTGCATGTGAGGGAGCCGTGCTGGAGCTGCTTAGTCCGTCCTTTGGTGGTCTGTGAGGGGCTAAATAGAGGTGTTTTCCCCGGTCTATTTTAATGTAAGTCTGACATGAGCAGAGTGTGCATGCTTTGAAACTAATCCACCCACGCTTAGCATGCTACTTTAGGATATAAATCGTACCTTGTCACCATGCACTGTGCTCCCTGGGACAACGCGCCCTCCTGTGGGGACACATGAGAACTGCACTCAAATCACTTTGTGCTTTTTAAACAGTTTAACATATTTTTTTCCACATTTAAAAACCGCTTTCTGCCCTGGAAATCATTTCTAATCATTATTACCGTTATGGAGGGGCTGCAGGAACACTTTCCCTGCCTTGCAAAAATTTATTCCTGGTTAAAATAATCAATTTGTTCCGCCTGCTTTCCGTCAGCACCTCTGCGGCTGTCGGATTAACACAGATGAATGCACTTTTAACACTCACGCAGCCAGAATTCCTGCTCTTTTCCTGGGTTACAAAGTGAGGTGACGCAGCCTGTCCTCTGAGTCTCCCCGCCTCTCAGAGACTTATTTCTGGGTAAAAAAAGCCATGTGCTCCGCCCCCTGGATCTCTGCATGTGTGTGTGCCTGTGAGTCTCTGGCTACTGTCCACATGCCCGCATTATGAGGCACTATTTTCGGATACATTTTCTCATTTTCACCACTTTTCATGTTTTTATTATGTATATTGTTATATTATTATTATTATTATTATTGTATATATGTATACTGTGTATACTGTTTTTGTAAAAATCATGTGATTATTAAATAAATAATAAAACATGAATATAACCTTGAAGGTTCCCAGGGGCAAATACAGTGCCAGGTGTCAGACTATTTAAAATATTTTTACCCAGGATTCAGACACCTTCCCTGGCTTGTAAAATGCGGTGATGCGCCCTGGAGGTATCAGACTATTTTAAACAACTTTTCCCCGCCTTTCAAACACTTGTTCCTGGGTTATAGCCTGTCATTTTGCAGGATATCATTTAACATGGAATCTCTCCTGGAAATGGACATATTCTGTGCATTTCCAGGAGAGGTTACATGTTAAATGATATCCTGCAAAATGACAGGCTACAACTCTCTTCCAGACGTTTAAAAACACTTTCCCCGACCATTTAAACATTATTTCTGGCTTGTAAAGTGCGGTGATGAGGCCTGACAGTATCAGACTATTTAAAGGGTTACCAGGAGCATGAGAATATCCTCCAAAGAAGGGGTGGTAGTGTCATGAATAAGGCCGAATATGGATGCCGATGTGCGGACGGTAAATCACCGCAAAATCCACCCCCTTTAGGGTAACCAGGGGCATGAAGTTCTGTAGGGTGTGAACATCTGGGTTTAGTCCGTGGGGGAGTGCTTAAGTCCGGGGGCCCGGGGTCTCACGGTGCACAAGGTTATGGAAGTACCACTGTTGCCAGAGGTCCTCACTCCGTCCTTTGGGGCTCTGTCAGGGGCTACAGAGAGGTGGTTTTCCCGGTCCCTCTCCTGGAGGTATGAAATAACCTGAGCTCCATGTGAGGGAGAGAGGCTGGAGGTCATTAGGCCGTCCTTTGGGGCTCTGTGAGGTGCTTTTCCCGGTCTATTTTAATGGAAGTCTGACATGAGCAGAGTGTGCATGTGAGGGAGCCGTGCTGGAGCTGCTTAGTCCGTCCTTTGGGGCTCTGTGAGGTGCTTTTCCCGGTCCATTTTAATGTAAGTCTGACATGAGCAGAGTGTGCATGTGAGGGAGCCGTGCTGGAGCTGCTTAGTCCGTCCTTTGGGGCTCTGTGAGGGGCTAAATAGAGGTGTTTTCCCCGGTCTATTTTAATGTAAGTCTGACATGAGCAGAGTGTGCATGCTTTGAAACTAATCCACCCACGCTTAGCATGCTACTTTAGGATATAAATCGTACCTTGTCACCATGCACTGTGCTCCCTGGGACAACGCGCCCTCCTGTGGGGACACATGAGAACTGCACTCAAATCACTTTGTGCTTTTTAAACAGTTTAACATATTTTTTTCCACATTTAAAAACCGCTTTCTGCCCTGGAAATCATTTCTAATCATTATTACCGTTATGGAGGGGCTGCAGGAACACTTTCCCCGCCTTGCAAACATTTATTCCTGATTAAAATAATCAATTTGTTCCGCCTGCTTTCCGTCAGCACCTCTGCGGCTGTCGGATTAACACAGATGAATGCACTTTTAACACTCACGCAGCCAGAATTCCTGCTCTTTTCCTGGGTTACAAAGTGAGGTGACGCAGCCTGTCCTCTGAGTCTCCCCGCCTCTCAGAGACTTATTTCTGGGTAAAAAAAGCCATGTGCTCCGCCCCCTGGATCTCTTAATGTGTGTGTGCCTGTGAGTCTCTGGCTACTGTCCACATGCCCGCATTATGAGGCACTATTTTCGGATACATTTTCTCATTTTCACCACTTTTCATGTTTTTATTATGTATATTGTTATATTATTATTATTATTATTATTGTATATATGTATACTGTGTATACTGTTTTTGTAAAAATCATGTGATTATTAAATAAATAATAAAACATGAATATAACCTTGAAGGTTCCCAGGGGCAAATACAGTGCCAGGTGTCAGACTATTTAAAATATTTTTACCCAGGATTCAGACACCTTCCCTGGCTTGTAAAATGCGGTGATGCGCCCTGGAGGTATCAGACTATTTTAAACAACTTTTCCCCGCCTTTCAAACACTTGTTCCTGGGTTATAGCCTGTCATTTTGCAGGATATCATTTAACATGGAATTTCTCCTGGAAATGGACATATTCTGTGCATTTCCAGGAGAGGTTACATGTTAAATGATATCCTGCAAAATGATAGGCTACAACTCTCTTCCAGACGTTTAAAAACACTTTCCCCGACCATTTAAACATTATTTCTGGCTTGTAAAGTGCGGTGATGAGCCCTGACAGTATCAGACTATTTAAAGGGTTACCAGGAGCATGAGAATATCCTCCAAAGAAGGGGTGGTAGTGTCATGAATAAGGCCGAATATGGATGCCGATGTGCGGACGGTAAATCACCGCATAATCCACCCCCTTTAGGGAAACCAGGGGCATGAAGTTCTGTAGGGTGTGAACATCTGGGTTTAGTCCGTGGGGGAGTGCTTAAGTCCGGGGGCCCGGGGTCTCACGGTGCACGAGGTTATGGAAGTACCACTGTTGCCAGAGGTCCTCACTCCGTCCTTTGGGGCTCTGTCAGGGGCTACAGAGAGGTGGTTTTCCCGGTCCCTCTCCTGGAGGTATGAAATAACCTGAGCTCCATGTGAGGGAGAGAGGCTGGAGGTCATTAGGCCGTCCTTTGGGGCTCTGTGAGGTGCTTTTCCCGGTCTATTTTAATGGAAGTCTGACATGAGCAGAGTGTGCATGTGAGGGAGCCGTGCTGGAGCTGCTTAGTCCGTCCTTTGGGGCTCTGTGAGGTGCTTTTCCCGGTCTATTTTAATGTAAGTCTGACATGAGCAGAGTGTGCATGTGAGGGAGCCGTGCTGGAGCTGCTTAGTCCGTCCTTTGGGGCTCTGTGAGGGGCTAAATAGAGGTGTTTTTCCCGGTCTATTTTAATGTAAGTCTGACATGAGCAGAGTGTGCATGTGAGGGAGCCGTGCTGGAGCTGCTTAGTCCGTCCTTTGGGGCTCTGTGAGGGGCTAAATAGAGGTGTTTTTCCCGGTCTATTTTAATGTAAGTCTGACATGAGCAGAGTGTGCATGCTTTGAAACTAATCCACCCACGCTTAGCATGCTATGTTAGGGTATAAATGGTACCTTGTCACCATGCACTGTGCTCCCTGGGACGACGCGCCCTCCTGTGGGGACACATGAGAACTGCACTCAAATCACTTTGTGCTTTTTAAACAGTTTAACATATTTTTTTCCACATTTAAAAACCGCTTTCTGCCCTGGAAATCATTTCTAATCATTATTACCGTTATGGAGGGGCTGCAGGAACACTTTCCCCGCCTTGCAAACATTTATTCCTGGTTAAAATAATCAATTTGTTCCGCCTGCTTTCCGTCAGCACCTCTGCGGCTGTCGGATTAACACAGATGAATGCACTTTTAACACTCACGCAGCCAGAATTCCTGCTCTTTTCCTGGGTTACAAAGTGAGGTGACGCAGCCTGTCCTCTGAGTCTCCCCGCCTCTCAGAGACTTATTTCTGGGTAAAAAAAAGCCATGTGCTCCGCCCCCTGGATCTCTGCATGTGTGTGTGCCTGTGAGTCTCTGGCTACTGTCCACATGCCCGCATTATGAGGCACTATTTTCGGATACATTTTCTCATTTTCACCACTTTTCATGTTTTTATTATGTATATTGTTATATTATTATTATTATTATTATTGTATATATGTATACTGTGTATACTGTTTTTGTAAAAATCATGTGATTATTAAATAAATAATAAAACATGAATATAACCTTGAAGGTTCCCAGGGGCAAATACAGTGCCAGGTGTCAGACTATTTAAAATATTTTTACCCAGGATTCAGACACCTTCCCTGGCTTGTAAAATGCGGTGATGCGCCCTGGAGGTATCAGACTATTTTAAACAACTTTTCCCCGCCTTTCAAACACTTGTTCCTGGGTTATAGCCTGTCATTTTGCAGGATATCATTTAACATGGAATCTCTCCTGGAAATGGACATATTCTGTGCATTTCCAGGAGAGGTTACATGTTAAATTATATCCTGCAAAATGACAGGCTACAACTCTCTTCCAGACGTTTAAAAACACTTTTCCGACTATTTTAAACAACTTTTCCCCGCCTTTCAAACACTTGTTCCTGGGTTATAGCCTGTCATTTTGCAGGATATAATTTAACATGGAATCTCTCCTGGAAATTGACATATTCTGTGCATTTCCAGGAGAGGTTACATGTTCAATTATATCCTGCAAAATGACAGGCTACAACTCTCTTCCATACGTTTAAAAACACTTTTACGACTATTTTAAACAACTTTTCCCCGCCTTTCAAACACTTGTTCCTGGGTTATAGCCTGTCATTTTGCAGGATATCATTTAACATGGAATCTCTCCTGGAAATGGACATATTCTGTGCATTTCCAGGAGAGGTTACATGTTAAATGATATCCTGCAAAATGACAGGCTACAACTCTCTTCCAGACGTTTAAAAACACTTTCCCGACTATTTTAAACAACTTTTCCCCACCTTTCAAACACTTGTTCCTGGGTTATAGCCTGTCATTTTGCAGGATATCATTTAACATGGAATTTCTCCTGGAAATGGACATATTCTGTGCATTTCAAGGAGAGGTTACATGTTAAATGATATCCTGCAAAATGATAGGCTACAACTCTCTTCCAGACGTTTAAAAACACTTTCCCCGACCATTTAAACATTATTTCTGGCTTGTAAAGTGCTGTGATGAGCCCTGACAGTATCAGACTATTTAAAGGGTTACCAGGAGCATGAGAATATCCTCCAAAGAAGGGGTGGTAGTGTCATGAATAAGGCCGAATATGGATGCCGATGTGCGGACGGTAAATCACCGCAAAATCCACCCCCTTTAGGGAAACCAGGGGCATGAAGTTCTGTAGGGTGTGAACATCTGGGTTTAGTCCGTGGGGGAGTGCTTAAGTCCGGGGGCCCGGGGTCTCACGGTGCACGAGGTTATGGAAGTACCACTGTTGCCAGAGGTCCTCACTCCGTCCTTTGGGGCTCTGTCAGGGGCTACAGAGAGGTGGTTTTCCCGGTCCCTCTCCTGGAGGTATGAAATAACCTGAGCTCCATGTGAGGGAGAGAGGCTGGAGGTCATTAGGCCGTCCTTTGGGGCTCTGTGAGGTGCTTTTCCCGGTCTATTTTAATGGAAGTCTGACATGAGCAGAGTGTGCATGTGAGGGAGCCGTGCTGGAGCTGCTTAGTCCGTCATTTGGGGCTCTGTGAGGTGCTTTTCCCGGTCTATTTTAATGTAAGTCTGACATGAACAGAGTGTGCATGTGAGGGAGCCGTGCTGGAGCTGCTTAGTCCGTCCTTTGGGGCTCTGTGAGGGGCTAAATAGAGGTGTTTTTCCCGGTTTATTTTAATGTAAGTCTGACATGAGCAGAGTGTGCATGTGAGGGAGCCGTGCTGGAGCTGCTTAGTCCGTCCTTTGGGGCTCTGTGAGGGGCTAAATAGAGGTGTTTTTCCCGGTCTATTTTAATGTAAGTCTGACATGAGCAGAGTGTGCATGCTTTGAAACTATTCCACCCACGCTTAGCATGCTATGTTAGGGTATAAATGGTACCTTGTCACCATGCACTGTGCTCCCTGGGACGACGCGCCCTCCTGTGGGGACACATGAGAACTGCACTCAAATCACTTTGTGCTTTTTAAACAGTTTAACATATTTTTTTCCACATTTAAAAACCGCTTTCTGCCCTGGAAATCATTTCTAATCATTATTACCGTTATGGAGGGGCTGCAGGAACACTTTCCCCGCCTTGCAAACATTTATTCCTGGTTCAAATAATCAATTTGTTCCGCCTGCTTTGCGTCAGCACCTCTGCGGCTGTCGGATTAACACAGATGAATGCACTTTTAACACTCACGCAGCCAGAATTCCTGCTCTTTTCCTGGGTTACAAAGTGAGGTGACGCAGCCTGTCCTCTGAGTCTCCCCGCCTCTCAGAGACTTATTTCTGGGTAAAAAAAGCCATGTGCTCCGCCCCCTGGATCTCTGCATGTGTGTGTGCCTGTGAGTCTCTGGCTACTGTCCACATGCCCGCATTATGAGGCACTATTTTCGGATACATTTTCTCATTTTCACCACTTTTCATGTTTTTATTATGTATATTGTTATATTATTATTATTATTATTATTATTATTGTATATATGTATACTGTGTATACTGTTTTTGTAAAAATCATGTGATTATTAAATAAATAATAAAACATGAATATAACCTTGAAGGTTCCCAGGGGCAAATACAGTGCCAGGTGTCAGACTATTTAAAATATTTTTACCCAGGATTCAGACACCTTCCCTGGCTTGTAAAATGCGGTGATGCGCCCTGGAGGTATCAGACTATTTTAAACAACTTTTCCCCGCCTTTCAAACACTTGTTCCTGGGTTATAGCCTGTCATTTTGCAGGATATCATTTAACATGGAATCTCTCCTGGAAATGGACATATTCTGTGCATTTCCAGGAGAGGTTACATGTTAAATGATATCCTGCAAAATGACAGGCTACAACTCTCTTCCAGACGTTTAAAAACACTTTCCCGACTATTTTAAACAACTTTTCCCCACCTTTCAAACACTTGTTCCTGGGTTATAGCCTGTCATTTTGCAGGATATCATTTAACATGGAATTTCTCCTGGAAATGGACATATTCTGTGCATTTCCAGGAGAGGTTACATGTTAAATGATATCCTGCAAAATGACAGGCTACAACTCTCTTCCAGACGTTTAAAAACACTTTCCCCGACCATTTAAACATTATTTCTGGCTTGTAAAGTGCCGTGATGAGCCCTGACAGTATCAGACTATTTAAAGGGTTACCAGGAGCATGAGAATATCCTCCAAAGAAGGGGTGGTAGTGTCATGAATAAGGCCGAATATGGATGCCGATGTGCGGACGGTAAATCACCGCAAAATCCACCCCCTTTAGGGTAACCAGGGGCATGAAGTTCTGTAGGGTGTGAACATCTGGGTTTAGTCCGTGGGGGAGTGCTTAAGTCCGGGGGCCCGGGGTCTCACGGTGCACGAGGTTATGGAAGTACCACTGTTGCCAGAGGTCCTCACTCCGTCCTTTGGGGCTCTGTCAGGGGCTACAGAGAGGTGGTTTTCCCGGTCCCTCTCCTGGAGGTATGAAATAACCTGAGCTCCATGTGAGGGAGAGAGGCTGGAGGTCATTAGGCCGTCCTTTGGGGCTCTGTGAGGTGCTTTTCCCGGTCTATTTTAATGGAAGTCTGACATGAGCAGAGTGTGCATGTGAGGGAGCCGTGCTGGAGCTGCTTAGTCCGTCATTTGGGGCTCTGTGAGGTGCTTTTCCCGGTCTATTTTAATGTAAGTCTGACATGAACAGAGTGTGCATGTGAGGGAGCCGTGCTGGAGCTGCTTAGTCCGTCCTTTGGGGCTCTGTGAGGGGCTAAATAGAGGTGTTTTCCCCGGTCTATTTTAATGTAAGTCTGACATGAGCAGAGTGTGCATGTGAGGGAGCCGTGCTGGAGCTGCTTAGTCCGTCCTTTGGGGCTCTGTGAGGGGCTAAATAGAGGTGTTTTTCCCGGTCTATTTTAATGTAAGTCTGACATGAGCAGAGTGTGCATGCTTTGAAACTAATCCACCCACGCTTAGCATGCTATGTTAGGGTATAAATAGTACCTTGTCACCATGCACTGTGCTCCCTGGGACGACGCGCCCTCCTGTGGGGACACATGAGAACTGCACTCAAATCACTTTGTGCTTTTTAAACAGTTTAACATATTTTTTTCCACATTTAAAAACCGCTTTCTGCCCTGGAAATCATTTCTAATCATTATTACCGTTATGGAGGGGCTGCAGGAACACTTTCCCCGCCTTGCAAACATTTATTCCTGGTTCAAATAATCAATTTGTTCCGCCTGCTTTCCGTCAGCACCTCTGCGGCTGTCGGATTAACACAGATGAATGCACTTTTAACACTCACGCAGCCAGAATTCCTGCTCTTTTCCTGGGTTACAAAGTGAGGTGACGCAGCCTGTCCTCTGAGTCTCCCCGCCTCTCAGAGACTTATTTCTGGGTAAAAAAAGCCATGTGCTCCGCCCCCTGGATCTCTGCATGTGTGTGTGCCTGTGAGTCTCTGGCTACTGTCCACATGCCCGCATTATGAGGCACTATTTTCGGATACATTTTCTCATTTTCACCACTTTTCATGTTTTTATTATGTATATTGTTATATTATTATTATTATTATTATTATTATTGTATATATGTATACTGTGTATACTGTTTTTGTAAATATCATGTGATTATTAAATAAATAATAAAACATGAATATAACCTTGAAGGTTCCCAGGGGCAAATACAGTGCCAGGTGTCAGACTATTTAAAATATTTTTACCCAGGATTCAGACACCTTCCCTGGCTTGTAAAATGCGGTGATGCGCCCTGGAGGTATCAGACTATTTTAAACAACTTTTCCCCGCCTTTCAAACACTTGTTCCTGGGTTATAGCCTGTCATTTTGCAGGATATCATTTAACATGGAATCTCTCCTGGAAATGGACATATTCTGTGCATTTCCAGGAGAGGTTACATGTTAAATTATATCCTGCAAAATGACAGGCTACAACTCTCTTCCAGACGTTTAAAAACACTTTTCCGACTATTTTAAACAACTTTTCCCCGCCTTTCAAACACTTGTTCCTGGGTTATAGCCTGTCATTTTGCAGGATATAATTTAACATGGAATCTCTCCTGGAAATTGACATATTCTGTGCATTTCCAGGAGAGGTTACATGTTCAATTATATCCTGCAAAATGACAGGCTACAACTCTCTTCCATACGTTTAAAAACACTTTTACGACTATTTTAAACAACTTTTCCCCGCCTTTCAAACACTTGTTCCTGGGTTATAGCCTGTCATTTTGCAGGATATCATTTAACATGGAATCTCTCCTGGAAATGGACATATTCTGTGCATTTCCAGGAGAGGTTACATGTTAAATGATATCCTGCAAAATGACAGGCTACAACTCTCTTCCAGACGTTTAAAAACACTTTCCCGACTATTTTAAACAACTTTTCCCCACCTTTCAAACACTTGTTCCTGGGTTATAGCCTGTCATTTTGCAGGATATCATTTAACATGGAATTTCTCCTGGAAATGGACATATTCTGTGCATTTCCAGGAGAGGTTACATGTTAAATGATATCCTGCAAAATGACAGGCTACAACTCTCTTCCAGACGTTTAAAAACACTTTCCCCGACCATTTAAACATTATTTCTGGCTTGTAAAGTGCCGTGATGAGCCCTGACAGTATCAGACTATTTAAAGGGTTACCAGGAGCATGAGAATATCCTCCAAAGAAGGGGTGGTAGTGTCATGAATAAGGCCGAATATGGATGCCGATGTGCGGACGGTAAATCACCGCAAAATCCACCCCCTTTAGGGTAACCAGGGGCATGAAGTTCTGTAGGGTGTGAACATCTGGGTTTAGTCCGTGGGGGAGTGCTTAAGTCCGGGGGCCCGGGGTCTCACGGTGCACGAGGTTATGGAAGTACCACTGTTGCCAGAGGTCCTCACTCCGTCCTTTGGGGCTCTGTCAGGTTAACCCCATAAACTTGTCTTTAAAAAATGTGAACACATTTTACATGACTGGTAGCAACATCTATAAAGTTGTAAATTTTAAGTTGTAAATTTGTTTACATTGTCAATATCACAAAATCACAATATAACGAACCCCCTCCACCCCCAACCCACTTGTAGGCCACCATCCTGTTCATCTATAAACTCATTGATTTGATCAATAAAAATGCAACAAAATAATAGTAATATTAAATATAAATATAGTAAATATTCAGCAATTTCAGACCATATTTCTTTGTCTATTTCAACATGGCGCGTTGTCACTTTGGTAGGTTGTGGGATGATTCTGAGGGAAATTGTAAAAACTTGTCTTTCAAAAATGTGAACACATCGTACATTAACTGGTAGACTGCATCAGAACATCTATAAAGTTGAAAATGTTAAGTTGTTAATTTGTTTACATGTTGTCAATATCACAAAATCACAATATAACACCCCCCTCCACCCCACCATCCTGTTCATCTATAAAATCATTGATTTGATAATTGATTTGATCAATAAGAATGCAACAAAATAACAAATGCACCCTGCCCCGAGTCCCTGCAGTAAGAATTATTCAGCAATTTCAGACCATATTTCTTTGTCTATTTCAACATGGCGCGCTGTCACTTGGGTAGGTTGTGGGATGATTCTGAGGACATCATCAAAGGGATACCATAAAGTGTCCTCACGAATTGGCCTGTAGAACCTATTTTGCCCAGCCTTGTGCATGCATGTGACTTTTGCATGCGTCTCATTGACCTCAAGAATGGTTCCAGGATAAACGTCGTCGTCATATTTAATGACGCACCATTGTCCAATCATCATGTCTTTGCTCCCCCACTTGATTTCTGCTGTTTGCTGTTCAGTGCAATCAGAGGAGACTGGCATGGGTTGTTCTTCAGTGCTATCAGGGAGGACAGGCTGAACAGGAAATTCACATTTCTGTGAGTTGTAACATGTACACTCAAAAGTCCCTCTAGTGGAGCAGGGACAGCTGACATCTCTGTAGATGACCTTTCCTGGTGATTCAGTGATCATTTGATGGAGGCGCATTGTGGATGGAACCACAGGGAGTTGTTTTGGCATCTTCTGCACTGCTTTGTTCACAGCCTCCTCCTCAATGTAGAACATCTGTACAGAGGTCTGGGCCGTTAACAGACTGTCATACAATTGCCTGGCATTTGCAATGTCTTTTCCTTCACTGACCAGTCTGTCTGCTGTTCTTTTTAAGACGCCACCCACTCCATCTGGAGCACCTTTCCCGTGCCCTGCTTCGAAGAAGCTCCAAGTGCCCTTTTGGAAGCCCTGCTTGAACAGCTCTGTGCTAAACATGTAAAAATTGCCCTTTTGTCGATATTGGGTGCATGGTCCATCACTAAAGAAATGAACCGTATTGACTGATGGATAGTGTGTTTTCACATGATCTAACACAGGGGACATGTGCGCCCATATGGCAGGTGGACTTTTCTCTTTCGATGCTGATATAGTGGTGAAGCACAAATGTTTCTCCTCTCCACCCACATTAAGGATTCCTGTATGCAGGGTAGCCTGCTGCTGAGAGGATGCAAAGTGAACCGCTTGTATCTCTGCAGACAATTTGCAAGCATAGTTTTCGGAGAAATCGATGTGAATCAAACACTCCTGAGATGTCATACTTTTCTTGTGCTCACGGTAGTGGTTGTATTGTGTTTTAATGTTGAACTGATGCCTTGTGAAGACTCTCAGCTGACTTTGGAACATATCGATCATCTCTCCAAGAGAACTCTCCATCTCCTTTTTCACAGTCATTCGGACTGGTTGTGATTCTTTTTTACTTTCTTTCTCATTTTCTTTGTTTTTCTTCCTCCTTTCTCCCAGCTCAGTTGTCCACTGAACACATTTTACGGAGGACCCAGCCTCATAGCCTTGCTTGATGGGATAGGCCTTGCTTCTGCAGTTTGCACATTCACCGTACGCACATTCTTTGCCAGCATTATCACAACCTATTGAGTTGGCAATGACTTCCAAGTCAGTCGTTTCAAGAAGTTTCAGCCCGTGAAGCTTCTCCACAAGAAAGGATAGGTTCTCATGCACTTTGCAAAGACAGGTTTTCCCTGTCAGAAACGGATGGATGGACAACCCAAAAAGGACGCATGGAGCAGAAAAGCGTGTATGAGAGCTTACATGATGGGTATTCAAGAAGAAATTTGCGATGAAGATTTTTTAAGGTATCATTTAGAAACCTCTTTTGCATTTTCACTTTCTTCCAAGTAACGGTTTGTTTTTTTCCTGCTGTTGAGCGGCTCACGTCATCTCTCAAGAAAAACTTCTTCACGTTTGTTTGGAGCACGCTTTGGGATGTTTGGTACTTGCTTCGCTGAAATGACAATACATGACTGTTAATGAGACCACACCGCTTTCGTGAAAAACCAAATACGGCCTGTGTTATTTTCAGTAGCTTGTATCTTTTCAGGATTTTTCCTGACACAATTTTAGCAATGATCTGACGATCTCTTTCCTTTTTGCTCTCTTGGTACTTTTGCTTGATAGTGCTGGTCAATGCATGATGAAACAGTAGAGTTCTTTGAATCGCCGGAGAGACTCTCTGTCTTCCTATCTGTTTCTTTGTTTGTGATCGAGGGGATTCAGTCGCCTTTGGGAATCTCTGCATGCGCTTCCTGTATCTTTCGACAGTAGACGTTTTCTTTTTCAGCTCGATCTCTAATCTTTTGATTTCTCTGTATAATTTGGAATTCTTTCGTCTCATTCGTTTCAGTCCTGATGTCCTTTGTCTGTAATAACAAATACAATACATTATTTACCAAGTGAATTTAACATATATTGCAAGTATATTTTAATATATTACATAGTGCATTGACAGTTTCTAATAATGAAAGAACTACAATTCTCTAAATCTATAGTAGCCTTCTCTACTGTAATATTAAACTCATCAACCTGCTCTCACTTAACCATTCTAACCTGGATGGCCCTGGGTCAGGGTCTGGCTGAGGGTCTGGCTGAGGGTCTAGCTCAGGACTCTGCGGTGGTGTTTCAAATCTCTGGTGTTGCTTCAAATAACTCCTTGTTCTGCATCTTTGCTGAGCCTTTCTCCAATATTTCCTCTTCTGCCTCTTCCCCCTTTCAGTCCGAGTAGCCACTTGGCCAGTTGACCCTGCATCCCTTCTCTTCATCCATCGCTCCCTGTCTTTTTTCAAATTCGCTGCCCTCCTTTCAGGGTCAGCCTCTCGCCGTGCCCTGTACTGCCGTTGCCTTTCTGCTGCCGACACCATCTTCAATTACATTTTAATGACCTGAAAAGCGACATCACACATCTCACCTTTACAGAAAAATAACTCTCAATTATATATTAACTACAGCAAAATGGTCAAAAGTGACTGAAAACGTGACTGTTAGTCGCTGTCAACTCTGTTATCATGAAAATGTAACAGAGTTGACGATAACAGAGTTGACATTTTCCACCATTTTGTGTCTAACTCCATGTGCTATCTTAGAACCAGACAACACATGCCATGACTAAAACCACAACTTTATGAATTTCCATCATATATATATTTTTTAAGAAATGATGGAGAGATTCACTAAAACATCATACAAACAGAGTTGACGCTTAATAAATATACTCTTGGTTTGTTTTCAACATTTTGCACAAATTATTAAGAGAGAAAGATAAACATACCATTGTTCACTCCAAGGAAGAGAGGAAAAGGAAGTGACATCACTTGGTGCAGGTCACATGGTTTTATTTGAATGCTATAGGGTTTTTTTATGTAGTTTTATGCCAGACATAACAGAGTTGACAGAGCTCTGGGACAGGTACATTTTTTATTTTTTAAATATCAATATCAGCTGTGTTAGAGGAAAATAACATTCTGTGCAACTGATTATATACATATTTATAGATTTATCATAAAAAATCTGCAAATTTTGGTGAATTATGTAATATTTATTCAAGTTGAAAATGTGAATTTCTGTCCTGGGACAGGCAATTTTGATGGTTTTGGAGGGTGTGGGAATCATTTGATGAATATTTAACAAATAAATTGTGCATAAAATGTACTCCAAACATTGTTTTTGTTTTACATACAGTCTATTTAGTGATAATATTGAAAGCAGGGTCTGAAAATATTTTTTTAGGAGAAAATAATTAACATTGTTTTTGCTGGGACACCAAATGTAACCGCAATTCTGAAATGACCCAATCGTTAGCCTCGGTTAGCTCATTGGTTAGCCTCAGTTAGCTCATTGGTTAGCCTGGGTTAGCTCATTGGTTAGCTTCAGTTAGCTCATTGGTTAGCCTCGGTTAGCTCATTGGTTAGCCTCGGTTAGCTCATTGGTTAGCATGGTTTAGCTCATTGGTTAGCTTCAGTTAGCTCATTGGTTAGCCTCGATTAGCTCATTGGTTAGCCTGGGTTAGCTCATTCCTCAGTTAGCTCATTGTTTAGCCCTGGTTAGCTTCAGTTAGCTCATTGGTTAGCCTGGGTTAGCTCATTCCTCGGTTAGCTCATTGGTTAGCCTGGGTTAGCTTCAGTTAGCTCATTGGTTAGCCTCAGTTAGCTCATTGGTTAGCATCAGTTAGCTCATTGGTTAGCCTCGGTTAGCTCATTGGTTAGCTTCAGTTAGCTCATTGGTTAGCCTGGGCTAGCTCATTGGTTAGCCTGGGTTAGATCATTGGTTAGCATCAGTTAGCTCATTGGTTAGCTTCAGTTAGCTCATTGGTTAGCTTCAGTTAGCTCATTGGTTAGCCTCGGTTAGCTCATTGGTTAGCCTGGGTTAGCTCATTCATCGGTTAGCTCATTCCTCGGTTAGCTCATTGGTTAGACTGGGTTAGCTTCAGTTAGCTCATTGGTTAGCCTCAGTTAGCTCATTGGTTAGCATCAGTTAGCTCATTGATTAGCCTCAGTTAGCTCATTGGTTAGCCTCGGTTAGCTCATTGGTTAGATTCAGTTAGCTCATTGGTTAGCCTGGGCTAGCTCATTGGTTAGCCTGGGTTAGCTCATTGGTTAGCTTCATTTAGCTCATTGGTTAGCCTCGTTTAGCTCATTGGTTAGCCTGGGTTAGCTCATTGGTTAGCTTCAGTTAGCTCATTGGTTAGAGAGAACGCACTCCCCTGAAAACTCCCCTTGAATTCCTCCAGACTCAGAAAATGTAAAAGTTCACCTTTGGGAGATCCATAGAAAAAGGGTGAAAATGTTTTTTTTTTTTCCACGTTATTGATTCGAATACGCGACCAACCGCATCCAGGGGCGAGCGTTAACGCAGTGAGCCACTGGACCTGAGTACTCAAACATGCCTACTTGTGCAGCTTAGACACTCTGAATTCACTAAATGTACAACTTTTTCTCCATCAAAATGAACAAATGAGACATGAAATAACATCTACAGATCAAGACGAAGCGAATGGAAGCGGTCCCAGCCTCGTAGCTGTGAACAGCTGTGATCGCAGGAAAATGCTGTTTCAAAGATTTCTCAGTATATCTCCGGGACATTTCCCTGGCTTTACCACCGTCACAATGGACAAACGAGACATGAAATAACATCAACAGATCAAGACGAAGCGAATGGAAGTACCCCCGGAGTCATAGCATGTGTAAATCGAGATGAAAGATCTCTCTCTCCCCCGCCTGCTTGCGAGGGGGAGGGGCAGTTTACACACACGCAGCAACGCACACACAGGGAGGAGATGGCAGAGAGAACGCACTCCCCTGAAAACTCCCCTTGAATTCCTCCAGACTCAGAAAATGTAAAAGTTCACTTTTTGGAGATCCATAGAAAAAGGGTGAAAATGAATTTCTTTTTGCCACAGCATGGATTCGAACACGGGACCAACCGCATCCAGGGGCGAGCGTTAACGCAGTGAGCCACTGGACCTGAGTACTCAATCATGCCTACTTGTGCAGCTTAGACACTCTGAATTCACTAAATGTACAACTTTTTCTCCATCAAAATGAACAAAAAGAGACATGAAATAACATCTACAGATCAAGACGAAGTGAATGGAAGCCGTCCCAGCCTCGTAGCTGTGAACAGCTGTGATCGCAGGAAAATGCTGTTACAAAGATTTCTCAGTATATCTCCGGGACATTTCCCTGGCTTTACCACCGTCACAATGGACACACGAGACATGAAATAACATCAACAGATCAAGACGAAGCGAATGGAAGTACCCCCGGAGTCATAGCATGTGTAAATCGTTAGCCTCGGTTAGCTCATTGGTTAGCCTCAGTTAGCTCATTGGTTAGCCTGGGTTAGCTCATTGGTTAGCTTCAGTTAGCTCATTGGTTAGCCTCGGTTAGCTCATTGGTTAGCCTGGGTTAGCTCATTCCTCGGTTAGCTCATTGGTTAGCCTGGGTTAGCTCATTGGTTAGCATCAGTTAGCTCATTGGTTAGCCTCAGTTAGCTCATTGGTTAGCCTCGGTTAGCTCATTGGTTAGCCTGGGTTAGCTCATTGGTTAGCCTGGGTTAGCTCATTGGTTAGCTTCAGTTAGCTCATTGGTTAACGTCGGTTAGCTCATTGGTTAGCCTCGGTTAGCTCATTCCTCAGTTAGCTCATTGGTTAGCCTGGGTTAGCTTCAGTTAGCTCATTGGTTAGCCTCAGTTAGCTCATTGGTTAGCATCAGTTAGCTCATTGATTAGCCTCAGTTAGCTCATTGGTTAGCCTCGGTTAGCTCATTGGTTAGATTCAGTTAGCTCATTGGTTAGCCTGGGCTAGCTCATTGGTTAGCCTGGGTTAGCTCATTGGTTAGCCTGGGTTAGCTCATTGGTTAGCTTCAGTTAGCTCATTGGTTAGCCTCGGTTAGCTCATTGGTTAGCATCAGTTAGCTCATTGGTTAGCCTCAGTTAGCTCATTGGTTAGCCTCGGTTAGCTCATTGGTTAGATGCAGTTAGCTCATTGGTTAGCCTCGGTTAGCTCATTGGTTAGCATCAGTTAGCTCATTGGTTAGCCTCAGTTAGCTCATTGGTTAGCCTGGGTAAGCTCATTGGTTAGCTTCAGTTAGCTCATTGGTTAGCCTCGGTTAGCTCATTGGTTAGCCTGGGTTAGCTCATTGGTTAGCATCAGTTAGCTCATTGGTTAGCCTCAGTTAGCTCATTGGTTAGCCTCGGTTAGCTCATTGGTTAGCCTGGGTTAGCTCATTGGTTAGCCTGGGTTAGCTCATTGGTTTGCTTCAATTAGCTCATTGGTTAGCCTCAGTTAGCTCATTGGTTAGCCTTGGTTAGCTTCAGTTAGCTCATTGGTTAGCCTCGGTTAGCTCATTGGTTAGCATCAGTTAGCTCATTGGTTAGCCTCAGTTAGCTCATTGGTTAGCCTCGGTTAGCTCATTGGTTAGATGCAGTTAGCTCATTGGTTAGCCTGGACTAGCTCATTGGTTAGCCTGGGTTAGCTCATTGGTTAGCCTGGGTAAGCTCATTGGTTAGCTTCAGTTAGCTCATTGGTTAGCCTCGGTTAGCTCATTGGTTAGCCTCGGTTAGCTCATTGGTTAGCATCAGTTAGCTCATTGGTTAGCCTCAGTTAGCTCATTGGTTAGCCTCGG
The DNA here is from genome assembly GCF_949606895.1 of Notothenia rossii. Lineage (NCBI taxonomy): Eukaryota > Metazoa > Chordata > Actinopteri > Perciformes > Nototheniidae > Notothenia > Notothenia rossii. Next base: position 51,173,096 of record NC_136912.1, on the reverse strand, counting down.
TTAGCTCATTGGTTAGCCATGGTTAGCTCATTTGTTAGCTTCAGTTAGCTCATTGGTTAGCCTCGGTTAGCTCATTGGTTAGCCTGGGTTAGCTCATTCCTCGGTTAGCTCATTGGTTAACCTGGGTTAGCCTCAGTTAGCTCATTGGTTAGCCTCGGTTAGCTCATTGGTTAGATTCAGTTAGCTCATTGGTTAGCCTGGGCTAGCTCATTGGTTAGCCTGGGTTAGCTCATTGGTTAGCCTGGGTTAGCTCATTGGTTAGCTTCAGTTAGCTCATTGGTTAGCCTCGGTTAGCTCATTGGTTAGCCTGGGTTAGCTCATTGGTTAGCATCAGTTAGCTCTCTGATTAGCATCAGTTAGCTCTTTGGTTAGCCTCAGTTAGCTCATTGGTTAGCCTGGGTTAGCTCATTCCTCAGTTAGCTCATTGGTTAGCTTCAGTTAGCTCATTGGTTAGCCTGGGTTAGCTCATTGGTTAGCCTCAGTTAGCTCATTGGTTAGCCTGGGTTAGCTCATTGGTTTGCTTCAGTTAGCTCATTGGTTAGCCTCGGTTAGCTCATTGGTTAGCCTGGGTTAGCTCATTGGTTAGCTTCAGTTAGCTCATTGGTTAGCCTCGGTTAGCTCATTGGTTAGCCTGGGTTAGCTCATTCCTCGGTTAGCTCATTGGTTAGCCTGGGTTAGCTTCAGTTAGCTCATTGGTTAGCCTCGGTTAGCTCATTGGTTCGCATCAGTTAGCTCATTGGTTAGCCTCAGTTAGTTCATTTGTTAGCCTCGGTTAGCTCATTGGTTAGATTCAGTTAGCTCATTGGTTAGCCTCGGTTAGCTCATTGGTTAACCTGGGTTAGCTCATTGGTTAGCATCAGTTAGCTCATTGGTTAGCATCAGTTAGCTCATTGGTTAGCCTCGGTTAGCTCATTGGTTAGCCTGGGTTAGCTCATTGGTTAGCCTGGGTTAGCTCATTGGTTAGCTTCAGTTAGCTCATTGGTTAACGTCGGTTAGCTCATTGGTTAGCCTCGGTTAGCTCATTCCTCGGTTAGCTCATTGGTTAGCCTGGGTTAGCTTCAGTTAGCTCATTGGTTAGCCTCAGTTAGCTCATTGGTTAGCATCAGTTAGCTCATTGATTAGCCTCAGTTAGCTCATTGGTTAGCCTCGGTTAGCTCATTGGTTAGATTCAGTTAGCTCATTGGTTAGCCTGGGCTAGCTCATTGGTTATTCTGGGTTAGCTCATTGGTTAGCCTGGGTTAGCTCATTGGTTAGCTTCAGTTAGCTCATTGGTTAGCCTCGGTTAGCTCATTGGTTAGCCTGGGTTAGCTCATTGGTTAGCATCAGTTAGCTCTCTGGTTAGCATCAGTTAGCTCTTTGGTTAGCCTCAGTTAGCTCATTGGTAAGCCTGGGTTAGCTCATTACTCAGTTAGCTCATTGGTTAGCTTCAGTTAGCTCATTGGTTAGCCTGGGTTAGCTCATTGGTTAGCCTCAGTTAGCTCATTGGTTAGCCTGGGTTAGCTCATTGGTTAGCTTCAGTTAGCTCATTGGTTAGCCTCGGTTAGCTCAATGGTTAGCCTGCGTTAGCTCATTGTTTAGCTTCAGTTAGCTCATTGGTTAGCCTGGGTTAACTCATTGGTTAGCCTGGGTTAGCTCATTGGTTAGCCTGGGTTAGCTCATTGGTTAGCTTCAGTTAGCTCATTGGTTAGCCTCGGTTAGCTCATTGGTTAGCCTGGGTTAGCTCATTGGTTAGCTTCAGTTAGCTCATTGGTTAGCCTCGGTTAGCTCATTGGTTAACCTGGGTTAGCTCATTCCTCGGTTAGCTCATTGTTTAGCCCTGGTTAGCTTCAGTTAGCTCATTGGTTAGCCTTGGTTAGGTCATTGGTTAGCATCAGTTAGCTCATTGGTTAGCCTCAGTTAGCTCATTGGTTAGCCTCAGTTAGCTCATTGGTTAGCTTCAGTTAGCTCATTGGTTAGCCTGGGCTAGCTCATTGGTTAGCCTCGGTTAGCTCATTGGTTAGCATCAGTTAGCTCATTGTTTAGCTTCAGTTAGCTCATTGGTTAGCTTCAGTTAGCTCATTGGTTAGCCTCGGTTAGCTCATTGGTTAGCCTGGGTTAGCTCATTGGTTAGCATCAGTTAGCTCATTGGTTAGCCTCAGTTAGCTCATTGGTTAGCATCAGTTAGCTCATTGGTTAGCCTCGGTTAGCTCATTGGTTAGCTTCAGTTAGCTCATTGGTTAGCTTTAGTTAGCTCATTGGTTAGCCTCGGTTAGCTCATTGGTTAGCCTGGGTTAGCTCATTCCTCGGTTAGCTCATTGGTTAGCCTGGGTTAGCTCATTGGTTAGATTCAGTTAGCTCATTGGTTAGCCTGGGTTAGCTCATTGGTTAGCCTCGGTTAGCTCATTGGTTAGCCTGGGTTAGCTCATTGGTTAGCCTGGATTAGCTCATTGGTTAGCCTTGGTTAGCTCATTGGTTAGCCTCAGTTAGCTCATTGGTTAGCATCAGTTAGCTCATTGGTTAGCCTTGGTTAGCTCATTGGTTAGCTTCAGTTAGCTCATTGGTTAGCTTCAGTTAGCTCATTGGTTAGCCTCGGTTAGCTCATTGGTTAGCCTGGGTTAGCCTGGGTTAGCTTCAGTTAGCTCATTGGTTAGCCTGGGTTAGCTCATTGGTTAGCCTGGGTTAGCTCATTGGTTAGCCTCAGTTAGCTCATTGGTTAGCCTGGGTTAGCTCATTGGTTAGCTTCAGTTAGCTCATTGGTTAGCCTGGGTTAGCTCAATGGTTAGCCTGCGTTAGCTCATTGGTTAGCCTGGGTTAGCTCATTGGTTAGCTTCAGTTAGCTCATTGGTTAGCCTCGGTTAGCTCATTGGTTAGCCTGGGTTAGCTCATTGGTTAGCTTCAGTTAGCTCATTGGTTAGCCTCGGTTAGCTCATTGGTTAACCTGGGTTAGCTCATTCCTCGGTTAGCTCATTGTTTAGCCCTGGTTAACTTCAGTTAGCTCATTGGTTAGCCTCGGTTAGCTCATTGGTTAGCATCAGTTAGCTCATTGGTTAGCCTCAGTTAGCTCATTGGTTAGCCTCGGTTAGCTCATTGGTTAGCTTCAGTTAGCTCATTGGTTAGCCTGGGCTAGCTCATTGGTTAGCCTGGGTTAGCTCATTGGTTAGCATCAGTTAGCTCATTGGTTAGCTTCAGTTAGCTCATTGGTTAGAGAGAACGCACTCCCCTGAAAACTCCCCTTGAATTCCTCCAGACTCAGAAAATGTAAAAGTTCACCTTTTGGAGATCCATAGAAAAAGGGTGAAAATGTTTGTTTTTTTGCCACAGCATGGATTCGAATACGCGACCAACCGCATCCAGGGACGAGCGTTAACGCAGTGAGCCACTGGACCTGAGTACTCAAACATGCCTACTTGTGCAGCTTAGACAATCTGAATTCACTAAATGTACAACTTTTTCTCCATCAAAATGAACAAATGAGACATGAAATAACATCTACAGATCAAGACGAAGCGAATGGAAGCGGTCCCAGCCTCGTAGCTGTGAACAGCTTTGATCGCAGGAAAATGCTGTTTCAAAGATTTCTCAGTATATCTCCGGGACATTTCCCTGGCTTTACCACCATCACAATGGACAAACGAGACATGAAATAACATCAACAGATCAAGACGAAGCGAATGGAAGTACCCCCGGAGTCATAGCATGTGTAAATCGAGACGAAAGATCTCTCTCTCCCCCGCCTGCTTGCGAGGGGGAGGGGCAGTTTACACACACACGCAGCTGCTGCATGCAGCAACACACACACAGGGAGGAGATGGCAGAGAGAACGCACTCCCCTGAAAACTCCCCTTGAATTCCTCCAGACTCAGAAAATGTAAAAGTTCACTTTTTGGAGATCCATAGAAAAAGGGTGAAAATGAATTTCTTTTTGCGACAGCATGGATTCGAACACGGGTCCAACCGCATCCAGGGGCGAGCGTTTTTTTTTTTTTTCTTTTTATTATTTATTATCAAAATGTTTTCACACAGATTAAACAAACACTCACATTGCATAACAAATCCCCCAAAAAGAAGAGGACCCCAATGCATTTAATACAAAGTATACATCACAGTCCTATCTTGTCTTTCACTTCCCCGACATCCCTAATCCACCATTCTTTTACATTTATTCCCCTTTCACAGGTCATCAATCCTTATTTTTCAAAATTATACTTAAGCTGTCCATCATTCACTTCTATCAGTGTACAACCATCAACATGTTCTTTCATGAACATCTCATTATCTTTGTACACATATAACATTCCAACAACCCTCATTATATTCCTCTTCATAATTCCCCACACTCCATCAACTCTCCCCTCATAGTGTGCTACATTCCTTCTTATTTTCACCGCATATCTTGCCTGGCTTAAACATAGATTTAACATATCAACATTGCACCCATCCCTTCTCCCACTCAACCCAAACAACCACAATTCTTTCCACTCTAGACATTTTAACAGCCCTTCATCCCAGCACCTGCATATCAATTCTTTTATTTTCCCAAAGAACCCCCTTAATTCCCCACACTCAAAAAACTCATGCATACAATTCTCCACTCCCAACTTACACACATCACATTCTCTCTTAACCTCTTTGTCAAACATACTTATTATGAAATTGTTGAACACCCTGTTGTGCCTTAAACAGAAATCAAAGTGCTCACCCTTCACACTATTCCCTTTCACTCTCAGATTCACCCACATCTTTTTCACATCCATTCCCCCCATCACCTTTTCCCATACCTTTTCTGATGCTGGTCTCCTTGCATCCCCCTTCCCAAGGGTTTTGTATATCCTTTTCATGCTAAGGTCTCCCAGCTTCACCCCTTCACCCACATATAGCGCTACCTCACTTTCGCCCCCTCCCACCTTCTTGCTCTCCACCATCCTCCTCCATTCCACCGGCATCCCCTCTTTGATGCTCTCCATCATGCCTTCCGCTGTCCTTCCCCCCATTAACAGATTATTTTCCCTTGTCCCATCAACAATAACTTGAGCCCTCATGAACCCCGGAACATACTCATAGACTAGGTCTCTTATTACCCTAAATCCAGCCCTCCACATTGGTAAATTAAATAATACTTCGCCCTCTTTCATTATCCTATAGTTTTGGAATATGGGTTGTTTCCATACCTGCTGCGCATTCTCACATTCATACTTCACATTCCCCAAGAACTCTCCCCACGCATTCATCACCTCCCTTTGAAAATCATTCATTCCATTCATCCACCCTTTCTTAAAGCGCATAAATATCCCACTGTCCCCACACCCCCCTCCTTTATTTATACTGTCTCTTAAAAATTCTTTCCACACATGCTTATTTCCCTTATTTAGATATTTTATCATCGTTTTAACCCTCATTGCTTTCATCTTCCTTTCCACATTTATTAGTTTTAGCCCCCCATCTTTATAGTCATTCTCTAGAACCTCCCTAGCTATCCTCACTCCCTTCCCCTCCCACATGAACTCACTCACTATTTTATTTACCTCTTTTATTACTCTGTCTGGCACCTCCATTACACTCATTACATAAACTAGCTTGCTCATGATGAGACCATTTACTACTATAACTTTCCCCCTCAGTTTTAATCTCCTCAGTTTCCAGAAGCTTAGGGTCTTTTTTAAACTACCCACCACTCCCTCATATTGCACATCCCTCCCCTCTCTGTCCTTCAAACCCACATTAATACCCAGTACCCTAATATATTCCTTATTCTCTTTTAAACCTAACTCCTCTCTCCCTACATCACCATTTCCCAGCACCATGTACTCTGACTTTTCCATATTAATTTTAGCCCCTGAAGCTCTTCCATATATCTCCACACTCTCTAAGACCCCTCTTACACTTTCCATGTCTCTTACGGTGATTGTAGTATCATCCGCATATTGGAATACTACACTTATCCCTCCCCCCGGCACCATCACCCCCTTTACCCTCTCATTCTGTTGTAGCAAAGCCGCAAGGGGCTCCGCTGATAATGCATAGAGCATCGCCGATAGAGGGCATCCCTGCCGGACGGATCTCCCTAACTTAAATACATTTGTGATGATCCCATTAACCTTAACGCAACTCATGGCTTTCCTATATATTCTCCTTATCCACCCAACAAACCCCCTCCCAAACCCTGCTTTTACCAAAACCCTGAATAAATAAACGTGATTAACCCTATCGAACGCCTTGTTCAGATCTAAGCTTACCAACACCCCTCCTTCTCCACCCTTCATATGATTTACCGTGTCCCTAATACTACAAACTGTGTCACATATATCCCTTCCAGGAATACTATATGCCTGGGTGCTCCCCACCACCGCACCAATAACCCTCTTCATTCTATTGGATAACACCCGTGCCATAATCTTATAATCCCCATTCAACATACTTAACGGCCTATAGTTCCCTAATTTATCCCTACTACCCTTTTTGTACAATATGCTAATCACCCCTGTTGATAATCCGTCCGGCAGTTCATCCTTCTCTTCGAAGCTCTTAAACAACTCCTTCAACATTGGGACTAGCACAGCCTTAAATTCCATGTAGAACTCTGCAGTTAGGCCATCTAGTCCCGGGCTTTTATTTTTGCCCATGCCATCTATTGCTGCCTCTATTTCCTCTTTTCCCATCTCCCCTTCGCACAACTCTCTTCCTTCTTCTGTCAACACCGCCCTCATGCTCCCCAGAGTCTTTTCCAGGCTCTCTTTTTCATTAACTTCCTCCTGGAAGAGCTCTCTATAAAACTCTTCCACCCTCTTAACTATCCCTACTAAGTCTTTAATAATCTCACCCCCCTTACCCTCTATCTGCCTAATCTGATTGTTCCCCTGCTTCCTATTCTCCATCCCTAAGAAAAAACCTGTACATTTTTCCCCTTCAACTAAATATCTTGCCCTACTCCTGACTATTGCCCCCATACACCTCTCTCTTTCCACTATCCCTAACTCATCCCTAAGACTATTGTAGACCCCTAAATCTCTCCCTACCTCTCCCTCTATCTTCTCTGCTTCTTTATTTAGTTCCTCTTTTAACCTCTCCTCCCTCTCTCTCCCTCTTTTATTTCTTCCACAACTGAACTTTATGCTCATTTTTTTTATTTCTCTTTTTAGGCCCTCCCACCATTCTCCTTCATCCTCACCATCCATTTTCTCTTGCTTCCTTAACCATTCATTCATCATCTTTTTGTATTTCTCATCCTTAAGCAGAGCAGCGTTTAGGCACCACACCCCTCCCCCTCTTCCCTTACATCCATCATCCAGCTTAAAGCCAAGGATAACATGATCACTCAAGCTAGTCGTTGTATGTTTAAAAGTCCCCACCTTCCCACCTATCCTTCCCTTGCACAGCACCAAGTCTATCCTACTCTGCTTCAACACACCCCCCACCACCTGTTTTCTAGTATATACCCTCTCATCCAAATTCCTTTCTCTCCACACATCTCTTAAGCCATTCTCCCTCATCAGTTTCTCCAATGCACCTCGTGAGGAGTCATTTCTATAACTCATCCCACCCGCCACATCAATCCTTCCACACCTCACATTGAAATCACCCACCACCACACAATTTCCCCCACACTTCCCATCCAGACCCTCAAAAAAACTCTTTCTTTCTTTCTCCTCATTAGGCGCATGAATATTCATCAGTCTATACATTTCCCCCATATAACCAAACTCTGCAATAATCATCCTTCCTTTTCCATCATCCTCCACCTTTTTCACACTTTCCACTTTTCCCATTCTAAACAATATTGCCACCCCTCTTGCATTCAAACCACCATTATTGAAAAATACCCTCCCCATCCATCCCATTATCACATCACCCACACTTTCATTGTCCCAGTGTGTCTCCTGTAGGCATATGACATCAGCTGTACATAGCAGTAAAGCCCTGTCCCTTCTGTCCTTTGTTTTTAGCCCCCGGCCATTAAATGTACATATCGTCACCATTGCATGTAAAGTTTGAAAAAAAATTCCTGTTCCCACTTGTCCTTCTTTTCCAGGCCACAGCCGTTGAAAGAAACAATCTTCACCATTGTTATTTAAAGGGGATTAGCGTTGGAGTATTCCAAAAGTTCTCCTTCAGCTCACCTTTCGCTGTCCAGTTCATCTCCACCGACTCCTTTCACATTCTTCTCCACTTGTGAACGTGTTTTCACTTTCCCTCTCACGGGTATTCCTGATGGTTTTGAGTCACCTCCTCCGACCCTCGATCCCTCTCTCCCAGGCGTCATCGGACTCCTACTCCGTCCCCTGGTCCTCGGAACCTCGACCCGCTCCTCGATCTCCTGCTCTCCCACCGTCACCTCTATGATTTCGTCATCGTCCTTCAAGAGCAACGTAATCTCATCTTCCACTCTCTGCTCCCCCACCTTCTCCGCTTCTTCTCTCTCCTCCACCACAATCACCGCTTCTCCTCTCTCCTCCACCGCCGTCACCTCCTCCTTCTCCACACCTTCGCCGTTCGGACTTTTCTTTCTCTCCGTCTTTGTTTTCTTCTTTTTCCCCTTCCCTTTCCCCACTGTCTGTGTCCCCTCATTTCCCTCCTCCGCTACCCCCTCATGTTGTCTTTTCTTCCCTCCTTCCTTCTGTTCCCCCCCTATTTCTTTCTGCCCCACCGCCACCACCACTACCTTCTCTCCCTCTATCACCTCCTCAGCCCCCTCATCCTCCCCCCCCCCCTCTTCTTTATCCACCTCTTCCACCTCCTGCTCCGCTTCCTCCTCCACATTGTACCTCTCCCTCTCCCCCTCCTTTTCAGGCCTGGCCTGTTCTCTCCTTCCCACCCTCTCTTCCCCAGCACAATCCCTCGCAAAATGCCCAACACCCCCACACCTGTAACATTTTATCTCCGGACACTCCCTAAAAATGTGCCCCGCCCTTAGACAGTTTCTGCACACCGCCACCTGTCTGTCATGTATGACCCTTACGTATTCTGCCCCCCCCCTCCACTCTAAATTGTGTCGAGTACGGCAGTGATGTTACCTTCTCATTAAGAGAAACTTTGAGGAAGCGTGTCCCGTCCGCTATCCTCATCCCCTCCCTGGTGTTCTTTACATAACGTCTTTTGATGGGCGAAACCGCCTTAACCCCCCACTCAAACAGCCTCCTCAGGATCTGGTCATCCTCGATATATATCGGCATGTACATAAAGGACACCATCACCTCCATCGCTGTTAACTCCTCTGCCTTTATAACCACCCCCTTCACCCTCAGCCCCTCCAGCAATCTCTTCTTTCCCTCCACATATCTCATTGTCACCTTATACCTTTCCCCCTTCAGCCTGCACCCCAGCACTTCCCCACACTCATCCTGTATTTCACACAGCATGTCCAACATTGTAATCTTTCCCAATCCCCCCTCCACCGTCACCGCCAGTGTCAGATCCGCCCGGTAACTAATGTCCTCATTCCCTTCTCCCACCCTTCCCCCCCTCTCTTTTACTTGGCTACTGCCCTGTTTCAAACTGTTTCTCTCTTTTTCTCCGTCCGTTTTCTTTCTTTGTCCAGGACCCTCCTCTTTCCTTCCGTCGTCTCCATACACAAACTTTTGTCCTTCACCCGTGTTCTCCCGGCTTTCCTCCTCTTCTGTTCTTCTCTGCGCACTCTCCTGTGCATTTTCTGACCCTCCGCTTGTCTTTAGAGCCTCGCCGCTCTTCCCTGCACGTTCCTTAATACCTCCGCTGCTATTCCTCGCGCCCTCTTCCGGGTTCTGTTCCGCTCCGCAATGTCCTCCTCCCAGTCTCTTTGAAGCCGTTGTTGTGCTTGTTCCGGATTGAGATGCACCCATCTCCTCTTCTCTCTCCATAATTCCCTTCTTTCCAGCCTTTCCTTTCATTAGTCCGGCTTTTTCCGCCTCTCTTTCCTCCCGGCTCCTCTCATCCAGCTTCCTCTCCAGCAGCAGCTTCGCTTTCTCCTCTTCATTCCTTATATTTCCCATCATGCAGGCCGCCTCTCTTACATCCTTTCCTTGTGTAGAGCCCTCAGTATCCGTCTGCATTGTCGGTTTTCCTCCCGTTTCTCCAGCATGTTCCGCTGCATTCAGCTCGGCTTCTTCCGCTTTCTTCGCCGCCCCCCGCATTCCAGACATTCCAGACATTCCAGGATTCACGTCCTTATTCTCCGTTCTTTTCTCAATTTTCTCCACAACGCACCTTCAATGTTTGGGGGTTTTGCCGGAAAAGATCGCGATTAAAACGCTTGTTTTTAATCACTTTGTCCCGTTTCCTCAGCAAACAATTGACCTGCTTCCTCCAGCACTCTCGCTGCGTTCGTGCTGTTGCTCCTCGTATTTTCTCCTCTGATGTTCACAAAATACAGTTTGAAAGTATCCCCCCCGACAGCAGAGCTGTTTGGGGGGCTGTTTGTCCAAAAATAAAGTGCAAAAACCGTCTTATTTGCTCCACTTTGTCCAAATTCGTCCCAAACTTTTGCGTCCACACATACACTGCTCACTCTCAATGCGCTCCTAGCGGGCGTGATCAGAGCGTTAACGCAGTGAGCCACTGGACCTGAGTACTCAAACATGCCTACTTGTGCAGCTTAGACACTCTGAATTCACTAAATGTACAACTTTTTCTCCATCAAAATGAACAAATGAGACATGAAATAACATCTACAGATCAAGACGAAGCGAATGGAAGCGGTCCCAGCCTCGTAGCTGTGAACAGCTGTGATCGCAGGAAAATGCTGTTTCAAAGATTTCTCAGTATATCTCCGGGACATTTCCCTGGCTTTACCACCGTCACAATGGACACACGAGACATGAAATAACATCAACAGATCAAGACGAAGCGAATGGAAGTACCCCCGGAGTCATAGCATGTGTAAATCGTTAGCCTCGGTTAGCTCATTGGTTAGCCTCAGTTAGCTCATTGGTTAGCCTGGGTTAGCTCATTGGTTAGCTTCAGTTAGCTCATTGGTTAGCCTCGGTTAGCTCATTGGTTAGCATCAGTTAGCTCATTGGTTAGCCTCAGTTAGCTCATTGGTTAGCCTCGGTTAGCTCATTGGTTAGATGCAGTTAGCTCATTGGTTAGCCTCGGTTAGCTCATTGGTTAGCCTGGGTTAGCTCATTGGTTAGCATCAGTTAGCTCATTGGTTAGCCTCAGTTAGCTCATTGGTTAGCCTCGGTTAGCTCATTGGTTAGCCTGGGTTAGCTCATTGGTTAGCCTGGGTTAGCTCATTGGTTTGCTTCAATTAGCTCATTGGTTAGCCTCAGTTAGCTCATTGGTTAGCCTGGGTTAGCTTCAGTTAGCTCATTGGTTAGCCTCGGTTAGCTCATTGGTTAGATGCAGTTAGCTCATTGGTTAGCCTCGGTTAGCTCATTGGTTAGCCTGGGTTAGCTCATTGGTTAGCATCAGTTAGCTCATTGGTTAGCCTCGGTTAGCTCATTGGTTAGATGCAGTTAGCTCATTGGTTAGCCTCGGTTAGCTCATTGGTTAGCCTGGGTTAGCTCATTGGTTAGCATCAGTTAGCTCATTGGTTAGCCTCAGTTAGCTCATTGGTTAGCCTCGGTTAGCTCATTGGTTAGCCTGGGTTAGCTCATTGGTTAGCCTGGGTTAGCTCATTGGTTTGCTTCAATTAGCTCATTGGTTAGCCTCAGTTAGCTCATTGGTTAGCCTGGGTTAGCTTCAGTTAGCTCATTGGTTAGCCTCGGTTAGCTCATTGGTTAGCATCAGTTAGCTCATTGGTTAGCCTCAGTTAGCTCATTGGTTAGCCTCGGTTAGCTCATTGGTTAGATGCAGTTAGCTCATTGGTTAGCCTGGACTAGCTCATTGGTTAGCCTGGGTTAGCTCATTGGTTAGCCTGGGTAAGCTCATTGGTTAGCTTCAGTTAGCTCATTGGTTAGCCTCGGTTAGCTCATTGGTTAGCCTCGGTTAGCTCATTGGTTAGCATCAGTTAGCTCATTGGTTAGCCTCAGTTAGCTCATTGGTTAGCCTCGGTTAGCTCATTGGTTAGCCATGGTTAGCTCATTGGTTAGCTTCAGTTAGCTCATTGGTTAGCCTCGGTTAGCTCATTGGTTAGCCTGGGTTAGCTCATTCCTCGGTTAGCTCATTGGTTAACCTGGGTTAGCTTCAGTTAGCTCATTGGTTAGCCTCAGTTAGCTCATTGGTTAGCATCAGTTAGCTCATTGATTAGCCTCAGTTAGGTCATTGGTTAGCCTCGGTTAGCTCATTGGTTAGATTCAGTTAGCTCATTGGTTAGCCTGGGCTAGCTCATTGGTTAGCCTGGGTTAGCTCATTGGTTAGCCTGGGTTAGCTCATTGGTTAGCTTCAGTTAGCTCATTGGTTAGCCTCGGTTAGCTCATTGGTTAGCCTGGGTTAGCTCATTGGTTAGCATCAGTTAGCTCTCTGGTTAGCATCAGTTAGCTCTTTGGTTAGCCTCAGTTAGCTCATTGGTTAGCCTGGGTTAGCTCATTCCTCAGTTAGCTCATTGGTTAGCTTCAGTTAGCTCATTGGTTAGCCTGGGTTAGCTCATTGGTTAGCCTCAGTTAGCTCATTGGTTAGCCTGGGTTAGCTCATTGGTTTGCTTCAGTTAGCTCATTGGTTAGCCTCGGTTAGCTCAATGGTTAGCCTGCGTTAGCTCATTGGTTAGCTTCAGTTAGCTCATTGGTTAGCCTGGGTTAGCTCATTGGTTAGCCTGGGTTAGCTCATTGGTTAGCCTGGGTTAGCTCATTGGTTAGCTTCAGTTAGCTCATTGGTTAGCCTCGGTTAGCTCATTGGTTAGCCTGGGTTAGCTCATTCCTCGGTTAGCTCATTGTTTAGCCCTGGTTAGCTTCAGTTAGCTCATTGGTTAGCCTCGGTTAACTCATTGGTTAGCATCAGTTAGCTCATTGGTTAGCCTGGGTTAGCTCATTGGTTAGCCTGGGTTAGCTCAATGGTTAACTTCAGTTAGCTCATTGGTTAGCCTCGGTTAGCTCATTGGTTAGCCTGGGTTAGCTAATTCCTCGGTTAGCTCATTGGTTAGCCTGGGTTAGCTTCAGTTAGCTCATTGGTTAGCCTCAGTTAGCTCATTGGTTAGCATCAGTTAGCTCATTGATTAGCCTCAGTTAGCTCATTGGTTAGCCTCGGTTAGCTCATTGGTTAGATTCAGTTAGGTCATTGGTTAGCCTGGGCTAGCTCATTGGTTAGCCTGTGTTAGCTCATTGGTTAGCCTGGATTAGCTCATTGGTTAGCCTTGGTTAGCTCATTGGTTAGCATGGTTTAGCTCATTGGTTAGCTTCAGTTAGCTCATTGGTTAGCCTCGGTTAGCTCATTGGTTAGCCTGGGTTAGCTCATTCCTCGGTTAGCTCATTGTTTAGCCCTGGTTAGCTTCAGTTAGCTCATTGGTTAGCCTCGGTTAACTCATTGGTTAGCATCAGTTAGCTCATTGGTTAGCCTCAGTTAGCTCATTGGTTAGCCTGGGTTAGCTCAATGGTTAACTTCAGTTAGCTCATTGGTTAGCCTCGGTTAGCTCATTGGTTAGCCTGGGTTAGCTCATTCCTCGGTTAGCTCATTGGTTAGCCTGGGTTAGCTTCAGTTAGCTCATTGGTTAGCCTCAGTTAGCTCATTGGTTAGCATCAGTTAGCTCATTGGTTAGCCTCGGTTAGCTCATTGGTTAGCTTCAGTTAGCTCATTGGTTAGCCTGGGCTAGCTCATTGGTTAGCCTGGGTTAGCTCATTAGTTAGCATCAGTTAGCTCATTGGTTAGCTTCAGTTAGCTCATTGGTTAGCTTCAGTTAGCTCATTGGTTAGCCTCGGTTAGCTCATTGGTTAGCCTGGGTTAGCTCATTCATCGGTTAGCTCATTCCTCGGTTAGCTCATTGGTTAGCCTGGGTTAGCTTCAGTTAGCTCATTGGTTAGCCTCAGTTAGCTCATTGGTTAGCATCAGTTAGCTCATTGATTAGCCTCAGTTAGCTCATTGGTTAGCCTCGGTTAGCGCATTGGTTAGATTCAGTTAGCTCATTGGTTAGCCTGGGCTAGCTCATTGGTTAGCCTGGGTTAGCTCATTGGTTAGCCTGGGTTAGCTCATTGGTTAGCTTCATTTAGCTCATTGGTTAGCCTCGGTTAGCTCATTGGTTAGCCTGGGTTAGCTCATTGGTTAGCATCAGTTAGCTCATTGGTTAGCCTCAGTTAGCTCATTGGTTAGCCTCGGTTAGCTCATTGGTTTGCCTGGGTTAGCTCGTTACTCGGTTAGCTCATTGGTTAGCCTCGGTTAGCTCATTGGTTAGCTTCAGTTAGTTCATTGATTAGCCTGGGCTAGCTCATTGGTTAGCTTCAGTTAGTTCATTGATTAGCCTGGGTTAGCTCATTGGTTAGCTTCAGTTAGCTCATGGGTTAGCCTCGGTTAGCTCATTGTTTAGCATCAGTTAGCTCATTGTTTAGCTTCAGTTAGCTCATTGGTTAGCTTCAGTTAGCTCTTTGGTTAGCCTCGGTTAGCTCATTGGTTAGCCTGGGTTAGCTCATTGGTTAGCATCAGTTAGCTCATTGGTTAGCCTCAGTTAGCTCATTGGTTAGCATCAGTTAGCTCATTGGTTAGCCTCGGTTAGCTCATTGGTTAGCTTCAGTTAGCTCATTGGTTAGCCTCGGTTAGCTCATTGGTTAGCCTGGGTTAGCTCATTCCTCGGTTAGCTCATTGGTTAGCCTGGGTTAGCTCATTGGTTAGCCTGGATTAGCTCATTGGTTAGCATCAGTTAGCTCATCGGTTAGCCTCAGTTAGCTCATTGGTTAGCATCAGTTAGCTCATTGGTTAGCCTTGGTTAGCTCATTGGTTAGCTTCAGTTAGCTCATTGGTTAGCTTCAGTTAGCTCATTGGTTAGCCGCGGTTAGCTCATTGGTTAGCCTTGGTTAGCTCATTGGTTAGCTTCAGTTAGCTCATTGGTTAGCTTCAGTTAGCTCATTGTTTAGCCTCAGTTAGCTCATTGGTTAGCCTGGGTTAGATCATTGGTTAGCTTTGGTTGGTTCATTGGTTAGCCTTGGTTAGCTCATTGGTTAGCATCAGTTAGCTCTCTGGTTAGCATCAGTTAGCTCTTTGGTTAGCCTCAGTTAGCTCATTGGTTAGCCTGGGTTAGCTCATTCCTCAGTTAGCTCATTGGTTAGCTTCAGTTAGCTCATTGGTTAGCCTGGGTTAGCTCATGGGTTAGCCTCAGATAGCTCATTGGTTAGCCTGGGTTAGCTCATTGGTTAGCTTCAGTTAGCTCATTGGTTAGCCTCGGTTAGCTCAATGGTTAGCCTGGATTAGCTCATTGGTTAGCTTCAGTTAGCTCATTGGTTAGCCTGGGTTAGCTCATTGGTTAGCCTGGGTTAGCTCATTGGTTAGCCTGGGTTAGCTCATTGGTTAGCCTCAGTTAGCTCATTGGTTAGCCTGGGTTAGCTCATTGGTTAGCTTCAGTTAGCTCATTGGTTAGCCTGGGTTAGCTCAATGGTTAGCCTGCGTTAGCTCATTGGTTAGCCTGGGTTAGCTCATTGGTTAGCTTCAGTTTGCTCATTGGTTAGCCTCGGTTAGCTCATTGGTTAGCCTGGGTTAGCTCATTCCTCGGTTAGCTCATTGTTTAGCCCGGGTTAGCTTCAGTTAGCTCATTGGTTAGCCTCGGTTAGCTCATTGGTTAGCATCAGTTAGCTCATTGGTTAGCCTCAGTTAGCTCATTGGTTAGCCTCGGTTACCTCATTGGTTAGCTTCAGTTAGCTCATTGGTTAGCCTGGGCTAGCTCATTGGTTAGCCTGGGTTATCTCATTGGTTAGCATCAGTTAGCTCATTGGTTAGCTTCAGTTAGCTCATTGGTTAGCTTCAGTTAGCTCATTGGTTAGAGAGAACGCACTCCCCTGAAAACTCCCCTTGAATTCCTCCAGACTCAGAAAATGTAAAAGTTCACCTTTGGGAGATCCATAGAAAAAGGGTGAAAATGTTTTTTTTTTTTCCACATTATTGATTCGAATACGCGACCAACCGCATCCAGGGGCGAGCGTTAACGCAGTGAGCCACTGGACCTGAGTACTCAAACATGCCTACTTGTGCAGCTTAGACACTCTGAATTCACTAAATGTACAACTTTTTCTCCATCAAAATGAACAAATGAGACATGAAATAACATCTACAGATCAAGACGAAGCGAATGGAAGCGGTCCCAGCCTCGTAGCTGTGAACAGCTGTGATCGCAGGAAAATGCTGTTTCAAAGATTTCTCAGTATATCTCCGGGACATTTCCCTGGCTTTACCACCGTCACAATGGACAAACGAGACATGAAATAACATCAACAGATCAAGACGAAGCGAATGGAAGTACCCCCGGAGTCATAGCATGTGTAAATCGAGATGAAAGATCTCTCTCTCCCCCGCCTGCTTGCGAGGGGGAGGGGCAGTTTACACACACGCAGCAACGCACACACAGGGAGGAGATGGCAGAGAGAACGCACTCCCCTGAAAACTCCCCTTGAATTCCTCCAGACTCAGAAAATGTAAAAGTTCACTTTTTGGAGATCCATAGAAAAAGGGTGAAAATGAATTTCTTTTTGCCACAGCATGGATTCGAACACGGGACCAACCGCATCCAGGGGCGAGCGTTAACGCAGTGAGCCACTGGACCTGAGTACTCAATCATGCCTACTTGTGCAGCTTAGACACTCTGAATTCACTAAATGTACAACTTTTTCTCCATCAAAATGAACAAAAAGAGACATGAAATAACATCTACAGATCAAGACGAAGCGAATGGAAGCGGTCCCAGCCTCGTAGCTGTGAACAGCTGTGATCGCAGGAAAATGCTGTTACAAAGATTTCTCAGTATATCTCCGGGACATTTCCCTGGCTTTACCACCGTCACAATGGACAAACGAGACATGAAATAACATCAACAGATCAAGACGAAGCGAATGGAAGTACCCCCGGAGTCATAGCATGTTTAAATCGTGAGCCTCGGTTAGCTCATTGGTTAGCCTCAGTTAGCTCATTGGTTAGCCTGGGTTAGCTCATTGGTTAGCTTCAGTTAGCTCATTGGTTAGCCTCGGTTAGCTCATTGGTTAGCCTGGGTTAGCTCATTCCTCGGTTAGCTCATTGGTTAGCCTGGGTTAGCTCATTGGTTAGCATCAGTTAGCTCATTGGTTAGCCTCAGTTAGCTCATTGGTTAGCCTCGGTTAGCTCATTGGTTAGCCTGGGTTAGCTCATTGGTTAGCCTGGGTTAGCTCATTGGTTAGCTTCAGTTAGCTCATTGGTTAACGTCGGTTAGCTCATTGGTTAGCCTCGGTTAGCTCATTCCTCGGTTAGCTCATTGGTTAGCCTGGGTTAGCTTCAGTTAGCTCATTGGTTAGCCTCAGTTAGCTCATTGGTTAGCATCAGTTAGCTCATTGATTAGCCTCAGTTAGCTCATTGGTTAGCCTCGGTTAGCTCATTGGTTAGATTCAGTTAGCTCATTGGTTAGCCTGGGCTAGCTCATTGGTTAGCCTGGGTTAGCTCATTGGTTAGCCTGGGTTAGCTCATTGGTTAGCTTCAGTTAGCTCATTGGTTAGCCTCGGTTAGCTCATTGGTTAGCATCAGTTAGCTCATTGGTTAGCCTCAGTTAGCTCATTGGTTAGCCTCGGTTAGCTCATTGGTTAGATGCAGTTAGCTCATTGGTTAGCCTGGGTAAGCTCATTGGTTAACTTCAGTTAGCTCATTGGTTAGCCTCGGTTAGCTCATTGGTTAGCCTGGGTTAGCTCATTGGTTAGCATCAGTTAGCTCATTGGTTAGCCTCAGTTAGCTCATTGGTTAGCCTCGGTTAGCTCATTGGTTAGCCTGGGTTAGCTCATTGGTTAGCCTGGGTTAGCTCATTGGTTTGCTTCAATTAGCTCATTGGTTAGCCTCAGTTAGCTCATTGGTTAGCCTGGGTAAGCTCATTGGTTAACTTCAGTTAGCTCATTGGTTAGCCTCGGTTAGCTCATTGGTTAGCCTGGGTTAGCTCATTGGTTAGCATCAGTTAGCTCATTGGTTAGATGCAGTTAGCTCATTGGTTAGCCTGGACTAGCTCATTGGTTAGCCTGGGTTAGCTCATTGGTTAGCCTGGGTAAGCTCATTGGTTAGCTTCAGTTAGCTCATTGGTTAGCCTCGGTTAGCTCATTGGTTACCCTCGGTTAGCTCATTGGTTAGCATCAGTTAGCTCATTGGTTAGCCTCAGTTAGCTCATTGGTTAGCCTCGGTTAGCTCATTGGTTAGCCATGGTTAGCTCATTGGTTAGCTTCAGTTAGCTCATTGGTTAGCCTGGGTTAACTCATTCCTCGGTTAGCTCATTGGTTAACCTGGGTTAGCTTCAGTTAGCTCATTGGTTAGCCTCAGTTAGCTCATTGGTTAGCATCAGTTAGCTCATTGATTAGCCTCAGTTAGCTCATTGGTTAGCCTCGGTTAGCTCATTGGTTAGATTCAGTTAGCTCATTGGTTAGCCTGGGCTAGCTCATTGGTTAGCCTGGGTTAGCTCATTGGTTAGCCTGGGTTAGCTCATTGGTTAGCTTCAGTTAGCTCATTGGTTAGCCTCGGTTAGCTCATTGGTTAGCCTGGGTTAGCTCATTGGTTAGCATCAGTTAGCTCTCTGGTTAGCATCAGTTAGCTCTTTGGTTAGCCTCAGTTAGCTCATTGGTTAGCCTGGGTTAGCTCATTCCTCAGTTAGCTCATTGGTTATCTTCAGTTAGCTCATTGGTTAGCCTGGGTTAGCTCATTGGTTAGCCTCAGTTAGCTCATTGGTTAGCCTGGGTTAGCTCATTGGTTTGCTTCAGTTAGCTCATTGGTTAGCCTCGGTTAGCTCAATGGTTAGCCTGCGTTAGCTCATTGGTTAGCTTCAGTTAGCTCATTGGTTAGCCTGGGGTAGCTCATTGGTTAGCCTGGGTTAGCTCATTGGTTAGCCTGGGTTAGCTCATTGGTTAGCTTCAGTTAGCTCATTGGTTAGCCTCGGTTAGCTCATTGGTTAGCATGGTTTAGCTCATTGGTTAGCCTCGGTTAGCTCATTGGTTAGCCTGGGTTAGCTCATTCCTCGGTTAGCTCATTGTTTAGCCCTGGTTAGCTTCAGTTAGCTCATTGGTTAGCCTCGGTTAACTCATTGGTTAGCATCAGTTAGCTCATTGGTTAGCCTGGGTTAGCTCATTGGTTAGCCTGGGTTAGCTCAATGGTTAACTTCAGTTAGCTCATTGGTTAGCCTCGGTTAGCTCATTGGTTAGCCTGGGTTAGCTCATTCCTCGGTTAGCTCATTGTTTAGCCCTGGTTAGCTTCAGTTAGCTCATTAGTTAGCCTCGGTTAACTCATTGGTTAGCATCAGTTAGCTCATTGGTTAGCCTGGGTTAGCTCATTGGTTAGCCTGGGTTAGCTCAATGGTTAACTTCAGTTAGCTCATTGGTTAGCCTCGGTTAGCTCATTGGTTAGCCTCGGTTAGCTCATTGGTTAGCATCAGTTAGCTCATTGGTTAGCCTCGGTTAGCTCATTGGTTAGCCATGGTTAGCTCATTGGTTAGCTTCAGTTAGCTCATTGGTTAGCCTCGGTTAGCTCATTGGTTAGCCTGGGTTAGCTCATTCCTCGGTTAGCTCATTGGTTAACCTGGGTTAGCTTCAGTTAGCTCATTGGTTAGCCTCAGTTAGCTCATTGGTTACCATCAGTTAGCTCATTGATTAGCCTCAGTTAGCTCATTGGTTAGCCTCGGTTAGCTCATTGGTTAGATTCAGTTAGCTCATTGGTTAGCCTGGGCTAGCTCATTGGTTAGCCTGGGTTAGCTCATTGGTTAGCCTGGGTTAGCTCATTGGTTAGCTTCAGTTAGCTCATTGGTTAGCCTCGGTTAGCTCATTGGTTAGCCTGGGTTAGCTCATTGGTTAGCATCAGTTAGCTCTCTGGTTAGCATCAGTTAGCTCTTTGGTTAGCCTCAGTTAGCTCATTGGTTAGCCTGGGTTAGCTCATTCCTCAGTTAGCTCATTGGTTAGCTTCAGTTAGCTCATTGGTTAGCCTGGGTTAGCTCATTGTTTAGCCTCAGTTAGCTCATTGGTTAGCCTGGGTTAGCTCATTGGTTTGCTTCAGTTAGCTCATTGGTTAGCCTCGGTTAGCTCAATGGTTAGCCTGCGTTAGCTCATTGGTTAGCTTCAGTTAGCTCATTGGTTAGCCTGGGTTAGCTCATTGGTTAGCCTGGGTTAGCTCATTGGTTAGCCTGGGTTAGCTCATTGGTTAGCTTCAGTTAGCTCATTGGTTAGCCTCGGTTAGCTCATTGGTTAGCATGGTTTAGCTCATTGGTTAGCTTCAGTTAGCTCATTGGTTAGCCTCAGTTAGCTCATTGTTAGCTTCAGTTAGCTCATTGGTTAGCCTGGGTTAGCCTGGGTTAGCTTCAGTTAGCTCATTGGTTAGCATCAGTTAGCTCATTGTTTAGCCTCAGTTAGCTCATTGGTTAGCCTGGGTTAGCTCATTGGTTAGATGCAGTTAGCTCATTGGTTAGCCTGGACTAGCTCATTGGTTAGCCTGGGTTAGCTCATTGGTTAGCCTGGGTAAGCTCATTGGTTAGCTTCAGTTAGCTCATTGGTTAGCCTCGGTTAGCTCATTGGTTAGCCTCGGTTAGCTCATTGGTTAGCATCAGTTAGCTCATTGGTTAGCCTCAGTTAGCTCATTGGTTAGCCTCGGTTAGCTCATTGGTTAGCCATGGTTAGCTCATTGGTTAGCTTCAGTTAGCTCATTGGTTAGCCTCGGTTAGCTCATTGGTTAGCCTGGGTTAGCTTCAGTTAGCTCATTGGTTAGCCTCAGTTAGCTCATTGGTTAGCATCAGTTAGCTCATTGATTAGCCTCAGTTAGCTCATTGGTTAGCCTCGGTTAGCTCATTGGTTAGATTCAGTTAGCTCATTGGTTAGCCTGGGCTAGCTCATTGGTTAGCCTGGGTTAGCTCATTGGTTAGCCTGGGTTAGCTCATTGGTTAGCTTCAGTTAGCTCATTGGTTAGCCTCGGTTAGCTCATTGGTTAGCCTGGGTTAGCTCATTGGTTAGCATCAGTTAGCTCTCTGGTTAGCATCAGTTAGCTCATTGATTAGCCTCAGTTAGCTCATTGGTTAGCCTCGGTTAGCTCATTGGTTAGATTCAGTTAGCTCATTGTTAGCTTCAGTTAGCTCATTGGTTAGCCTGGATTAGCTCATTGGTTAGCCTTGGTTAGCTCATTGGTTAGTCTGGGTTAGCTCATTGGTTAGCTTCAGTTAGCTCATTGGTTAGCCTCGGTTAGCTCATTGGTTAGCATCAGTTAGCTCATTGGTTAGCCTCAGTTAGCTCATTGTTAGCTTCAGTTAGCTCATTGGTTAGCCTGGGTTAGCCTGGGTTAGCTTCAGTTAGCTCATTGGTTAGCATCAGTTAGCTCATTGTTTAGCCTCAGTTAGCTCATTGGTTAGCCTGGGTTAGCTCATTGGTTAGATGCAGTTAGCTCATTGGTTAGCCTGGACTAGCTCATTGGTTAGCCTGGGTTAGCTCATTGGTTAGCCTGGGTAAGCTCATTGGTTAGCTTCAGTTAGCTCATTGGTTAGCCTCGGTTAGCTCATTGGTTAGCCTCGGTTAGCTCATTGGTTAGCATCAGTTAGCTCATTGGTTAGCCTCAGTTAGCTCATTGGTTAGCCTCGGTTAGCTCATTGGTTAGCCATGGTTAGCTCATTGGTTAGCT
Source organism: Notothenia rossii (assembly GCF_949606895.1). Taxonomy (NCBI): domain Eukaryota; kingdom Metazoa; phylum Chordata; class Actinopteri; order Perciformes; family Nototheniidae; genus Notothenia; species Notothenia rossii. The sequence goes on along the minus strand of NC_136912.1, from coordinate 51,151,493 downwards.
TCAGTTAGCTCATTGGTTAGCCTCGGTTAGCTCATTGGTTAGCCTGGGTTAGCTCATTCCTCGGTTAGCTCATTGGTTAACCTGGGTTAGCTTCAGTTAGCTCATTGGTTAGCCTCAGTTAGCTCATTGGTTAGCATCAGTTAGCTCATTGATTAGCCTCAGTTAGCTCATTGGTTAGCCTCGGTTAGCTCATTGGTTAGATTCAGTTAGCTCATTGGTTAGCCTGGGCTAGCTCATTGGTTAGCCTGGGTTAGCTCATTGGTTAGCCTGGGTTAGCTCATTGGTTAGCTTCAGTTAGCTCATTGGTTAGCCTCGGTTAGCTCATTGGTTAGCCTGGGTTAGCTCATTGGTTAGCATCAGTTAGCTCTCTGGTTAGCATCAGTTAGCTCTTTGGTTAGCCTCAGTTAGCTCATTGGTTAGCCTGGGTTAGCTCATTCCTCAGTTAGCTCATTGGTTAGCTTCAGTTAGCTCATTGGTTAGCCTGGGTTAGCTCATTGGTTAGCCTCAGTTAGCTCATTGGTTAGCCTGGGTTAGCTCATTGGTTTGCTTCAGTTAGCTCATTGGTTAGCCTTGGTTAGCTCAATGGTTAGCCTGCGTTAGCTCATTGGTTAGCTTCAGTTAGCTCATTGGTTAGCCTGGGTTAACTCATTGGTTAGCCTGGGTTAGCTCATTGGTTAGCCTGGGTTAGCTCATTGGTTAGCTTCAGTTAGCTCATTGGTTAGCCTCGGTTAGCTCATTGGTTAGCATGGTTTAGCTCATTGGTTAGCTTCAGTTAGCTCATTGGTTAGCCTCGGTTAGCTCATTGGTTAGCCTGGGTTAGCTCATTCCTCGGTTAGCTCATTGTTTAGCCCTGGTTAGCTTCAGTTAGCTCATTGGTTAGCCTCGGTTAACTCATTGGTTAGCATCAGTTAGCTCATTGGTTAGCCTCAGTTAGCTCATTGGTTAGCCTGGGTTAGCTCAATGGTTAACTTCAGTTAGCTCATTGGTTAGCCTCGGTTAGCTCATTGGTTAGCCTGGGTTAGCTCATTCCTCGGTTAGCTCATTGGTTAGCCTGGGTTAGCTTCAGTTAGCTCATTGGTTAGCCTCAGTTAGCTCATTGGTTAGCATCAGTTAGCTCATTGGTTAGCCTCGGTTAGCTCATTGGTTAGCTTCAGTTAGCTCATTGGTTAGCCTGGGCTAGCTCATTGGTTAGCCTGGGTTAGCTCATTGGTTAGCATCAGTTAGCTCATTGGTTAGCTTCAGTTAGCTCATTGGTTAGCTTCAGTTAGCTCATTGGTTAGCCTCGGTTAGCTCATTGGTTAGCCTGGGTTAGCTCATTCATCGGTTAGCTCATTCCTCGGTTAGCTCATTTGTTAGCCTGGGTTAGCTTCAGTTAGCTCATTGGTTAGCCTCAGTTATCTCATTGGTTAGCATCAGTTAGCTCATTGATTAGCCTCAGTTAGCTCATTGGTTAGCCTCGGTTAGCTCATTGGTTAGATTCAGTTAGCTCATTGGTTAGCCTGGGCTAGCTCATTGGTTAGCCTGGGTTAGCTCATTGGTTAGCCTGGGTTAGCTCATTGGTTAGCTTCATTTAGCTCATTGGTTAGCCTCGGTTAGCTCATTGGTCAGCCTGGGTTAGCTCATTGGTTAGCATCAGTTAGCTCATTGGTTAGCCTCAGTTAGCTCATTGGTTAGCCTCGGTTAGCTCATTGGTTTGCCTGGGTTAGCTCGTTACTCGGTTAGCTCATTGGTTAGCCTCGGTTAGCTCATTGGTTAGCTTCAGTTAGTTCATTGATTAGCCTGGGCTAGCTCATTGGTTAGCTTCAGTTAGTTCATTGATTAGCCTGGGTTAGCTCATTGGTTAGATTCAGTTAGCTCATTGGTTAGCCTGGGTTAGCTCATTGGTTAGCATCAGTTAGCTCATTGGTTAGCCTCAGTTAGCTCATTGGTTAGCATCAGTTAGCTCATTGGTTAGCCTCGGTTAGCTCATTGGTTAGCTTCAGTTAGCTCATTGGTTAGCTTCAGTTAGCTCATTGGTTAGCCTCGGTTAGCTCATTGGTTAGCCTGGGTTAGCTCATTCCTCGGTTAGCTCATTGGTTAGCCTGGGTTAGCTCATTGGTTAGCCTGGATTAGCTCATTGGTTAGCATCAGTTAGCTCATCGGTTAGCCTCAGTTAGCTCATTGGTTAGCATCAGTTAGCTCATTGGTTAGCCTTGGTTAGCTCATTGGTTAGCTTCAGTTAGCTCATTGGTTAGCTTCAGTTAGCTCATTGGTTAGCCTGGGTTAGCTCATTCCTCGGTTAGCCTGGGTTAGCTCATTGGTTAGCTTCAGTTAGCTCATTGGTTAGCCTCGGTTAGCTCATTGGTTAGCATCAGTTAGCTCATTGGTTAGCCTCAGTTAGCTCATTGTTAGCTTCAGTTAGCTCATTGGTTAGCCTGGGTTAGCCTGGGTTAGCTTCAGTTAGCTCATTGGTTAGCATCAGTTAGCTCATTGTTTAGCCTCAGTTAGCTCATTGGTTAGCCTGGGTTAGATCATTGGTTAGCTTTGGTTGGTTCATTGGTTAGCCTTGGTTAGCTCATTGGTTAGCATCAGTTAGCTCTCTGGTTAGCATCAGTTAGCTCTTTGGTTAGCCTCAGTTAGCTCATTGGTTAGCCTGGGTTAGCTCATTCCTCAGTTAGCTCATTGTTAGCTTCAGTTAGCTCATTGGTTAGCCTGGATTAGCTCATTGGTTAGCCTTGGTTAGCTCATTGGTTAGTCTGGGTTAGCTCATTGGTTAGCTTCAGTTAGCTCATTGGTTAGCCTCGGTTAGCTCATTGGTTAGCATCAGTTAGCTCATTGGTTAGCCTCAGTTAGCTCATTGTTAGCTTCAGTTAGCTCATTGGTTAGCCTGGGTTAGCCTGGGTTAGCTTCAGTTAGCTCATTGGTTAGCATCAGTTAGCTCATTGGTTAGCCTGGGTTAGCTCATTGGTTAGATGCAGTTAGCTCATTGGTTAGCCTGGACTAGCTCATTGGTTAGCCTGGGTTAGCTCATTGGTTAGCCTGGGTAAGCTCATTGGTTAGCTTCAGTTAGCTCATTGGTTAGCCTCGGTTAGCTCATTGGTTAGCCTCGGTTAGCTCATTGGTTAGCATCAGTTAGCTCATTGGTTAGCCTCAGTTAGCTCATTGGTTAGCCTCGGTTAGCTCATTGGTTAGCCATGGTTAGCTCATTGGTTAGCTTCAGTTGGCTCATTGGTTAGCCTCGGTTAGCTCATTGGTTAGCCTGGGTTAGCTCATTCCTCGGTTAGCTCATTGGTTAACCTGGGTTAGCTTCAGTTAGCTCATTGGTTAGCCTCAGTTAGCTCATTGGTTAGCATCAGTTAGCTCATTGATTAGCCTCAGTTAGCTCATTGGTTAGCCTCGGTTAGCTCATTGGTTAGATTCAGTTAGCTCATTGGTTAGCCTGGGCTAGCTCATTGGTTAGCCTGGGTTAGCTCATTGGTTAGCCTGGGTTAGCTCATTGGTTAGCTTCAGTTAGCTCATTGGTTAGCCTCGGTTAGCTCATTGGTTAGCCTGGGTTAGCTCATTGGTTAGCATCAGTTAGCTCTCTGGTTAGCATCAGTTAGCTCTTTGGTTAGCCTCAGTTAGCTCATTGGTTAGCCTGGGTTAGCTCATTCCTCAGTTAGCTCATTGGTTAGCTTCAGTTAGCTCATTGGTTAGCCTGGGTTAGCTCATTGGTTAGCCTCAGTTAGCTCATTGGTTAGCCTGGGTTAGCTCATTGGTTTGCTTCAGTTAGCTCATTGGTTAGCCTTGGTTAGCTCAATGGTTAGCCTGCGTTAGCTCATTGGTTAGCTTCAGTTAGCTCATTGGTTAGCCTGGGTTAACTCATTGGTTAGCCTGGGTTAGCTCATTGGTTAGCCTGGGTTAGCTCATTGGTTAGCTTCAGTTAGCTCATTGGTTAGCCTCGGTTAGCTCATTGGTTAGCATGGTTTAGCTCATTGGTTAGCTTCAGTTAGCTCATTGGTTAGCCTCGGTTAGCTCATTGGTTAGCCTGGGTTAGCTCATTCCTCGGTTAGCTCATTGTTTAGCCCTGGTTAGCTTCAGTTAGCTCATTGGTTAGCCTCGGTTAACTCATTGGTTAGCATCAGTTAGCTCATTGGTTAGCCTCAGTTAGCTCATTGGTTAGCCTGGGTTAGCTCAATGGTTAACTTCAGTTAGCTCATTGGTTAGCCTCGGTTAGCTCATTGGTTAGCCTGGGTTAGCTCATTCCTCGGTTAGCTCATTGGTTAGCCTGGGTTAGCTTCAGTTAGCTCATTGGTTAGCCTCAGTTAGCTCATTGGTTAGCATCAGTTAGCTCATTGGTTAGCCTCGGTTAGCTCATTGGTTAGCTTCAGTTAGCTCATTGGTTAGCCTGGGCTAGCTCATTGGTTAGCCTGGGTTAGCTCATTGGTTAGCATCAGTTAGCTCATTGGTTAGCTTCAGTTAGCTCATTGGTTAGCTTCAGTTAGCTCATTGGTTAGCCTCGGTTAGCTCATTGGTTAGCCTGGGTTAGCTCATTCATCGGTTAGCTCATTCCTCGGTTAGCTCATTGGTTAGCCTGGGTTAGCTTCAGTTAGCTCATTGGTTAGCCTCAGTTATCTCATTGGTTAGCATCAGTTAGCTCATTGATTAGCCTCAGTTAGCTCATTGGTTAGCCTCGGTTAGCTCATTGGTTAGATTCAGTTAGCTCATTGGTTAGCCTGGGCTAGCTCATTGGTTAGCCTGGGTTAGCTCATTGGTTAGCCTGGGTTAGCTCATTGGTTAGCTTCATTTAGCTCATTGGTTAGCCTCGGTTAGCTCATTGGTCAGCCTGGGTTAGCTCATTGGTTAGCATCAGTTAGCTCATTGGTTAGCCTCAGTTAGCTCATTGGTTAGCCTCGGTTAGCTCATTGGTTTGCCTGGGTTAGCTCGTTACTCGGTTAGCTCATTGGTTAGCCTCGGTTAGCTCATTGGTTAGCTTCAGTTAGTTCATTGATTAGCCTGGGCTAGCTCATTGGTTAGCTTCAGTTAGTTCATTGATTAGCCTGGGTTAGCTCATTGGTTAGATTCAGTTAGCTCATTGGTTAGCCTGGGTTAGCTCATTGGTTAGCATCAGTTAGCTCATTGGTTAGCCTCAGTTAGCTCATTGGTTAGCATCAGTTAGCTCATTGGTTAGCCTCGGTTAGCTCATTGGTTAGCTTCAGTTAGCTCATTGGTTAGCTTCAGTTAGCTCATTGGTTAGCCTCGGTTAGCTCATTGGTTAGCCTGGGTTAGCTCATTCCTCGGTTAGCTCATTGGTTAGCCTGGGTTAGCTCATTGGTTAGCCTGGATTAGCTCATTGGTTAGCATCAGTTAGCTCATCGGTTAGCCTCAGTTAGCTCATTGGTTAGCATCAGTTAGCTCATTGGTTAGCCTTGGTTAGCTCATTGGTTAGCTTCAGTTAGCTCATTGGTTAGCTTCAGTTAGCTCATTGGTTAGCCTGGGTTAGCTCATTCCTCGGTTAGCCTGGGTTAGCTCATTGGTTAGCTTCAGTTAGCTCATTGGTTAGCCTCGGTTAGCTCATTGGTTAGCATCAGTTAGCTCATTGGTTAGCCTCAGTTAGCTCATTGTTAGCTTCAGTTAGCTCATTGGTTAGCCTGGGTTAGCCTGGGTTAGCTTCAGTTAGCTCATTGGTTAGCATCAGTTAGCTCATTGTTTAGCCTCAGTTAGCTCATTGGTTAGCCTGGGTTAGATCATTGGTTAGCTTTGGTTGGTTCATTGGTTAGCCTTGGTTAGCTCATTGGTTAGCATCAGTTAGCTCTCTGGTTAGCATCAGTTAGCTCTTTGGTTAGCCTCAGTTAGCTCATTGGTTAGCCTGGGTTAGCTCATTCCTCAGTTAGCTCATTGGTTAGCTTCAGTTAGCTCATTGGTTAGCCTGGGTTAGCTCATGGGTTAGCCTCAGTTAGCTCATTGGTTAGCCTGGGTTAGCTCATTGGTTAGCTTCAGTTAGCTCATTGGTTAGCCTTGGTTAGCTCAATGGTTAGCCTGCGTTAGCTCATTGGTTAGCTTCAGTTAGCTCATTGGTTAGCCTGGGTTAGCTCATTGGTTAGCCTGGGTTAGCTCATTGGTTAGCCTGGGTTAGCTCATTGGTTAGCCTCAGTTAGCTCATTGGTTAGCCTGGGTTAGCTCATTGGTTAGCTTCAGTTAGCTCATTGGTTAGCCTGGGTTAGCTCAATGGTTAGCCTGCGTTAGCTCATTGGTTAGCCTGGGTTAGCTCATTGGTTAGCTTCAGTTAGCTCATTGGTTAGCCTCGGTTAGCTCATTGGTTAGCCTGGGTTAGCTCATTCCTCGGTTAGCTCATTGTTTAGCCCGGGTTAGCTTCAGTTAGCTCATTGGTTAGCCTCGGTTAGCTCATTGGTTAGCATCAGTTAGCTCATTGGTTAGCCTCAGTTAGCTCATTGGTTAGCCTCGGTTACCTCATTGGTTAGCTTCAGTTAGCTCATTGGTTAGCCTGGGCTAGCTCATTGGTTAGCCTGGGTTAGCTCATTGGTTAGCATCAGTTAGCTCATTGGTTAGCTTCAGTTAGCTCATTGGTTAGCTTCAGTTAGCTCATTGGTTAGAGAGAACACACTCCCCTGAAAACTCCCCTTGAATTCCTCCAGACTCAGAAAATGTAAAAGTTCACCTTTGGGAGATCCGTAGAAAAAGGGTGAAAATGTTTTTTTTTTTGCCACAGCATTGATTCGAATACGCGACCAACCGCATCCAGGGGCGAGCGTTAACGCAGTGAGCCACTGGACCTGAGTACTCAAACACGCCTACTTGTGCATCTTAGACACTCTGACTTCACTAATGTACAACTTAGTTTTTCTCCATCAAAATGAACAAATGAGACATTAAATAACATCTACAGATCAAGACGAAGCGAATGGAAGCGGTCCCAGCCTCGTAGCTGTGAACAGCTGTGATCGCAGGAAAATGCTGTTTCAAAGATTTCTCAGTATATCTCCGGGACATTTCCCTGGCTTTCCCACCGTCACAATGGACAAACGAGACATGAAATAACATCAACAGATCAAGACGAAGCGAATGGAAGTACCCCCGGAGTCATAGCATGTGTAAATCGAGACGAAACATCTCTCTCTCCCCCGCCTGCTTGAGAATGGGAGGGGCAGTTTACACACACACACGCAGCTGCTGCATGCAGCAACGCACACAGAGGGAGGAGATGGCAGAGAGAATGCACTCCCCTGAAAACTCCCCATGAATTCCTCCAGACTCAGAAAATGTAAAAGTTCACTTTTTGGAGATCCATAGAAAAAGGGTGAAAATGGAAAAAAGTATTCGAAAATAGTGCCTCATAAGGCGGGTAGAGTCCCTTGAAAACTCCCCTTGAATTCCTCCAGACTCAGAAAAAGTCAAAGTTGACTTTTTGGAGATCCATAGAAAAAGGGTGAAAATGAAAAAAAGTATGCCACAGCATGGATTCGAACACGCGACCAACCGCATCCAGGGGCGAGCATTAACGCAGTGAGCCACTGGACCTGAGTACTCAAACATGCCTACTTGTGCATCTTAGAAACTCTGAATTCACTAAATGTACAACTTTGTCTCCATCAAAATGAACAAATGAGACATTAAATAACATCTACAGATCAAGACGACGCGAATGGAAGCGGTCCCAGCCTCGTAGCTGCGAACAGCTGTGATCGCAGGAAAATGCTGTTACAAAGATTTCTCAGTATATCTCCGGGACATTTCCCTGGCTTTCCCACCGTCACAATGGACAGACGAGACATGAAATAACATCAACAGATCAAGACGAAGCGAATGGAAGTACCCCCGGAGTCATAGCATGTGTAAATCGAAACGAAACATCTCTCTCTCCCCCGCCTGCTTGCGAAGGGGAGGGGCAGTTTACACACACACACACGCAGCTGCTACATGCAGCAACGCACACACAGGGAGGAGATGGCAGAGAGAATGCACTCCCCTGAAAACTCCCCTTGAATTCCTCCAGACTCAGAAAATGTAAAAGAAAACTTTTTGGAGATCCATAGAAAAAGGGTGAAAATGGAAAAAAGTATTCGAAAATAGTGCCTCATAAGGCGGGTAGAGTCCCTTGAAAACTCCCCTTGAATTCCTCCAGACTCAGAAAAAGTCAAAGTTGACTTTTTGGAGATCCATAGAAAAAGGGTGAAAATGAAAAAGAGTATGCCACAGCATGGATTCGAACACGCGACCAACCGTATCCAGGGGCGAGCGTTAACACAGTGAGCCACTGGACCTGAGTACTCAAACATGCCTACTTGTGCATCTTAGACACTCTGAATTTACTAAATGTACAACTTTTTCTCCATCAAAATGAACAAATGAGACATTAAATAACATCTACAGATCAAGACGAAGCGAATGGAAGCGGTCCCAGCCTCGTAGCTGCGAACAGCTGTGATCGCAGGAAAATGCTGTTACAAAGATTTATCAGTATATCTCCGGGACATTTCCCTGGCTTTCCCACCGTCACAATGGACAAACGAGACATGAAATAACATCAACAGATCAAGACGAAGCGAATGGAGGTACCCCCGGAGTCATAGCATGTGTAAATCGAGACGAAACATCTCTCTCTCCCCCGCCTGCTTGCGAGGGGGAGGGGCAGTTTACACACACACGCAGCTGCTGCATGCAGCAACACACACACAGGGAGGAGATGGCAGAGAGAACGCACTCCCCTGAAAACTCCCCTTGAATTCCTCCAGACTCAGAAAATGTAAAAGATCACTTTTTGGAGATCCATAGAAAAAGGGTGAAAATGAAAAAAAGAATGCCACAGCATGGATTCGAACACGCGACCAACCGTATCCAGGGGCGAGAGTTAACACAGTGAGCCACTGTACCTGAGTACTCAAACATGCCTACTTGTGCATCTTAGACACTCTGAATTTACTAAATGTACAACTTTTTCTCCATCAAAATGAACAAATGAGACATTAAATAACATCTACAGATCAAGACGAAGCGAATGGAAGCGGTCCCAGCCTCGTAGCTGTGAACAGCTGTGATTGCAGGAAAATGCTGTTACAAAGATTTCTCAGTATATCTCCGGGACATTTCCCTGGCTTTCCCACCGTCACAATGGACAAACGATACATGAAATAACATCAACAGATCAAGACGAAGCGAATGGAAGTACCCCCGGAGTCATAGCATGTGTAAATCGAGACGAAACATCTCTCTCTCCCCCGCCTGCTTGCGAAGGGGAGGGGCAGTTTACACACACACACGCAGCTGCTGCATGCAGCAACGCACACACAGGGAGGAGATGGCAGAGAGAATGCACTCCCCTGAAAACTCCCCTTGAATTCCTCCAGACTCAGAAAATGTAAAAGTTCACTTTTTGGAGATCCATAGAAAAAGGGTGAAAATGGAAAAAAGTATTCGAAAATAGTGCCTCATAAGGCGGGTAGAGTCCCTTGAAAACTCCCCTTGAATTCCTCCAGACTCAGAAAAAGTCAAAGTTGACTTTTTGGAGATCCATAGAAAAAGGGTGAAAATGAAAAAAAGTATGCCACAGCATGGACTCGAACACGCGACCAACCGCATCCAGGGGCGAGCGTTAACGCAGTGAGCCACTGGACCTGAGTACTCAAATACGCCTACTTGTGCATCTTAGACACTCTGAATTTACTAAATGTACAACTTTTTCTCCATCAAAATGAACAAATGAGACATTAAATAACATCTACAGATCAAGACGAAGCGAATGGAAGCGGTCCCAGCCTCGTAGCTGCGAACAGCTGTGATCGCAGGAAAATGCTGTTACAAAGATTTCTCAGTATATCTCCGGGACATTTCCCTGGCTTTCCCACCGTCACAATGGACAAACGATACATGAAATAACATCAACAGATCAAGACGAAGCGAATGGAAGTACCCCCGGAGTCATAGCATGTGTAAATCGAGACGAAACATCTCTCTCTCCCCCGCCTGCTTGCGAAGGGGAGGGGCAGTTTACACACACACACGCAGCTGCTGCATGCAGCAACGCACACACAGGGAGGAGATGGCAGAGAGAATGCACTCCCCTGAAAACTCCCCATGAATTCCTCCAGACTCAGAAAATGTAAAAGTTCACTTTTTGGAGATCCATAGAAAAAGGGTGAAAATGGAAAAAAGTATTCGAAAATAGTGCCTCATAAGGCGGGTAGAGTCCCTTGAAAACTCCCCTTGAATTCCTCCAGACTCAGAAAAAGTCAAAGTTGACTTTTTGGAGATCCACAGAAAAAGGGTGAAAATGAAAAAAAGTATGCCACAGCATGGACTCGAACACGCGACCAACCGCATCCAGGGGCGAGCGTTAACGCAGTGAGCCACTGGACCTGAGTACTCAAACACGCCTACTTGTGCATCTTAGACACTCTGAATTTACTAAATGTACAACTTTTTCTCCATCAAAATGAACAAATGAGACATTAAATAACATCTACAGATCAAGACGAAGCGAATGGAAGCGGTCCCAGCCTCGTAGCTGCGAACAGCTGTGATCGCAGGAAAATGCTGTTACAAAGATTTCTCAGTATACCTCCGGGACATTTCCCTGGCTTTCCCACCGTCACAATGGACAAACGAGACATGAAATAACATCAACAGATCAAGACGAAGCGAATGGAAGTACCCCCGGAGTCATAGCATGTGTAAATCGAGACGAAACATCTCTCTCTCCCCCGCCTGCTTGCGAAGGGGATGGGCAGTTTACACACACACGCAGCTGCTGCATGCAGCAACGCACACACAGGGAGGAGATGGCAGAGAGAACGCACTCCCCTGAAAACTCCCCTTGAATTCCTCCAGACTCAGAAAATGTAAAAGTTCACTTTTTGGAGATCCATAGAAAAAGGGTGAAAATGGAAAAAAGTATTCGAAAATAGTGCCTCATAAGGCGGGTAGAGTCCCTTGAAAACTCCCCTTGAATTCCTCCAGACTCAGAAAAAGTCAAAGTTGACTTTTTGGAGATCCATAGAAAAAGGGTGAAAATGAAAAAAAGTATGCCACAGCATGGACTCGAACACGCGACCAACCGCATCCAGGGGCGAGCGTTAACACAGTGAGCCACTGGACCTGAGTACTCAAACATGCCTACTTTTGCATCTTAGAAACTCTGAATTCACTAAATGTACAACTTTTTCTCCATCAAAATGAACAAATGAGACATTAAATAACATCTACAGATCAAGACGAAGCGAATGGAAGCGGTCCCAGCCTCGTAGCTGTGAACAGCTGTGATCGCAGGAAAATGCTGTTCCAAAGATTTCTCAGTATATCTCCGGGACATTTCCCTGGCTTTCCCACCGTCACAATGGACAAACGATACATGAAATAACCTCAACAGATCAAGACGAAGCGAATGGAAGTACCCCCGGAGTCATAGCATGTGTAAATCGAGACGAAACATCTCTCTCTCCCCCGCCTGCTTGCGAAGGGGAGGGGCAGTTTACACACACACACGCAGCTGCTGCATGCAGCAACGCACACACAGGGAGGAGATGGCAGAGAGAATGCACTCCCCTGAAAACTCCCCTTGAATTCCTCCAGACTCAGAAAATGTAAAAGTTCACTTTTTGGAGATCCATAGAAAAAGGGTGAAAATGGAAAAAAGTATTCGAAAATAGTGCCTCATAAGGCGGGTAGAGTCCCTTGAAAACTCCCCTTGAATTCCTCCAGACTCAGAAAAAGTCAAAGTTGACTTTTTGGAGATCCATAGAAAAGGGTGAAAATGAAAAAAAGTATGCCACAGCATGGACTCGAACACGCGACCAACCGCATCCAGGGGCGAGCGTTAACGCAGTGAGCCACTGGACCTGAGTACTCAAACACGCCTACTTGTGCATCTTAGACACTCTGAATTTACTAAATGTACAACTTTTTCTCCATCAAAATGAACAAATGAGACATTAAATAACATCTACAGATCAAGACGAAGCGAATGGAAGCGGTCCCAGCCTCGTAGCTGCGAACAGCTGTGATCGCAGGAAAATGCTGTTACAAAGATTTCTCAGTATATCTCCGGGACATTTCCCTGGCTTTCCCACCGTCACAATGGACAAACGATACATGAAATAACATCAACAGATCAAGACGAAGCGAATGGAAGTACCCCCGGAGTCATAGCATGTGTAAATCGAGACGAAACATCTCTCTCTCCCCCGCCTGCTTGCGAAGGGGAGGGGCAGTTTACACACACACACACGCAGCTGCTGCATGCAGCAACGCACACACAGGGAGGAGATGGCAGAGAGAATGCACTCCCCTGAAAACTCCCCATGAATTCCTCCAGACTCAGAAAATGTAAAAGTTCACTTTTTGGAGATCCATAGAAAAAGGGTGAAAATGGAAAAAAGTATTCGAAAATAGTGCCTCATAAGGCGGGTAGAGTCCCTTGAAAACTCCCCTTGAATTCCTCCAGACTCAGAAAAAGTCAAAGTTGACTTTTTGGAGATCCACAGAAAAAGGGTGAAAATGAAAAAAAGTATGCCACAGCATGGACTCGAACACGCGACCAACCGCATCCAGGGGCGAGCGTTAACGCAGTGAGCCACTGGACCTGAGTACTCAAACACGCCTACTTGTGCATCTTAGACACTCTGAATTTACTAAATGTACAACTTTTTCTCCATCAAAATGAACAAATGAGACATTAAATAACATCTACAGATCAAGACTAAGCGAATGGAAGCGGTCCCAGCCTCGTAGCTGCGAACAGCTGTGATCGCAGGAAAATGCTGTTACAAAGATTTCTCAGTATATCTCCGGGACATTTCCCTGGCTTTCCCACCGTCACAATGGACAAACGATACATGAAATAACATCAACAGATCAAGACGAAGCGAATGGAAGTACCCCCGGAGTCATAGCATGTGTAAATCGAGACGAAACATCTCTCTCTCCCCCGCCTGCTTGCGAAGGGGAGGGGCAGTTTACACACACACACGCAGCTGCTGCTTGCAGCAACGCACACACAGGGAGGAGATGGCAGAGAGAATGCACTCCCCTGAAAACTCCCCTTGAATTCCTCCAGACTCAGAAAATGTAAAAGTTCACTTTTTGGAGATCCATAGAAAAAGGGTGAAAATGGAAAAAAGTATTCGAAAATAGTGCCTCATAACGCGGGTAGAGTCCCTTTAAAACTCCCCTTGAATTCCTCCAGACTCAGAAAAAGTCAAAGTTGACTTTTTGGAGATCCATAGAAAAAAGGGTGAAAATGAAAAAAAGTATGCCACAGTATGGATTTGAACACGCGACCAACCGCATCCAGGGGCGAGCATTAACGCAGTGAGCCACTGGACCTGAGTACTCAAACATGCCTACTTTTGCATCTTAGAAACTCTGAATTCACTAAATGTACAACTTTTTCTCCATCAAAATGAACAAATGAGACATTAAATAACATCTACAGATCAAGACGAAGCGAATGGAAGCGGTCCCAGCCTCGTAGCTGTGAACAGCTGTGATCGCAGGAAAATGCTGTTCCAAAGATTTCTCAGTATATCTCCGGGACATTTCCCTGGCTTTCCCACCGTCACAATGGACAAACGAGACATGAAATAACATCAACAGATCAAGACGAAGCGAATGGAAGTACCCCCGGAGTCATAGCATGTGCAAATCGAGACGAAACATCTCTCTCTCCCCCGCCTGCTTGCGAAGGGGAGGGGCAGTTTACACACACACACGCAGCTGCTGCATGCAGCAACGCACACAGAGGGAGGAGATGGCAGAGAGAATGCACTCCCCTGAAAACTCCCCTTGAATTCCTCCAGACTCAGAAAATGTAAAAGTTCACTTTTTGGAGATCCATAGAAAAAGGGTGAAAATGGAAAAAAGTATTCGAAAATAGTGCCTCATAAGGCGGGTAGAGTCCCTTGAAAACTCCCCTTGAATTCCTCCAGACTCAGAAATAGTCAAAGTTGACTTTTTGGAGATCCATAGAAAAAGGGTGAAAATGAAAAAAAGAATGCCACAGCATGGATTCGAACACGCGACCAACCGCATCCAGGGGCGAGCGTTAACCCAGTGAGCTACTGGACCTGAGTACTCAAACATGCCTACTTGTGCATCTTAGACACTCTGAATTTACTAAATGTACAACTTTTTCTCCATCAAAATGAACAAATGAGACATTAAATAACATCTACAGATCAAGACGAAGCGAATGGAAGCGGTCCCAGCCTCGTAGCTGTGAACAGCTGTGATTGCAGGAAAATGCTGTTACAAAGATTTCTCAGTATATCTCCGGGACATTTCCCTGGCTTTCCCACCGTCACAATGGACAAACGATACATGAAATAACATCAACAGATCAAGACGAAGCGAATGGAAGTACCCCCGGAGTCATAGCATGTGTAAATCGAGACGAAACATCTCTCTCTCCCCCGCCTGCTTGCGAAGGGGAGGGGCAGTTTACACACACACACGCAGCTGCTGCATGCAGCAACGCACACACAGGGAGGAGATGGCAGAGAGAACGCACTCCCCTGAAAACTCCCCTTGAATTCCTCCAGACTCAGAAAATGTAAAAGTTCACTTTTTGGAGATCCATAGAAAAAGGGTGAAAATGGAAAAAAGTATTCGAAAATAGTGCCTCATAAGGCGGGTAGAGTCCCTTGAAAACTCCCCTTGAATTCCTCCAGACTCAGAAAAAGTCAAAGTTGACTTTTTGGAGATCCATAGAAAAAGGGTGAAAATGAAAAAAAGTATGCCACAGCATGGACTCGAACACGCGACCAACCGCATCCAGGGGCGAGCGTTAACGCAGTGAGCCACTGGACCTGAGCACTCAAACATGCCTACTTTTGCATCTTAGAAACTCTGAATTCACTAAATGTACAACTTTTTCTCCATCAAAATGAACAAATGAGACATTAAATAACATCTACAGATCAAGACGAAGCGAATGGAAGCGGTCCCAGCCTCGTAGCTGTGAACAGCTGTGATCGCAGGAAAATGCTGTTCCAAAGATTTCTCAGTATATCTCCGGGACATTTCCCTGGCTTTCCCACCGTCACAATGGACAAACGAGACATGAAATAACATCAACAGATCAAGACGAAGCGAATGGAAGTACCCCCGGAGTCATAGCATGTGCAAATCGAGACGAAACATCTCTCTCTCCCCCGCCTGCTTGCGAAGGGGAGGGGCAGTTTACACACACACACGCAGCTGCTGCATGCAGCAACGCACACAGAGGGAGGAGATGGCAGAGAGAATGCACTCCCCTGAAAACTCCCCTTGAATTCCTCCAGACTCAGAAAATGTAAAAGTTCACTTTTTGGAGATCCATAGAAAAAGGGTGAAAATGGAAAAAAGTATTCGAAAATAGTGCCTCATAAGGCGGGTAGAGTCCCTTGAAAACTCCCCTTGAATTCCTCCAGACTCAGAAAAAGTCAAAGTTGACTTTTTGGAGATCCATAGAAAAAGGGTGAAAATGAAAAAAAGTATGCCACAGCATGGATTCGAACACGCGAGCAACCGTATCCAGGGGCGAGCGTTAACACAGTGAGCCACTGGACCTGAGTACTCAAACATGCCTACTTGTGCATCTTAGACACTCTGAATTTACTAAATGTACAACTTTTTCTCCATCAAAATGAACAAATGAGACATTAAATAACATCTACAGATCAAGACGAAGCGAATGGAAGCGGTCCCAGCCTCGTAGCTGTGAACAGCTGTGATTGCAGGAAAATGCTGTTACAAAGATTTCTCAGTATATCTCCGGGACATTTCCCTGGCTTTCCCACCGTCACAATGGACAAACGATACATGAAATAACATCAACAGATCAAGACGAAGCGAATGGAAGTACCCCCGGAGTCATAGCATGTGTAAATCGAGACGAAACATCTCTCTCTCCCCCGCCTGCTTGCGAAGGGGAGGGGCAGTTTACACACACACACGCAGCTGCTGCATGCAGCAACGCACACACAGGGAGGAGATGGCAGAGAGAATGCACTCCCCTGAAAACTCCCCTTGAATTCCTCCAGACTCAGAAAATGTAAAAGTTCACTTTTTGGAGATCCATAGAAAAAGGGTGAAAATGGAAAAAAGTATTCGAAAATAGTGCCTCATAAGGCGGGTAGAGTCCCTTGAAAACTCCCCTTGAATTCCTCCAGACTCAGAAAAAGTCAAAGTTGACTTTTTGGAGATCCATAGAAAAAGGGTGAAAATGAAAAAAAGTATGCCACAGCATGGACTCGAACACGCGACCAACCGCATCCAGGGGCGAGCGTTAACGCAGTGAGCCACTGGACCTGAGCACTCAAACATGCCTACTTTTGCATCTTAGAAACTCTGAATTCACTAAATGTACAACTTTTTCTCCATCAAAATGAACAAATGAGACATTAAATAACATCTACAGATCAAGACGAAGCGAATGGAAGCGGTCCCAGCCTCGTAGCTGTGAACAGCTGTGATCGCAGGAAAATGCTGTTCCAAAGATTTCTCAGTATATCTCCGGGACATTTCCCTGGCTTTCCCACCGTCACAATGGACAAACGAGACATGAAATAACATCAACAGATCAAGACGAAGCGAATGGAAGTACCCCCGGAGTCATAGCATGTGCAAATCGAGACGAAACATCTCTCTCTCCCCCGCCTGCTTGCGAAGGGGAGGGGCAGTTTACACACACACACGCAGCTGCTGCATGCAGCAACGCACACAGAGGGAGGAGATGGCAGAGAGAATGCACTCCCCTGAAAACTCCCCTTGAATTCCTCCAGACTCAGAAAATGTAAAAGTTCACTTTTTGGAGATCCATAGAAAAAGGGTGAAAATGGAAAAAAGTATTCGAAAATAGTGCCTCATAAGGCGGGTAGAGTCCCTTGAAAACTCCCCTTGAATTCCTCCAGACTCAGAAAAAGTCAAAGTTGACTTTTTGGCGATCCATAGAAAAAGGGTGAAAATGAAAAAAAGTATGCCAGAGCATGGATTCGAACACGCGAGCAACCGTATCCAGGGGCGAGCGTTAACACAGTGAGCCACTGGACCTGAGTACTCAAACATGCCTACTTGTGCATCTTAGACACTCTGAATTTACTAAATGTACAACTTTTTCTCCATCAAAATGAACAAATGAGACATTAAATAACATCTACAGATCAAGACGAAGCGAATGGAAGCGGTCCCAGCCTCGTAGCTGTGAACAGCTGTGATTGCAGGAAAATGCTGTTACAAAGATTTCTCAGTATATCTCCGGGACATTTCCCTGGCTTTCCCACCGTCACAATGGACAAACGATACATGAAATAACATCAACAGATCAAGACGAAGCGAATGGAAGTACCCCCGGAGTCATAGCATGTGTAAATCGAGACGAAACATCTCTCTCTCCCCCGCCTGCTTGCGAAGGGGAGGGGCAGTTTACACACACACACGCAGCTGCTGCATGCAGCAACGCACACACAGGGAGGAGATGGCAGAGAGAATGCACTCCCCTGAAAACTCCCCTTGAATTCCTCCAGACTCAGAAAATGTAAAAGTTCACTTTTTGGAGATCCATAGAAAAAGGGTGAAAATGGAAAAAAGTATTCGAAAATAGTGCCTCATAAGGCGGGTAGAGTCCCTTGAAAACTCCCCTTGAATTCCTCCAGACTCAGAAAAAGTCAAAGTTGACTTTTTGGAGATCCATAGAAAAGGGTGAAAATGAAAAAAAGTATGCCACAGCATGGACTCGAACACGCGACCAACCGCATCCAGGGGCGAGCGTTAACGCAGTGAGCCACTGGACCTGAGTACTCAAACATGCCTACTTGTGCATCTTAGACACTCTGAATTTACTAAATGTACAACTTTTTCTCCATCAAAATGAACAAATGAGACATTAAATAACATCTACAGATCAAGACGAAGCGAATGGAAGCGGTCCCAGCCTCGTAGCTGCGAACAGCTGTGATCGCAGGAAAATGCTGTTACAAAGATTTCTCAGTATATCTCCGGGACATTTCCCTGGCTTTCCCACCGTCACAATGGACAAACGATACATGAAATAACATCAACAGATCAAGACGAAGCGAATGGAAGTACCCCCGGAGTCATAGCATGTGTAAATCGAGACGAAACATCTCTCTCTCCCCCGCCTGCTTGCGAAGGGGAGGGGCAGTTTACACACACACACGCAGCTGCTGCATGCAGCAACGCACACACAGGGAGGAGATGGCAGAGAGAATGCACTCCCCTGAAAACTCCCCATGAATTCCTCCAGACTCAGAAAATGTAAAAGTTCACTTTTTGGAGATCCATAGAAAAAGGGTGAAAATGGAAAAAAGTATTCGAAAATAGTGCCTCATAAGGCGGGTAGAGTCCCTTGAAAACTCCCCTTGAATTCCTCCAGACTCAGAAAAAGTCAAAGTTGACTTTTTGGAGATCCACAGAAAAAGGGTGAAAATGAAAAAAAGTATGCCACAGCATGGACTCGAACACGCGACCAACCGCATCCAGGGGCGAGCGTTAACGCAGTGAGCCACTGGACCTGAGCACTCAAACATGCCTACTTTTGCATCTTAGAAACTCTGAATTCACTAAATGTACAACTTTTTCTCCATCAAAATGAACAAATGAGACATTAAATAACATCTACAGATCAAGACGAAGCGAATGGAAGCGGTCCCAGCCTCGTAGCTGTGAACAGCTGTGATCGCAGGAAAATGCTGTTCCAAAGATTTCTCAGTATATCTCCGGGACATTTCCCTGGCTTTCCCACCGTCACAATGGACAAACGAGACATGAAATAACATCAACAGATCAAGACGAAGCGAATGGAAGTACCCCCGGAGTCATAGCATGTGCAAATCGAGACGAAACATCTCTCTCTCCCCCGCCTGCTTGCGAAGGGGAGGGGCAGTTTACACACACACACGCAGCTGCTGCATGCAGCAACGCACACAGAGGGAGGAGATGGCAGAGAGAATGCACTCCCCTGAAAACTCCCCTTGAATTCCTCCAGACTCAGAAAATGTAAAAGTTCACTTTTTGGAGATCCATAGAAAAAGGGTGAAAATGGAAAAAAGTATTCGAAAATAGTGCCTCATAAGGCGGGTAGAGTCCCTTGAAAACTCCCCTTGAATTCCTCCAGACTCAGAAAAAGTCAAAGTTGACTTTTTGGAGATCCATAGAAAAAGGGTGAAAATGAAAAAAAGTATGCCACAGCATGGATTCGAACACGCGAGCAACCGTATCCAGGGGCGAGCGTTAACACAGTGAGCCACTGGACCTGAGTACTCAAACATGCCTACTTGTGCATCTTAGACACTCTGAATTTACTAAATGTACAACTTTTTCTCCATCAAAATGAACAAATGAGACATTAAATAACATCTACAGATCAAGACGAAGCGAATGGAAGCGGTCCCAGCCTCGTAGCTGTGAACAGCTGTGATTGCAGGAAAATGCTGTTACAAAGATTTCTCAGTATATCTCCGGGACATTTCCCTGGCTTTCCCACCGTCACAATGGACAAACGATACATGAAATAACATCAACAGATCAAGACGAAGCGAATGGAAGTACCCCCGGAGTCATAGCATGTGTAAATCGAGACGAAACATCTCTCTCTCCCCCGCCTGCTTGCGAAGGGGAGGGGCAGTTTACACACACACACGCAGCTGCTGCATGCAGCAACGCACACACAGGGAGGAGATGGCAGAGAGAATGCACTCCCCTGAAAACTCCCCATGAATTCCTCCAGACTCAGAAAATGTAAAAGTTCACTTTTTGGAGATCCATAGAAAAAGGGTGAAAATGGAAAAAAGTATTCGAAAATAGTGCCTCATAAGGCGGGTAGAGTCCCTTGAAAACTCCCCTTGAATTCCTCCAGACTCAGAAAAAGTCAAAGTTGACTTTTTGGAGATCCACAGAAAAAGGGTGAAAATGAAAAAAAGTATGCCACAGCATGGACTCGAACACGCGACCAACCGCATCCAGGGGCGAGCGTTAACGCAGTGAGCCACTGGACCTGAGCACTCAAACATGCCTACTTTTGCATCTTAGAAACTCTGAATTCACTAAATGTACAACTTTTTCTCCATCAAAATGAACAAATGAGACATTAAATAACATCTACAGATCAAGACGAAGCGAATGGAAGCGGTCCCAGCCTCGTAGCTGTGAACAGCTGTGATCGCAGGAAAATGCTGTTCCAAAGATTTCTCAGTATATCTCCGGGACATTTCCCTGGCTTTCCCACCGTCACAATGGACAAACGAGACATTAAATAACATCAACAGATCAAGACGAAGCGAATGGAAGTACCCCCGGAGTCATAGCATGTGCAAATCGAGACGAAACATCTCTCTCTCCCCCGCCTGCTTGCGAAGGGGAGGGGCAGTTTACACACACACACGCAGCTGCTGCATGCAGCAACGCACACAGAGGGAGGAGATGGCAGAGAGAATGCACTCCCCTGAAAACTCCCCTTGAATTCCTCCAGACTCAGAAAATGTAAAAGTTCACTTTTTGGAGATCCATAGAAAAAGGGTGAAAATGGAAAAAAGTATTCGAAAATAGTGCCTCATAAGGCGGGTAGAGTCCCTTGAAAACTCCCCTTGAATTCCTCCAGACTCAGAAAAAGTCAAAGTTGACTTTTTGGAGATCCATAGAAAAAGGGTGAAAATGAAAAAAAGTATGCCACAGCATGGATTCGAACACGCGAGCAACCGTATCCAGGGGCGAGCGTTAACACAGTGAGCCACTGGACCTGAGTACTCAAACATGCCTACTTGTGCATCTTAGACACTCTGAATTTACTAAATGTACAACTTTTTCTCCATCAAAATGAACAAATGAGACATTAAATAACATCTACAGATCAAGACGAAGCGAATGGAAGCGGTCCCAGCCTCGTAGCTGTGAACAGCTGTGATTGCAGGAAAATGCTGTTACAAAGATTTCTCAGTATATCTCCGGGACATTTCCCTGGCTTTCCCACCGTCACAATGGACAAACGATACATGAAATAACATCAACAGATCAAGACGAAGCGAATGGAAGTACCCCCGGAGTCATAGCATGTGTAAATCGAGACGAAACATCTCTCTCTCCCCCGCCTGCTTGCGAAGGGGAGGGGCAGTTTACACACACACACGCAGCTGCTGCATGCAGCAACGCACACACAGGGAGGAGATGGCAGAGAGAATGCACTCCCCTGAAAACTCCCCTTGAATTCCTCCAGACTCAGAAAATGTAAAAGTTCACTTTTTGGAGATCCATAGAAAAAGGGTGAAAATGGAAAAAAGTATTCGAAAATAGTGCCTCATAAGGCGGGTAGAGTCCCTTGAAAACTCCCCTTGAATTCCTCCAGACTCAGAAAAAGTCAAAGTTGACTTTTTGGAGATCCATAGAAAAGGGTGAAAATGAAAAAAAGTATGCCACAGCATGGACTCGAACACGCGACCAACCGCATCCAGGGGCGAGCGTTAACGCAGTGAGCCACTGGACCTGAGTACTCAAACATGCCTACTTGTGCATCTTAGACACTCTGAATTTACTAAATGTACAACTTTTTCTCCATCAAAATGAACAAATGAGACATTAAATAACATCTACAGATCAAGACGAAGCGAATGGAAGCGGTCCCAGCCTCGTAGCTGCGAACAGCTGTGATCGCAGGAAAATGCTGTTACAAAGATTTCTCAGTATATCTCCGGGACATTTCCCTGGCTTTCCCACCGTCACAATGGACAAACGATACATGAAATAACATCAACAGATCAAGACGAAGCGAATGGAAGTACCCCCGGAGTCATAGCATGTGTAAATCGAGACGAAACATCTCTCTCTCCCCCGCCTGCTTGCGAAGGGGAGGGGCAGTTTACACACACACACGCAGCTGCTGCATGCAGCAACGCACACACAGGGAGGAGATGGCAGAGAGAATGCACTCCCCTGAAAACTCCCCATGAATTCCTCCAGACTCAGAAAATGTAAAAGTTCACTTTTTGGAGATCCATAGAAAAAGGGTGAAAATGGAAAAAAGTATTCGAAAATAGTGCCTCATAAGGCGGGTAGAGTCCCTTGAAAACTCCCCTTGAATTCCTCCAGACTCAGAAAAAGTCAAAGTTGACTTTTTGGAGATCCACAGAAAAAGGGTGAAAATGAAAAAAAGTATGCCACAGCATGGACTCGAACACGCGACCAACCGCATCCAGGGGCGAGCGTTAACGCAGTGAGCCACTGGACCTGAGTACTCAAACACGCCTACTTGTGCATCTTAGACACTCTGAATTTACTAAATGTACAACTTTTTCTCCATCAAAATGAACAAATGAGACATTAAATAACATCTACAGATCAAGACGAAGCGAATGGAAGCGGTCCCAGCCTCGTAGCTGCGAACAGCTGTGATCGCAGGAAAATGCTGTTACAAAGATTACTCAGTATATCTCCGGGACATTTCCCTGGCTTTCCTACCGTCACAATGGACAAACGATACATGAAATAACATCAACAGATCAAGACGAAGCGAATGGAAGTACCCCCGGAGTCATAGCATGTGTAAATCGAGACGAAACATCTCTCTCTCCCCCGCCTGCTTGCGAAGGGGAGGGGCAGTTTACACACACACACGCAGCTGCTGCATGCAGCAACGCACACACAGGGAGGAGATGGCAGAGAGAATGCACTCCCCTGAAAACTCCCCATGAATTCCTCCAGACTCAGAAAATGTAAAAGTTCACTTTTTGGAGATCCATAGAAAAAGGGTGAAAATGGAAAAAAGTATTCGAAAATAGTGCCTCATAAGGCGGGTAGAGTCCCTTGAAAACTCCCCTTGAATTCCTCCAGACTCAGAAAAAGTCAAAGTTGACTTTTTGGAGATCCACAGAAAAAGGGTGAAAATGAAAAAAAGTATGCCACAGCATGGACTCGAACACGCGACCAACCGCATCCAGGGGCGAGCGTTAACGCAGTGAGCCACTGGACCTGAGTACTCAAACACGCCTACTTGTGCATCTTAGACACTCTGAATTTACTAAATGTACAACTTTTTCTCCATCAAAATGAACAAATGAGACATTAAATAACATCTACAGATCAAGACGAAGCGAATGGAAGCGGTCCCAGCCTCGTACCTGCGAACAGCTGTGATCGCAGGAAAATGCTGTTACAAAGATTTCTCAGTATATCTCCGGGACATTTCCCTGGCTTTCCCACCGTCACAATGGACAAACGATACATGAAATAACATCAACAGATCAAGACGAAGCGAATGGAAGTACCCCCGGAGTCATAGCATGTGTAAATCGAGACGAAACATCTCTCTCTCCCCCGCCTGCTTGCGAAGGGGAGGGGCAGTTTACACACACACACGCAGCTGCTGCATGCAGCAACGCACACACAGGGAGGAGATGGCAGAGAGAATGCACTCCCCTGAAAACTCCCCTTGAATTCCTCCAGACTCAGAAAATGTAAAAGTTCACTTTTTGGAGATCCATAGAAAAAGGGTGAAAATGGAAAAAAGTATTCGAAAATAGTGCCTCATAAGGCGGGTAGAGTCCCTTGAAAACTCCCCTTGAATTCCTCCAGACTCAGAAAAAGTCAAAGTTGACTTTTTGGAGATCCACAGAAAAAGGGTGAAAATGAAAAAAAGTATGCCACAGCATGGACTCGAACACGCGACCAACCGCATCCAGGGGCGAGCGTTAACGCAGTGAGCCACTGGACCTGAGTACTCAAACATGCCTACTTTTGCATCTTAGAAACTCTGAATTCACTAAATGTACAACTTTTTCTCCATCAAAATGAACAAATGAGACATTAAATAACATCTACAGATCAAGACGAAGCGAATGGAAGCGGTCCCAGCCTCGTAGCTGTGAACAGCTGTGATCGCAGGAAAATGCTGTTCCAAAGATTTCTCAGTATATCTCCGGGACATTTCCCTGGCTTTCCCACCGTCACAATGGACAAACGAGACATGAAATAACATCAACAGATCAAGACGAAGCGAATGGAAGTACCCCCGGAGTCATAGCATGTGCAAATCGAGACGAAACATCTCTCTCTCCCCCGCCTGCTTGCGAAGGGGAGGGGCAGTTTACACACACACACGCAGCTGCTGCATGCAGCAACGCACACAGAGGGAGGAGATGGCAGAGAGAATGCACTCCCCTGAAAACTCCCCTTGAATTCCTCCAGACTCAGAAAATGTAAAAGTTCACTTTTTGGAGATCCATAGAAAAAGGGTGAAAATGGAAAAAAGTATTCGAAAATAGTGCCTCATAAGGCGGGTAGAGTCCCTTGAAAACTCCCCTTGAATTCCTCCAGACTCAGAAAAAGTCAAAGTTGACTTTTTGGAGATCCATAGAAAAAGGGTGAAAATGAAAAAAAGTATGCCACAGCATGGATTCGAACACGCGAGCAACCGTATCCAGGGGCGAGCGTTAACACAGTGAGCCACTGGACCTGAGTACTCAAACATGCCTACTTGTGCATCTTAGACACTCTGAATTTACTAAATGTACAACTTTTTCTCCATCAAAATGAACAAATGAGACATTAAATAACATCTACAGATCAAGACGAAGCGAATGGAAGCGGTCCCAGCCTCGTAGCTGTGAACAGCTGTGATTGCAGGAAAATGCTGTTACAAAGATTTCTCAGTATATCTCCGGGACATTTCCCTGGCTTTCCCACCGTCACAATGGACAAACGATACATGAAATAACATCAACAGATCAAGACGAAGCGAATGGAAGTACCCCCGGAGTCATAGCATGTGTAAATCGAGACGAAACATCTCTCTCTCCCCCGCCTGCTTGGGAAGGGGAGGGGCAGTTTACACACACACACGCAGCTGCTGCATGCAGCAACGCACACACAGGGAGGAGATGGCAGAGAGAATGCACTCCCCTGAAAACTCCCCTTGAATTCCTCCAGACTCAGAAAATGTAAAAGTTCACTTTTTGGAGATCCATAGAAAAAGGGTGAAAATGGAAAAAAGTATTCGAAAATAGTGCCTCATAAGGCGGGTAGAGTCCCTTGAAAACTCCCCTTGAATTCCTCCAGACTCAGAAAAAGTCAAAGTTGACTTTTTGGAGATCCATAGAAAAGGGTGAAAATGAAAAAAAGTATGCCACAGCATGGACTCGAACACGCGACCAACCGCATCCAGGGGCGAGCGTTAACGCAGTGAGCCACTGGACCTGAGTACTCAAACACGCCTACTTGTGCATCTTAGACACTCTGAATTTACTAAATGTACAACTTTTTCTCCATCAAAATGAACAAATGAGACATTAAATAACATCTACAGATCAAGACGAAGCGAATGGAAGCGGTCCCAGCCTCGTAGCTGCGAACAGCTGTGATCGCAGGAAAATGCTGTTACAAAGATTTCTCAGTATATCTCCGGGACATTTCCCTGGCTTTCCCACCGTCACAATGGACAAACGATACATGAAATAACATCAACAGATCAAGACGAAGCGAATGGAAGTACCCCCGGAGTCATAGCATGTGTAAATCGAGACGAAACATCTCTCTCTCCCCCGCCTGCTTGCGAAGGGGAGGGGCAGTTTACACACACACACGCAGCTGCTGCATGCAGCAACGCACACACAGGGAGGAGATGGCAGAGAGAATGCACTCCCCTGAAAACTCCCCATGAATTCCTCCAGACTCAGAAAATGTAAAAGTTCACTTTTTGGAGATCCATAGAAAAAGGGTGAAAATGGAAAAAAGTATTCGAAAATAGTGCCTCATAAGGCGGGTAGAGTCCCTTGAAAACTCCCCTTGAATTCCTCCAGACTCAGAAAAAGTCAAAGTTGACTTTTTGGAGATCCACAGAAAAAGGGTGAAAATGAAAAAAAGTATGCCACAGCATGGACTCGAACACGCGACCAACCGCATCCAGGGGCGAGCGTTAACGCAGTGAGCCACTGGACCTGAGTACTCAAACACGCCTACTTGTGCATCTTAGACACTCTGAATTTACTAAATGTACAACTTTTTCTCCATCAAAATGAACAAATGAGACATTAAATAACATCTACAGATCAAGACGAAGCGAATGGAAGCGGTCCCAGCCTCGTAGCTGCGAACAGCTGTGATCGCAGGAAAATGCTGTTACAAAGATTTCTCAGTATATCTCCGGGACATTTCCCTGGCTTTCCCACCGTCACAATGGACAAACGATACATGAAATAACATCAACAGATCAAGACGAAGCGAATGGAAGTACCCCCGGAGTCATAGCATGTGTAAATCGAGACGAAACATCTCTCTCTCCCCCGCCTGCTTGCGAAGGGGAGGGGCAGTTTACACACACACACGCAGCTGCTGCATGCAGCAACGCACACACAGGGAGGAGATGGCAGAGAGAATGCACTCCCCTGAAAACTCCCCATGAATTCCTCCAGACTCAGAAAATGTAAAAGTTCACTTTTTGGAGATCCATAGAAAAAGGGTGAAAATGGAAAAAAGTATTCGAAAATAGTGCCTCATAAGGCGGGTAGAGTCCCTTGAAAACTCCCCTTGAATTCCTCCAGACTCAGAAAAAGTCAAAGTTGACTTTTTGGAGATCCACAGAAAAAGGGTGAAAATGAAAAAAAGTATGCCACAGCATGGACTCGAACACGCGACCAACCGCATCCAGGGGCGAGCGTTAACGCAGTGAGCAACTGGACCTGAGTACTCAAACACGCCTACTTGTGCATCTTAGACACTCTGAATTTACTAAATGTACAACTTTTTCTCCATCAAAATGAACAAATGAGACATTAAATAACATCTACAGATCAAGACGAAGCGAATGGAAGCGGTCCCAGCCTCGTAGCTGCGAACAGCTGTGATCGCAGGAAAATGCTGTTACAAAGATTTCTCAGTATATCTCCGGGACATTTCCCTGGCTTTCCCACCGTCACAATGGACAAACGATACATGAAATAACATCAACAGATCAAGACGAAGCGAATGGAAGTACCCCCGGAGTCATAGCATGTGTAAATCGAGACGAAACATCTCTCTCTCCCCCGCCTGCTTGCGAAGGGGAGGGGCAGTTTACACACACACACGCAGCTGCTGCATGCAGCAACGCACACACAGGGAGGAGATGGCAGAGAGAATGCACTCCCCTGAAAACTCCCCTTGAATTCCTCCAGACTCAGAAAATGTAAAAGTTCACTTTTTGGAGATCCATAGAAAAAGGGTGAAAATGGAAAAAAGTATTCGAAAATAGTGCCTCATAAGGCGGGTAGAGTCCCTTTAAAACTCCCCTTGAATTCCTCCAGACTCAGAAAAAGTCAAAGTTGACTTTTTGGAGATCCATAGAAAAAAGGGTGAAAATGAAAAAAAGTATGCCACAGTATGGATTTGAACACGCGACCAACCGCATCCAGGGGCGAGCATTAACGCAGTGAGCCACTGGACCTGAGTACTCAAACATGCCTACTTTTGCATCTTAGAAACTCTGAATTCACTAAATGTACAACTTTTTCTCCATCAAAATGAACAAATGAGACATTAAATAACATCTACAGATCAAGACGAAGCGAATGGAAGCGGTCCCAGCCTCGTAGCTGTGAACAGCTGTGATCGCAGGAAAATGCTGTTCCAAAGATTTCTCAGTATATCTCCGGGACATTTCCCTGGCTTTCCCACCGTCACAATGGACAAACGAGACATGAAATAACATCAACAGATCAAGACGAAGCGAATGGAAGTACCCCCGGAGTCATAGCATGTGCAAATCGAGACGAAACATCTCTCTCTCCCCCGCCTGCTTGCGAAGGGGAGGGGCAGTTTACACACACACACGCAGCTGCTGCATGCAGCAACGCACACAGAGGGAGGAGATGGCAGAGAGAATGCACTCCCCTGAAAACTCCCCTTGAATTCCTCCAGACTCAGAAAATGTAAAAGTTCACTTTTTGGAGATCCATAGAAAAAGGGTGAAAATGGAAAAAAGTATTCGAAAATAGTGCCTCATAAGGCGGGTAGAGTCCCTTGAAAACTCCCCTTGAATTCCTCCAGACTCAGAAATAGTCAAAGTTGACTTTTTGGAGATCCATAGAAAAAGGGTGAAAATGAAAAAAAGAATGCCACAGCATGGATTCGAACACGCGACCAACCGCATCCAGGGGCGAGCGTTAACCCAGTGAGCTACTGGACCTGAGTACTCAAACATGCCTACTTGTGCATCTTAGACACTCTGAATTTACTAAATGTACAACTTTTTCTCCATCAAAATGAACAAATGAGACATTAAATAACATCTACAGATCAAGACGAAGCGAATGGAAGCGGTCCCAGCCTCGTAGCTGTGAACAGCTGTGATTGCAGGAAAATGCTGTTACAAAGATTTCTCAGTATATCTCCGGGACATTTCCCTGGCTTTCCCACCGTCACAATGGACAAACGATACATGAAATAACATCAACAGATCAAGACGAAGCGAATGGAAGTACCCCCGGAGTCATAGCATGTGTAAATCGAGACGAAACATCTCTCTCTCCCCCGCCTGCTTGCGAAGGGGAGGGGCATTTTACACACACACACGCAGCTGCTGCATGCAGCAACGCACACACAGGGAGGAGATGGCAGAGAGAACGCACTCCCCTGAAAACTCCCCTTGAATTCCTCCAGACTCAGAAAATGTAAAAGTTCACTTTTTGGAGATCCATAGAAAAAGGGTGAAAATGGAAAAAAGTATTCGAAAATAGTGCCTCATAAGGCGGGTAGAGTCCCTTGAAAACTCCCCTTGAATTCCTCCAGA
Organism: Notothenia rossii; assembly: GCF_949606895.1. Lineage (NCBI taxonomy): Eukaryota > Metazoa > Chordata > Actinopteri > Perciformes > Nototheniidae > Notothenia > Notothenia rossii. The sequence goes on along the minus strand of NC_136912.1, from coordinate 51,122,776 downwards.
CTCAGAAAAAGTCAAAGTTGACTTTTTGGAGATCCATAGAAAAAGGGTGAAAATGAAAAAAAGTATGCCACAGCATGGATTCGAACACGCGAGCAACCGTATCCAGGGGCGAGCGTTAACACAGTGAGCCACTGGACCTGAGTACTCAAACATGCCTACTTGTGCATCTTAGACACTCTGAATTTACTAAATGTACAACTTTTTCTCCATCAAAATGAACAAATGAGACATTAAATAACATCTACAGATCAAGACGAAGCGAATGGAAGCGGTCCCAGCCTCGTAGCTGTGAACAGCTGTGATTGCAGGAAAATGCTGTTACAAAGATTTCTCAGTATATCTCCGGGACATTTCCCTGGCTTTCCCACCGTCACAATGGACAAACGAGACATGAAATAACATCAACAGATCAAGACGAAGCGAATGGAAGTACCCCCGGAGTCATAGCATGTGTAAATCGAGACGAAACATCTCTCTCTCCCCCGCCTGCTTGCGAAGGGGAGGGGCAGTTTACACACACACACGCAGCTGCTGCATGCAGCAACGCACACACAGGGAGGAGAAGGCAGAGAGAATGCACTCCCCTGAAAACTCCCCTTGAATTCCTCCAGACTCAGAAAATGTAAAAGTTCACTTTTTGGAGATCCATAGAAAAAGGGTGAAAATGGAAAAAAGTATTCGAAAATAGTGCCTCATAAGGCGGGTAGAGTCCCTTGAAAACTCCCCTTGAATTCCTCCAGACTCAGAAAAAGTCAAAGTTGACTTTTTGGAGATCCATAGAAAAGGGTGAAAATGAAAAAAAGTATGCCACAGCATGGACTCGAACACGCGACCAACCGCATCCAGGGGCGAGCGTTAACGCAGTGAGCCACTGGACCTGAGTACTCAAACACGCCTACTTGTGCATCTTAGACACTCTGAATTTACTAAATGTACAACTTTTTCTCCATCAAAATGAACAAATGAGACATTAAATAACATCTACAGATCAAGACGAAGCGAATGGAAGCGGTCCCAGCCTCGTAGCTGCGAACAGCTGTGATCGCAGGAAAATGCTGTTACAAAGATTTCTCAGTATATCTCCGGGACATTTCCCTGGCTTTCCCACCGTCACAATGGACAAACGAGACATGAAATAACATCAACAGATCAAGACGAAGCGAATGGAAGTACCCCCGGAGTCATAGCATGTGCAAATCGAGACGAAACATCTCTCTCTCCCCCGCCTGCTTGCGAAGGGGAGGGGCAGTTTACACACACACACGCAGCTGCTGCATGCAGCAACGCACACAGAGGGAGGAGATGGCAGAGAGAATGCACTCCCATGAAAACTCCCCATGAATTCCTCCAGACTCAGAAAATGTAAAAGTTCACTTTTTGGAGATCCATAGAAAAAGGGTGAAAATGGAAAAAAGTATTCGAAAATAGTGCCTCATAAGGCGGGTAGAGTCCCTTGAAAACTCCCCTTGAATTCCTCCAGACTCAGAAAAAGTCAAAGTTGACTTTTTGGAGATCCACAGAAAAAGGGTGAAAATGAAAAAAAGTATGCCACAGCATGGACTCGAACACGCGACCAACCGCATCCAGGGGCGAGCGTTAACGCAGTGAGCAACTGGACCTGAGTACTCAAACACGCCTACTTGTGCATCTTAGACACTCTGAATTTACTAAATGTACAACTTTTTCTCCATCAAAATGAACAAATGAGACATTAAATAACATCTACAGATCAAGACGAAGCGAATGGAAGCGGTCCCAGCCTCGTAGCTGCGAACAGCTGTGATCGCAGGAAAATGCTGTTACAAAGATTTCTCAGTATATCTCCGGGACATTTCCCTGGCTTTCCCACCGTCACAATGGACAAACGATACATGAAATAACATCAACAGATCAAGACGAAGCGAATGGAAGTACCCCCGGAGTCATAGCATGTGTAAATCGAGACGAAACATCTCTCTCTCCCCCGCCTGCTTACGAAGGGGAGGGGCAGTTTACACACACACACGCAGCTGCTGCATGCAGCAACGCACACACAGGGAGGAGATGGCAGAGAGAATGCACTCCCCTGAAAACTCCCCATGAATTCCTCCAGACTCAGAAAATGTAAAAGTTCACTTTTTGGAGATCCATAGAAAAAGGGTGAAAATGGAAAAAAGTATTCGAAAATAGTGCCTCATAAGGCGGGTAGAGTCCCTTGAAAACTCCCCTTGAATTCCTCCAGACTCAGAAAAAGTCAAAGTTGACTTTTTGGAGATCCATAGAAAAAGGGTGAAAATGAAAAAAAGTATGCCACAGCATGGATTCGAACACGCGAGCAACCGTATCCAGGGGCGAGCGTTAACACAGTGAGCCACTGGACCTGAGTACTCAAACATGCCTACTTGTGCATCTTAGACACTCTGAATTTACTAAATGTACAACTTTTTCTCCATCAAAATGAACAAATGAGACATTAAATAACATCTACAGATCAAGACGAAGCGAATGGAAGCGGTCCCAGCCTCGTAGCTGTGAACAGCTGTGATTGCAGGAAAATGCTGTTACAAAGATTTCTCAGTATATCTCCGGGACATTTCCCTGGCTTTCCCACCGTCACAATGGACAAACGAGACATGAAATAACATCAACAGATCAAGACGAAGCGAATGGAAGTACCCCCGGAGTCATAGCATGTGTAAATCGAGACGAAACATCTCTCTCTCCCCCGCCTGCTTGCGAAGGGGAGGGGCAGTTTACACACACACACGCAGCTGCTGCATGCAGCAACGCACACACAGGGAGGAGAAGGCAGAGAGAATGCACTCCCCTGAAAACTCCCCTTGAATTCCTCCAGACTCAGAAAATGTAAAAGTTCACTTTTTGGAGATCCATAGAAAAAGGGTGAAAATGGAAAAAAGTATTCGAAAATAGTGCCTCATAAGGCGGGTAGAGTCCCTTGAAAACTCCCCTTGAATTCCTCCAGACTCAGAAAAAGTCAAAGTTGACTTTTTGGAGATCCATAGAAAAGGGTGAAAATGAAAAAAAGTATGCCACAGCATGGACTCGAACACGCGACCAACCGCATCCAGGGGCGAGCGTTAACGCAGTGAGCCACTGGACCTGAGTACTCAAACACGCCTACTTGTGCATCTTAGACACTCTGAATTTACTAAATGTACAACTTTTTCTCCATCAAAATGAACAAATGAGACATTAAATAACATCTACAGATCAAGACGAAGCGAATGGAAGCGGTCCCAGCCTCGTAGCTGCGAACAGCTGTGATCGCAGGAAAATGCTGTTACAAAGATTTCTCAGTATATCTCCGGGACATTTCCCTGGCTTTCCCACCGTCACAATGGACAAACGAGACATGAAATAACATCAACAGATCAAGACGAAGCGAATGGAAGTACCCCCGGAGTCATAGCATGTGCAAATCGAGACGAAACATCTCTCTCTCCCCCGCCTGCTTGCGAAGGGGAGGGGCAGTTTACACACACACACGCAGCTGCTGCATGCAGCAACGCACACAGAGGGAGGAGATGGCAGAGAGAATGCACTCCCCTGAAAACTCCCCTTGAATTCCTCCAGACTCAGAAAATGTAAAAGTTCACTTTTTGGAGATCCATAGAAAAAGGGTGAAAATGGAAAAAAGTATTCGAAAATAGTGCCTCATAAGGCGGGTAGAGTCCCTTGAAAACTCCCCTTGAATTCCTCCAGACTCAGAAAAAGTCAAAGTTGACTTTTTGGAGATCCACAGAAAAAGGGTGAAAATGAAAAAAAGTATGCCACAGCATGGACTCGAACACGCGACCAACCGCATCCAGGGGCGAGCGTTAACGCAGTGAGCCACTGGACCTGAGTACTCAAACACGCCTACTTGTGCATCTTAGACACTCTGAATTTACTAAATGTACAACTTTTTCTCCATCAAAATGAACAAATGAGACATTAAATAACATCTACAGATCAAGACGAAGCGAATGGAAGCGGTCCCAGCCTCGTAGCTGCGAACAGCTGTGATCGCAGGAAAATGCTGTTACAAAGATTTCTCAGTATATCTCCGGGACATTTCCCTGGCTTTCCCAACGTCACAATGGACAAACGATACATGAAATAACATCAACAGATCAAGACGAAGCGAATGGAAGTACCCCCGGAGTCATAGCATGTGTAAATCGAGACGAAACATCTCTCTCTCCCCCGCCTGCTTGCGAAGGGGAGGGGCAGTTTACACACACACACGCAGCTGCTGCATGCAGCAACGCACACACAGGGAGGAGATGGCAGGGAGAATGCACTCCCCTGAAAACTCCCCTTGAATTCCTCCAGACTCAGAAAATGTAAAAGTTCACTTTTTGGAGATCCATAGAAAAAGGGTGAAAATGGAAAAAAGTATTCGAAAATAGTGCCTCATAAGGCGGGTAGAGTCCCTTGAAAACTCCCCTTGAATTCCTCCAGACTCAGAAAAAGTCAAAGTTGACTTTTTGGAGATCCATAGAAAAAGGGTGAAAATGAAAAAAAGTATGCCACAGCATGGATTCGAACACGCGACCAACCGTATCCAGGGGCGAGCGTTAACACAGTGAGCCACTGGACCTGAGTACTCAAACATGCCTACTTGTGCATCTTAGACACTCTGAATTTACTAAATGTACAACTTTTTCTCCATCAAAATGAACAAATGAGACATTAAATAACATCTACAGATCAAGACGAAGCGAATGGAGGCGGTCCCAGCCTCGTAGCTGCGAACAGCTGTGATCGCAGGAAAATGCTGTTACAAAGATTTCTCAGTATATCTCCGGGACATTTCCCTGGCTTTCCCACCGTCACAATGGACAAACGAGACATGAAATAACATCAACAGATCAAGACGAAGCGAATGGAAGTACCCCCGGAGTCATAGCATGTGCAAATCGAGACGAAACATCTCTCTCTCCCCCGCCTGCTTGCGAAGGGGAGGGGCAGTTTACACACACACACGCAGCTGCTGCATGCAGCAACGCACACAGAGGGAGGAGATGGCAGAGAGAATGCACTCCCCTGAAAACTCCCCTTGAATTCCTCCAGACTCAGAAAATGTAAAAGTTCACTTTTTGGAGATCCATAGAAAAAGGGTGAAAATGGAAAAAAGTATTCGAAAATAGTGCCTCATAAGGCGGGTAGAGTCCCTTGAAAACTCCCCTTGAATTCCTCCAGACTCAGAAAAAGTCAAAGTTGACTTTTTGGAGATCCACAGAAAAAGGGTGAAAATGAAAAAAAGTATGCCACAGCATGGACTCGAACACGCGACCAACCGCATCCAGGGGCGAGCGTTAACGCAGTGAGCCACTGGACCTGAGTACTCAAACACGCCTACTTGTGCATCTTAGACACTCTGAATTTACTAAATGTACAACTTTTTCTCCATCAAAATGAACAAATGAGACATTAAATAACATCTACAGATCAAGACGAAGCGAATGGAAGCGGTCCCAGCCTCGTAGCTGCGAACAGCTGTGATCGCAGGAAAATGCTGTTACAAAGATTTCTCAGTATATCTCCGGGACATTTCCCTGGCTTTCCCAACGTCACAATGGACAAACGATACATGAAATAACATCAACAGATCAAGACGAAGCGAATGGAAGTACCCCCGGAGTCATAGCATGTGTAAATCGAGACGAAACATCTCTCTCTCCCCCGCCTGCTTGCGAAGGGGAGGGGCAGTTTACACACACACACGCAGCTGCTGCATGCAGCAACGCACACACAGGGAGGAGATGGCAGGGAGAATGCACTCCCCTGAAAACTCCCCTTGAATTCCTCCAGACTCAGAAAATGTAAAAGTTCACTTTTTGGAGATCCATAGAAAAAGGGTGAAAATGGAAAAAAGTATTCGAAAATAGTGCCTCATAAGGCGGGTAGAGTCCCTTGAAAACTCCCCTTGAATTCCTCCAGACTCAGAAAAAGTCAAAGTTGACTTTTTGGAGATCCATAGAAAAAGGGTGAAAATGAAAAAAAGTATGCCACAGCATGGATTCGAACACGCGACCAACCGTATCCAGGGGCGAGCGTTAACACAGTGAGCCACTGGACCTGAGTACTCAAACATGCCTACTTGTGCATCTTAGACACTCTGAATTTACTAAATGTACAACTTTTTCTCCATCAAAATGAACAAATGAGACATTAAATAACATCTACAGATCAAGACGAAGCGAATGGAGGCGGTCCCAGCCTCGTAGCTGCGAACAGCTGTGATCGCAGGAAAATGCTGTTACAAAGATTTCTCAGTATATCTCCGGGACATTTCCCTGGCTTTCCCACCGTCACAATGGACAAACGAGACATGAAATAACATCAACAGATCAAGACGAAGCGAATGGAAGTACCCCCGGAGTCATAGCATGTGCAAATCGAGACGAAACATCTCTCTCTCCCCCGCCTGCTTGCGAAGGGGAGGGGCAGTTTACACACACACACGCAGCTGCTGCATGCAGCAACGCACACAGAGGGAGGAGATGGCAGAGAGAATGCACTCCCCTGAAAACTCCCCTTGAATTCCTCCAGACTCAGAAAATGTAAAAGTTCACTTTTTGGAGATCCATAGAAAAAGGGTGAAAATGGAAAAAAGTATTCGAAAATAGTGCCTCATAAGGCGGGTAGAGTCCCTTGAAAACTTCCCTTGAATTCCTCCAGACTCAGAAAAAGTCAAAGTTGACTTTTTGGAGATCCATAGAAAAGGGTGAAAATGAAAAAAAGTATGCCACAGCATGGACTCGAACACGCGACCAACCGCATCCAGGGGCGAGCGTTAACGCAGTGAGCCACTGGACCTGGGTACTCAAACACGCCTACTTGTGCATCTTAGACACTCTGAATTTACTAAATGTACAACTTTTTCTCCATCAAAATGAACAAATGAGACATTAAATAACATCTACAGATCAAGACGAAGCGAATGGAAGCGGTCCCAGCCTCGTAGCTGCGAACAGCTGTGATCGCAGGAAAATGCTGTTACAAAGATTTCTCAGTATATCTCCGGGACATTTCCCTGGCTTTCCCACCGTCACAATGGACAAACGATACATGAAATAACATCAACAGATCAAGACGAAGCGAATGGAAGTACCCCCGGAGTCATAGCATGTGTAAATCGAGACGAAACATCTCTCTCTCCCCCGCCTGCTTGCGAAGGGGAGGGGCAGTTTACACACACACACGCAGCTGCTGCATGCAGCAACGCACACACAGGGAGGAGATGGCAGAGAGAATGCACTCCCCTGAAAACTCCCCATGAATTCCTCCAGACTCAGAAAATGTAAAAGTTCACTTTTTGGAGATCCATAGAAAAAGGGTGAAAATGGAAAAAAGTATTCGAAAATAGTGCCTCATAAGGCGGGTAGAGTCCCTTGAAAACTCCCCTTGAATTCCTCCAGACTCAGAAAAAGTCAAAGTTGACTTTTTGGAGATCCACAGAAAAAGGGTGAAAATGAAAAAAAGTATGCCACAGCATGGACTCGAACACGCGACCAACCGCATCCAGGGGCGAGCGTTAACGCAGTGAGCCACTGGACCTGAGTACTCAAACACGCCTACTTGTGCATCTTAGACACTCTGAATTTACTAAATGTACAACTTTTTCTCCATCAAAATGAACAAATGAGACATTAAATAACATCTACAGATCAAGACGAAGCGAATGGAAGCGGTCCCAGCCTCGTAGCTGCGAACAGCTGTGATCGCAGGAAAATGCTGTTACAAAGATTTCTCAGTATATCTCCGGGACATTTCCCTGGCTTTCCCACCGTCACAATGGACAAACGATACATGAAATAACATCAACAGATCAAGACGAAGCGAATGGAAGTACCCCCGGAGTCATAGCATGTGTAAATCGAGACGAAACATCTCTCTCTCCCCCGCCTGCTTGCGAAGGGGAGGGGCAGTTTACACACACACACGCAGCTGCTGCATGCAGCAACGCACACACAGGGAGGAGATGGCAGAGAGAATGCACTCCCCTGAAAACTCCCCTTGAAATCCTCCAGACTCAGAAAATGTAAAAGTTCACTTTTTGGAGATCCATAGAAAAAGGGTGAAAATGGAAAAAAGTATTCGAAAATAGTGCCTCATAAGGCGGGTAGAGTCCCTTTAAAACTCCCCTTGAATTCCTCCAGACTCAGAAAAAGTCAAAGTTGACTTTTTGGAGATCCATAGAAAAAGGGTGAAAATGAAAAAAAGTATGCCACAGTATGGATTTGAACACGCGACCAACCGCATCCAGGGGCGAGCATTAACGCAGCGAGCCACTGGACCTGAGTACTCAAACATGCCTACTTTTGCATCTTAGAAACTCTGAATTCACTAAATGTACAACTTTTTCTCCATCAAAATGAACAAATGAGACATTAAATAACATCTACAGATCAAGACGAAGCGAATGGAAGCGGTCCCAGCCTCGTAGCTGTGAACAGCTGTGATCGCAGGAAAATGCTGTTCCAAAGATTTCTCAGTATATCTCCGGGACATTTCCCTGGCTTTCCCACCGTCACAATGGACAAACGAGACATGAAATAACATCAACAGATCAAGACGAAGCGAATGGAAGTACCCCCGGAGTCATAGCATGTGCAAATCGAGACGAAACATCTCTCTCTCCCCCGCCTGCTTGCGAAGGGGAGGGGCAGTTTACACACACACACGCAGCTGCTGCATGCAGCAACGCACACAGAGGGAGGAGATGGCAGAGAGAATGCACTCCCCTGAAAACTCCCCTTGAATTCCTCCAGACTCAGAAAAAGTCAAAGTTGACTTTTTGGAGATCCATAGAAAAAGGGTGAAAATGAAAAAAAGTATGCCACAGCATGGATTCGAACACGCGACCAACCGCATCCAGGGGCGAGCGTTAACGCAGTGAGCCACTGGACCTGAGTACTCAAACATGCCTACTTGTGCATCTTAGACAATCTGAATTCACTAAATGTACAACCTTTTATCCATCAAAATGAACAAATGAGACATGAAATAACATCTCCAGATCAAGACGAAGCGAATAGAAGCGGTCCCAGCCTCGTAGCTGTGAACAGCTGTGATCGCAGGAAAATGCTGTTACAAAGATTTCTCAGTATATCTCCGGGACATTTCCCTGGCTTTCCCACCGTCACAATGGACAAACGAGACATGAAATAACATCAACAGATCAAGACGAAGCGAATGGAAGTACCCCCGGAGTCATAGCATGTGTAAATCGAGACGAAACATCTCTCTCTCCCCCGCCTGCTTGCGAAGGGGATGGGCAGTTTACACACACACGCAGCTGCTGCATGCAGCAACGCACACACAGGGAGGAGATGGCAGAGAGAACGCACTCCCCTGAAAACTCCCCTTGAATTCCTCCAGACTCAGAAAATGTAAAAGTTCACTTTTTGGAGATCCATAGAAAAAGGGTGAAAATGAAAAAAAGTATGCCACAGCATGGATTCGAACACGCGACCAACCGCATCCAGGGGCGAGCGTTAACGCAGTGAGCCACTGGACCTGAGTACTCAAACATGCCTACTTGTGCATCTTAGACAATCTGAATTCACTAAATGTACAACCTTTTATCCATCAAAATGAACAAATGAGACATGAAATAACATCTCCAGATCAAGACGAAGCGAATAGAAGCGGTCCCAGCCTCGTAGCTGTGAACAGCTGTGATCGCAGGAAAATGCTGTTACAAAGATTTCTCAGTATATCTCCGGGACATTTCCCTGGCTTTCCCACCGTCACAATGGACAAACGAGACATGAAATAACATCAACAGATCAAGACGAAGCGAATGGAAGTACCCCCGGAGTCATAGCATGTGTAAATCGAGACGAAACATCTCTCTCTCCCCCGCCTGCTTGCGAAGGGGATGGGCAGTTTACACACACACGCAGCTGCTGCATGCAGCAACGCACACACAGGGAGGAGATGGCAGAGAGAACGCACTCCCCTGAAAACTCCCCTTGAATTCCTCCAGACTCAGAAAATGTAAAAGTTCACTTTTTGGAGATCCATAGAAAAAGGGTGAAAATGGAAAAAAGTATTCGAAAATAGTGCCTCATAAGGCGGGTAGAGTCCTTTGAAAACTCCCCTTGAATTCCTCCAGACTCAGAAAAAGTCAAAGTTGACTTTTTGGAGATCCATAGAAAAAGGGTGAAAATGAAAAAAAGTATGCCACAGCATGGATTCGAACACGCGACCAACCGCATCCAGGGGCGAGCGTTAACGCAGTGAGCCACTGGACCTGAGTACTCAAACATGCCTACTTGTGCATCTTAGACACTCTGAATTCACTAAATGTACAACCTTTTCTCCATCAAAATGAACAAATGAGACATGAAATAACATCTCCAGATCAAGACGAAGCGAATGGAAGCGGTCCCAGCCTCGTAGCTGTGAACAGCTGTGATCGCAGGAAAATGCTGTTACAAAGATTTCTCAGTGTATCTCCGGGACATTTCCCTGGCTTTCCCACCGTCACAATGGACAAACGAGACAAGAAATAACATCAACAGATCAAGACGAAGCGAATGGAAGTACCCCCGGAGTCATAGCATGTGTACATCGAGACGAAACATATCTCTCTCCCCCGCCTGCTTGCGTAGGGGATGGGCAGTTTACACACACACGCAGCTGCTGCATGCAGCAACGCACACACAGGGAGGAGATGGCAGAGAGAACGCACTCCCCTGAAAACTCCCCTTGAATTCCTCCAGACTCAGAAAATGTAAAAGTTCACTTTTTGGAGATCCATAGAAAAAGGGTGAAAATGGAAAAAAGTATTCGAAAATAGTGCCTCATAAGGCGGGTAGAGTCCCTTGAAAACTCTCCTTGAATTCCTCCAGACTCAGAAAAAGTCAAAGTTGACTTTTTGGAGATCCATAGAAAAAGGGTGAAAATGAAAAAAAGTATGCCACAGCATGGATTCGAACACGCGACCAACCGCATCCAGGGGCAAGCGTTAACGCAGTGAGCCACTGGACCTGAGTACTCAAACATGCCTACTTTTGCATCTTAGACACTCTGAATTCACTAAATGTACAACTTTTTCTCCATCAAAATGAACAAATGAGACATGAAATAACATCTACAGATCAAGACGAAGCGAATGGAAGCGGTCCCAGCCTCGTAGCTTTGAACAGCTGTGATCGCAGGAAAATGCTGTTACAAAGATTTCTCAGTATATCTCGGGGACATTTCCCTGGCTTTCCCACCGTCACAATGGACAAACGAGACAAGAAATAACATCAACAGATCAAGACGAAGCGAATGGAAGTACCCCCGGAGTCATAGCATGTGTAAATCGAGACGAAACATATCTCTCTCCCCCGCCTGCTTGCGTAGGGGATGGGCAGTTTACACACACACGCAGCTGCTGCATGCAGCAACGCACACACAGGGAGGAGATGGCAGAGAGAACGCACTCCCCTGAAAACTCCCCTTGAATTCCTCCAGACTCAGAAAATGTAAAAGTTCACTTTTTGGAGATCCATAGAAAAAGGGTGAAAATGGAAAAAAGTATTCGAAAATAGTGCCTCATAAGGCGGGTAGAGTCCCTTGAAAACTCCCCTTGAATTCCTCCAGACTCAGAAAAAGTCAAAGTTGACTTTTTGGAGATCCATAGAAAAAGGGTGAAAATGAAAAAAAGTATGCTACAGCATGGATTCGAACACGCGACCAACCGCATCCAGGGCCGAGCGTTAACGCAGTGAGCCACTGGACCTGAGTACTCAAACATGCCTACTTGTGCATCTTAGAAACTCTGAATTCACTAAATGTACAACTTTTTCTCCATCAAAATGAACAAATGAGACATTAAATAACATCTACAGATCAAGACGAAGCGAATGGAAGCGGTCCCAGCCTCGTAGCTGCGAACAGCTGTGATCGCAGGAAAATGCTGTTCCAAAGATTTCTCAGTATATCTCCGGGACATTTCCCTGGCTTTGCCACCGTCACAATGGACAAATGAGACATGAAATAACATCAACAGATCAAGACGAAGCGAATAGAAGTACCCCCGGAGTCATAGCATGTGTAAATCGAGACGAAACATCTCTCTCTCCCCCGCCTGCTTGCGAGGGGGAGTGGCAGTTTACACACACACGCAGCTGCTGCATGCAGCAACACACACACAGGGAGGAGATGGCAGAGAGAACGCACTCCCCTGAAAACTCCCCTTGAGTTCCTCCAGACTCAGAAAAAGTCAAAGTTGACTTTTTGGAGATCCATAGAAAAAGGGTGAAAATGAAAAAAAGAATGCCACAGCATGGATTCGAACACGCGACCAACCGCATCCAGGGGCGAGCGTTAACACAGTGAGCCACTGGACCTGAGTACTCAAACATGCCTACTTGTGCATCTTAGACACTCTGAATTTACTAAATGTACAACTTTTTCTCCATCAAAATGAACAAATGAGACATGAAATAACATCTACAGATCAAGACGAAGCTAATGGAAGCGGTCCCAGCCTCGTAGCTGTGAACAGCTGTGATCGCAGGAAAATGCTGTTCCAAAGATTTCTCAGTATATCTCCGGGACATTTCCCTGGCTTTGCCACCGTCACAATGGACAAATGAGACATGAAATAACATCAACAGATCAAGACGAAGCGAATGGAAGTACCCCCGGAGTCATAGCATGTGTAAATCGAGACGAAACATCTCTCTCTCCCCCGCCTGCTTGCGAAGGGGAGGGGCAGTTTACACACACACACGCAGCTGCTGCATGCAGCAACGCACACAGAGGGAGGAGATGGCAGAGAGAATGCACTCCCCTGAAAACTCCCCTTGAATTCCTCCAGACTCAGAAAATGTAAAAGTTCACTTTTTGGAGATCCATAGAAAAAGGGTGAAAATGGAAAAAAGTATTCGAAAATAGTGCCTCATAAGGCGGGTAGAGTCTCTTGAAAACTCCCCTTGAATTCCTCCATACTCAGAAAAAGTCAAAGTTGACTTTTTGGAGATCCATAGAAAAAGGGTGAAAATGAAAAAAGGTATGCCACAGTATGGATTCGAACACGCGACCAACCGCATCCAGGGGCGAGCATTAACGCAGTGAGCTACTGGACATGAGTACTCAAACATGCCTACTTTTGCATCTTAGACACTCTGAATTTACTAAATGTACAACTTGTTCTCCATCAAAATGAACAAATGAGACATTAAATAACATCTACAGATCAAGACGAAGCGAATGGAAGCGGTCCCAGCCTCGTAGCTGTGAACAGCTGTGATCGCAGGAAAATGCTGTTACAAAGATTTCTCAGTATATCTGCGGGACATTTCCCTGGCTTTCCCACCGTCAAAATGGACAAGCGAGACATGAAATAACATCAACAGATCAAGACGAAGCGAATGGAGGTACCCCCGGAGTCATAGCATGTGTAAATCGAGACGAAACATCTCTCTCTCCCCCGCCTGCTTGCGAAGGGGAGGGGCAGTTTACACACACACGCAGCTGCTGCATGCAGCAACGCACACTCAGGGAGGAGATGGCAGAGAGAACGCACTCCCCTGAAAACTCCCCTTGAATTCCTCCAGACTCAGAAAATGTAAAAGTTCACTTTTTGGAGATCCATAGAAAAAGGGTGAAAATGGAAAAAAGTATTCGAAAATAGTGCCTCATAAGGCGGGTAGAGTCCTTTGAAAACTCCCCTTGAATTCCTCCAGACTCAGAAAAAGTCAAAGTTGACTTTTTGGAGATCCATAGAAAAAGGGTGAAAATGAAAAAAAGTATGCCACAGCATGGATTCGAACACACGACCAACCGCATCCAGGGGCGAGCGTTAACGCAGTGAGCCACTGGACCTGAGTACTCAAACATGCCTACTTGTGCATCTTAGACACTCTGAATTCACTAAATGTACAACCTTTTCTCCATCAAAATGAACAAATGAGACATGAAATAACATCTCCAGATCAAGACGAAGCGAATGGAAGCGGTCCCAGCCTCGTAGCTGTGAACAGCTGTGATCGCAGGAAAATGCTGTAACAAAGATTTATCAGTATATCTCCGGGACATTTCCCTGGCTTTCCCACCGTCACAATGGACAAACGAGACATGAAATAACATCAACAGATCAAGACGAAGCGAATGGAAGTACCCCCGGAGTCATAGCATGTGTAAATCGAGACGAAACATCTCTCTCTCCCCCGCCTGCTTGCGAAGGGGAGGGGCAGTTTACACACACACGCAGCTGCTGCATGCAGCAACGCACACTCAGGGAGGAGATGGCAGAGAGAACGCACTCCCCTGAAAACTCCCCTTGAATTCCTCCAGACTCAGAAAATGTAAAAGTTCACTTTTTGGAGATCCATAGAAAAAGGGTGAAAATGGAAAAAAGTATTCGAAAATAGTGCCTCATAAGGCGGGTAGAGTCCTTTGAAAACTCCCCTTGAATTCCTCCAGACTCAGAAAAAGTCAAAGTTGACTTTTTGGAGATCCATAGAAAAAGGGTGAAAATGAAAAAAAGTATGCCACAGCATGGATTCGAACACACGACCAACCGCATCCAGGGGCGAGCGTTAACGCATTGAGCCACTGGACCTGAGTACTCAAACATGCCTACTTGTGCATCTTAGACACTCTGAATTCACTAAATGTACAACCTTTTCTCCATCAAAATGAACAAATGAGACATGAAATAACATCTCCAGATCAAGACGAAGCGAATGGAAGCGGTCCCAGCCTCGTAGCTGTGAACAGCTGTGATCGCAGGAAAATGCTGTTACAAAGATTTATCAGTATATCTCCGGGACATTTCCCTGGCTTTCCCACCGTCACAATGGACAAACGAGACATGAAATAACATCAACAGATCAAGACGAAGCGAATGGAAGTACCCCCGGAGTCATAGCATGTGTAAATCGAGACGAAACATCTCTCTCTCCCCCGCCTGCTTGCGAAGGGGAGGGGCAGTTTACACACACACACGCAGTTGCTGCATGCAGCAACGCACACACAGGGAGGAGATGGCAGAGAGAATGCACTCCCCTGAAAACTCCCCTTGAATTCCTCCAGACTCAGAAAATGTAAAAGTTCACTTTTTGGAGATCCATAGAAAAAGGGTGAAAATGGAAAAAAGTATTCGAAAATAGTGCCTCATAAGGCGGGTAGAGTCTCTTGAAAACTCCCCTTGAATTCCTCCATACTCAGAAAAAGTCAAAGTTGACTTTTTGGAGATCCATAGAAAAAGGGTGAAAATGAAAAAAAGTATGCCACAGTATGGATTCGAACACGCGACCAACCGCATCCAGGGGCGAGCATTAACGCAGTGAGCCACTGGACATGAGTACTCAAACATGCCTACTTTTGCATCTTAGACACTCTGAATTTACTAAATGTACAACTTGTTCTCCATCAAAATGAACAAATGAGACATTAAATAACATCTACAGATCAAGACGAAGCGAATGGAAGCGGTCCCAGCCTCGTAGCTGTGAACAGCTGTGATCGCAGGAAAATGCTGTTACAAAGATTTCTCAGTATATCTCCGGGACATTTCCCTGGCTTTCACCGTCAAAATGGACAAGCGAGACATGAAATAACATCAACAGATCAAGACGAAGCGAATGGAGGTACCCCCGGAGTCATAGCATGTGTAAATCGAGACGAAACATCTCTCTCTCCCCCGCCTGCTTGCGAAGGGGAGGGGCAGTTTACACACACACGCAGCTGCTGCATGCAGCAACGCACACTCAGGGAGGAGATGGCAGAGAGAACGCACTCCCCTGAAAACTCCCCTTGAATTCCTCCAGACTCAGAAAATGTAAAAGTTCACTTTTTGGAGATCCATAGAAAAAGGGTGAAAATGGAAAAAAGTATTCGAAAATAGTGCCTCATAAGGCGGGTAGAGTCCTTTGAAAACTCCCCTTGAATTCCTCCAGACTCAGAAAAAGTCAAAGTTGACTTTTTGGAGATCCATAGAAAAAGGGTGAAAATGAAAAAAAGTATGCCACAGCATGGATTCGAACACACGACCAACCGCATCCAGGGGCGAGCGTTAACGCAGTGAGCCACTGGACCTGAGTACTCAAACAT
Source organism: Notothenia rossii (assembly GCF_949606895.1). NCBI lineage: Eukaryota > Metazoa > Chordata > Actinopteri > Perciformes > Nototheniidae > Notothenia > Notothenia rossii. The sequence goes on along the minus strand of NC_136912.1, from coordinate 51,106,729 downwards.
GCCTACTTGTGCATCTTAGACACTCTGAATTCACTAAATGTACAACCTTTTCTCCATCAAAATGAACAAATGAGACATGAAATAACATCTCCAGATCAAGACGAAGCGAATGGAAGCGGTCCCAGCCTCGTAGCTGTGAACAGCTGTGATCGCAGGAAAATGCTGTTACAAAGATTTATCAGTATATCTCCGGGACATTTCCCTGGCTTTCCCACCGTCACAATGGACAAACGAGACATGAAATAACATCAACAGATCAAGACGAAGCGAATGGAAGTACCCCCGGAGTCATAGCATGTGTAAATCGAGACGAAACATCTCTCTCTCCCCCGCCTGCTTGCGAAGGGGAGGGGCAGTTTACACACACACACGCAGTTGCTGCATGCAGCAACGCACACACAGGGAGGAGATGGCAGAGAGAATGCACTCCCCTAAAAACTCCCCTTGAATTCCTCCAGACTCAGAAAATGTAAAAGTTCACTTTTTGGAGATCCATAGAAAAAGGGTGAAAATGGAAAAAAGTATTCCAAAATAGTGCCTCATAAGGCGGGTAGAGTCCCTTGAAAACTCCCCTTGAATTCCTCCATACTCAGAAAAAGTCAAAGTTGACTTTTTGGAGATCCATAGAAAAAGGGTGAAAATGAAAAAAGGTATGCCACAGTATGGATTCGAACACGCGACCAACCGCATCCAGGGGCGAGCATTAACGCATTGAGCCACTGGACCTGAGTACTCAAACATGCCTACTTGTGCATCTTAGACACTCTGAATTCACTAAATGTACAACCTTTTCTCCATCAAAATGAACAAATGAGACATGAAATAACATCTCCAGATCAAGACGAAGCGAATGGAAGCGGTCCCAGCCTCGTAGCTGTGAACAGCTGTGATCGCAGGAAAATGCTGTTACAAAGATTTATCAGTATATCTCCGGGACATTTCCCTGGCTTTCCCACCGTCACAATGGACAAACGAGACATGAAATAACATCAACAGATCAAGACGAAGCGAATGGAAGTACCCCCGGAGTCATAGCATGTGTAAATCGAGACGAAACATCTCTCTCTCCCCCGCCTGCTTGCGAAGGGGAGGGGCAGTTTACACACACACACGCAGTTGCTGCATGCAGCAACGCACACACAGGGAGGAGATGGCAGAGAGAATGCACTCCCCTGAAAACTCCCCTTGAATTCCTCCAGACTCAGAAAATGTAAAAGTTCACTTTTTGGAGATCCATAGAAAAAGGGTGAAAATGGAAAAAAGTATTCGAAAATAGTGCCTCATAAGGCGGGTAGAGTCTCTTGAAAACTCCCCTTGAATTCCTCCATACTCAGAAAAAGTCAAAGTTGACTTTTTGGAGATCCATAGAAAAAGGGTGAAAATGAAAAAAAGTATGCCACAGTATGGATTCGAACACGCGACCAACCGCATCCAGGGGCGAGCATTAACGCAGTGAGCCACTGGACATGAGTACTCAAACATGCCTACTTTTGCATCTTAGACACTCTGAATTTACTAAATGTACAACTTGTTCTCCATCAAAATGAACAAATGAGACATTAAATAACATCTACAGATCAAGACGAAGCGAATGGAAGCGGTCCCAGCCTCGTAGCTGTGAACAGCTGTGATCGCAGGAAAATGCTGTTACAAAGATTTCTCAGTATATCTCCGGGACATTTCCCTGGCTTTCACCGTCAAAATGGACAAGCGAGACATGAAATAACATCAACAGATCAAGACGAAGCGAATGGAGGTACCCCCGGAGTCATAGCATGTGTAAATCGAGACGAAACATCTCTCTCTCCCCCGCCTGCTTGCGAAGGGGAGGGGCAGTTTACACACACACGCAGCTGCTGCATGCAGCAACGCACACTCAGGGAGGAGATGGCAGAGAGAACGCACTCCCCTGAAAACTCCCCTTGAATTCCTCCAGACTCAGAAAATGTAAAAGTTCACTTTTTGGAGATCCATAGAAAAAGGGTGAAAATGGAAAAAAGTATTCGAAAATAGTGCCTCATAAGGCGGGTAGAGTCCTTTGAAAACTCCCCTTGAATTCCTCCAGACTCAGAAAAAGTCAAAGTTGACTTTTTGGAGATCCATAGAAAAAGGGTGAAAATGAAAAAAAGTATGCCACAGCATGGATTCGAACACACGACCAACCGCATCCAGGGGCGAGCGTTAACGCAGTGAGCCACTGGACCTGAGTACTCAAACATGCCTACTTGTGCATCTTAGACACTCTGAATTCACTAAATGTACAACCTTTTCTCCATCAAAATGAACAAATGAGACATGAAATAACATCTCCAGATCAAGACGAAGCGAATGGAAGCGGTCCCAGCCTCGTAGCTGTGAACAGCTGTGATCGCAGGAAAATGCTGTTACAAAGATTTATCAGTATATCTCCGGGACATTTCCCTGGCTTTCCCACCGTCACAATGGACAAACGAGACATGAAATAACATCAACAGATCAAGACGAAGCGAATGGAAGTACCCCCGGAGTCATAGCATGTGTAAATCGAGACGAAACATCTCTCTCTCCCCCGCCTGCTTGCGAAGGGGAGGGGCAGTTTACACACACACACGCAGTTGCTGCATGCAGCAACGCACACACAGGGAGGAGATGGCAGAGAGAATGCACTCCCCTGAAAACTCCCCTTGAATTCCTCCAGACTCAGAAAATGTAAAAGTTCACTTTTTGGAGATCCATAGAAAAAGGGTGAAAATGGAAAAAAGTATTCCAAAATAGTGCCTCATAAGGCGGGTAGAGTCCCTTGAAAACTCCCCTTGAATTCCTCCAGACTCAGAAAAAGTCAAAGTTGACTTTTTGGAGATCCATAGAAAAAGGGTGAAAATGAAAAAAAGTATGCCACAGCATGGACTCGAACACGCGACCAACCGCATCCAGGGGCGAGCGTTAACGCAGTGAGCCACTGGACCTGAGTATTCAAACATGCCTACTTGTGCATCTTAGAAACTCTGAATTCACTAAATGTACAACTTTTTCTCCATCAAAATGAACAAATGAGACATTAAATAACATCTACAGATCAAGACGAAGCGAATGAAAGCGGTCCCAACCTCGTAGCTGTGAACAGCTGTGATCGCAGGAAAATGCTGTTACAAAGATTTCTCAGTATATCTCCGGGACATTTCCCTGGCTTTCCCACCGTCACAATGGACAAACAAGACATGAAATAACATCAACAGATCAAGACGAAGCGAATGGAGGTACCCCCGGAGTCATAGCATGTGTACATCGAGACGAAACATCTCTTTCTCCCCCGCCTGCTTGCGAGAGGGAGGGGCAGTTTACACACACACGCAGCTGCTGCATGCAGCAACACACACACAGGGAGGAGATGGCAGAGAGAACGCACTCCCCTGAAAACTCCCCTTGAATTCCTCCAGACTCAGAAAATGTAAAAGATCACTTTTTGGAGATCGATAGAAAAAGGTTGAAAATGAAAAAAAGAATGCCACAGCATGGATTCGAACACGCGACCAACCGCATCCAGGGGCGAGTGTTAACGCAGTGAGCCACTGGACCTGAGTACCCAAATATGCCTACTTGTGCATCTTAGACACTCTGAATTCACTAAATGTACAACTTTTTCTCCATCAAAATGAACAAATGAGACATGAAATAACATCTACAGATCAAGACGAAGCGAATGGAAGCGGTCCCAGTCTCGTAGCTGTGAACAGCTGTGATCGCAGGAAAATGCTGTTACAAAGATTTCTCAGTATATCTCCGGGACATTTCCCTGGCTTTCCCACCGTCACAATGGACAAACGAGACATTAAATAACATCAACAGATCAAGACGAAGCGAATGGAAGTACCCCCGGAGTCATAGCATGTGTAAATCGAGACGAAACATCTCTCTCTCCCCCGCCTGCTTGCGAAGGGGAGGGGCAGTTTACACACACACACGCAGCTGCTGCATGCAGCAACGCACACACAGGGAGGAGATGGCAGAGAGAATGCACTCCCCTGAAAACTCCCCTTGAATTCCTCCAGACTCAGAAAATGTAAAAGTTCACTTTTTGGAGATCCATAGAAAAAGGGTGAAAATGGAAAAAAGTATTCGAAAATAGTGCCTCATAAGGCGGGTGGAGTCCTTTGAAAACTCCCCTTGAATTCCTCCAGACTCAGAAAAAGTCAAAGTTGACTTTTTGGAGATCCATAGAAAAAGGGTGAAAATGAAAAAAAGTATGCCACAGTATGGATTCGAACACGCGACCAACCGCATCCAGGGGCGAGCATTAACGCAGTGAGCCACTGGACCTGAGTACTCAAACATGCCTACTTTTGCATCTTAGAAACTCTGAATTCACTAAATGTACAACTTTTTCTCCATCAAAATGAACAAATGAGACATGAAATAACATCTACAGATCAAGACGAAGCGAATGGAAGCGGTCCCAGCCTCGTAGCTGTGAACAGCTGTGATCGCAGGAAAATGCTGTTACAAAGATTTCTCAGTATATCTCCGGGACATTTCCCTGGCTTTCCCACCGTCACAATGGACAAACGAGACATGGAATAACATCAACAGATCAAGACGAAGCGAATGGAAGTACCCCCGGAGTCATAGCATGTGTAAATCGAGACGAAACATCTCTCTCTCCCCCGCCTGCTTGCGAAGGGGAGGGGCAGTTTACACACACACGCAGCTGCTGCATGCAGCAACGCACACTCAGGGAGGAGATGGCAGAGAGAACGCACTCCCCTGAAAACTCCCCTTGAATTCCTCCAGACTCAGAAAATGTAAAAGTTCACTTTTTGGAGATCCATAGAAAAAGGGTGAAAATGGAAAAAAGTATTCGAAAATAGTGCCTCATAAGGCGGGTAGAGTCCTTTGAAAACTCCCCTTGAATTCCTCCAGACTCAGAAAAAGTCAAAGTTGACTTTTTGGAGATCCATAGAAAAAGGGTGAAAATGAAAAAAAGTATGCCACAGCATGGATTCGAACACACGACCAACCGCATCCAGGGGCGAGCGTTAACGCAGTGAGCCACTGGACCTGAGTACTCAAACATGCCTACTTGTGCATCTTAGACACTCTGAATTCACTAAATGTACAACCTTTTCTCCATCAAAATGAACAAATGAGACATGAAATAACATCTCCAGATCAAGACGAAGCGAATGGAAGCGGTCCCAGCCTCGTAGCTGTGAACAGCTGTGATCGCAGGAAAATGCTGTTACAAAGATTTATCAGTATATCTCCGGGACATTTCCCTGGCTTTCCCACCGTCACAATGGACAAACGAGACATGAAATAACATCAACAGATCAAGACGAAGCGAATGGAAGTACCCCCGGAGTCATAGCATGTGTAAATCGAGACGAAACATCTCTCTCTCCCCCGCCTGCTTGCGAAGGGGAGGGGCAGTTTACACACACACACACGCAGTTGCTGCATGCAGCAACGCACACACAGGGAGGAGATGGCAGAGAGAATGCACTCCCCTGAAAACTCCCCTTGAATTCCTCCAGACTCAGAAAATGTAAAAGTTCACTTTTTGGAGATCCATAGAAAAAGGGTGAAAATGGAAAAAAGTATTCCAAAATAGTGCCTCATAAGGCGGGTAGAGTCCCTTGAAAACTCCCCTTGAATTCCTCCAGACTCAGAAAAAGTCAAAGTTGACTTTTTGGAGATCCATAGAAAAAGGGTGAAAATGAAAAAAAGTATGCCACAGCATGGACTCGAACACGCGACCAACCGCATCCAGGGGCGAGCGTTAACGCAGTGAGCCACTGGACCTGAGTATTCAAACATGCCTACTTGTGCATCTTAGAAACTCTGAATTCACTAAATGTACAACTTTTTCTCCATCAAAATGAACAAATGAGACATTAAATAACATCTACAGATCAAGACGAAGCGAATGAAAGCGGTCCCAACCTCGTAGCTGTGAACAGCTGTGATCGCAGGAAAATGCTGTTACAAAGATTTCTCAGTATATCTCCGGGACATTTCCCTGGCTTTCCCACCGTCACAATGGACAAACAAGACATGAAATAACATCAACAGATCAAGACGAAGCGAATGGAGGTACCCCCGGAGTCATAGCATGTGTACATCGAGACGAAACATCTCTTTCTCCCCCGCCTGCTTGCGAGAGGGAGGGGCAGTTTACACACACACGCAGCTGCTGCATGCAGCAACACACACACAGGGAGGAGATGGCAGAGAGAACGCACTCCCCTGAAAACTCCCCTTGAATTCCTCCAGACTCAGAAAATGTAAAAGATCACTTTTTGGAGATCGATAGAAAAAGGTTGAAAATGAAAAAAAGAATGCCACAGCATGGATTCGAACACGCGACCAACCGCATCCAGGGGCGAGTGTTAACGCAGTGAGCCACTGGACCTGAGTACCCAAATATGCCTACTTGTGCATCTTAGACACTCTGAATTCACTAAATGTACAACTTTTTCTCCATCAAAATGAACAAATGAGACATGAAATAACATCTACAGATCAAGACGAAGCGAATGGAAGCGGTCCCAGTCTCGTAGCTGTGAACAGCTGTGATCGCAGGAAAATGCTGTTACAAAGATTTCTCAGTATATCTCCGGGACATTTCCCTGGCTTTCCCACCGTCACAATGGACAAACGAGACATTAAATAACATCAACAGATCAAGACGAAGCGAATGGAAGTACCCCCGGAGTCATAGCATGTGTAAATCGAGACGAAACATCTCTCTCTCCCCCGCCTGCTTGCGAAGGGGAGGGGCAGTTTACACACACACACGCAGCTGCTGCATGCAGCAACGCACACACAGGGAGGAGATGGCAGAGAGAATGCACTCCCCTGAAAACTCCCCTTGAATTCCTCCAGACTCAGAAAATGTAAAAGTTCACTTTTTGGAGATCCATAGAAAAAGGGTGAAAATGGAAAAAAGTATTCGAAAATAGTGCCTCATAAGGCGGGTAGAGTCTCTTGAAAACTCCCCTTGAATTCCTCCAGACTCAGAAAAAGTCAAAGTTGACTTTTTGGAGATCCATAGAAAAAGGGTGAAAATGAAAAAAAGTATGCCACAGTATGGATTCGAACACGCGACCAACCGCATCCAGGGGCGAGCATTAACGCAGTGAGCCACTGGACATGAGTACTCAAACATGCCTACTTTTGCATCTTAGACACTCTGAATTTACTAAATGTACAACTTGTTCTCCATCAAAATGAACAAATGAGACATTAAATAACATCTACAGATCAAGACGAAGCGAATGGAAGCGGTCCCAGCCTCGTAGCTGTGAACAGCTGTGATCGCAGGAAAATGCTGTTACAAAGATTTCTCAGTATATCTCCGGGACATTTCCCTGGCTTTCCCACCGTCAAAATGGACAAACGAGACATGAAATAACATCAACAGATCAAGACGAAGCGAATGGAGGTACCCCCGGAGTCATAGCATGTGTAAATCGAGACGAAACATCTCTCTCTCCCCCGCCTGCTTGCGAAGGGGAGGGGCAGTTTACACACACACGCAGCTGCTGCATGCAGCAACGCACACACAGGGAGGAGATGGCAGAGAGAACGCACTCCCCTGAAAACTCCCCTTGAATTCCTCCAGACTCAGAAAATGTAAAAGTTCACTTTTTGGAGATCCATAGAAAAAGGGTGAAAATGGAAAAAAGTATTCGAAAATAGTGCCTCATAAGGCGGGTAGAGTCCCTTGAAAACTCCCCTTGAATTCCTTCAGACTCAGAAAAAGTCAAAGTTGACTTTTTGGAGATCCATAGAAAAAGGGTGAAAATGAAAAAAAGTATGCCACAGCATGGACTCGAACACGCGACCAACCGCATCCAGGGGCGAGCGTTAACGCAGTGAGCCACTGGACCTGAGTACTCAAACATGCCTACTTGTGCATCTTAGAAACTCTGAATTCACTAAATGTACAACTTTTTCTCAATCAAAATGAACAAATGAGACATTAAATAACATCTACAGATCAAGACGAAGCGAATGGAAGCGGTCCCAGCCTCGTAGCTGTGAACAGCTGTGATCGCAGGAAAATGCTGTTACAAAGATTTCTCAGTATATCTCCGGGACATTTCCCTGGCTTTCCCACCGTCACAATGGACAAACGAGACATGAAATAACATCAACAGATCAAGATGAAGCGAATGGAGGTACCCCCGGAGTCATAGCATGTGTAAATCGAGACGAAACATCTCTCTCTCCCCCGCCTGCTTGCGAGGGGGAGTGGCAGTTTACACACACACGCAGCTGCTGCATGCAGCAACACACACACAGGGAGGAGATGGCAGAGAGAACGCACTCCCCTGAAAACTCCCCTTGAATTCCTCCAGACTCAGAAAATGTAAAAGATCACTTTTTGGAGATCCATAGAAAAAGGGTGAAAATGAAAAAAAGAATGCCACAGCATGGATTCGAACACGCGACCAACCGCATCCAGGGGCGAGCGTTAACACAGTGAGCCACTGGACCTGAGTACTCAAACATGCCTACTTGTGCATCTTAGACACTCTGAATTTACTAAATGTACAACTTTTTCTCCATCAACATGAACAAATGAGACATTAAATAACATCTACAGATCAAGACGAAGCGAATGGAAGCGGTCCCAGCCTCGTAGCTGCGAACAGCTGTGATCGCAGGAAAATGCTGTTACAAAGATTTCTCAGTATATCTCCGGGACATTTCCCTGGCTTTCCCACCGTCACAATGGACAAACGAGACATGAAATAACATCAACAGATCAAGACGAAGCGAATGGAGGTACCCCCGGAGTCATAGCATGTGTAAATCGAGACGAAACATCTCTCTCTCCCCCGCCTGCTTGCGAAGGGGAGGGGCAGTTTACACACACACACGCAGCTGCTGCATGTAGCAACGCACACAGAGGGAGGAGATGGCAGAGAGAATGCACTCCCCTGAAAACTCCCCTTGAATTCCTCCAGACTCAGAAAATGTAAAAGTTCACTTTTTGGAGATCCATAGAAAAAGGGTGAAAATGGAAAAAAGTATTCGAAAATAGTGCCTCATAAGGCGGGTAGAGTCCCTTGAAAACTCCCCTTGAATTCCTCCAGACTCAGAAAAAGTCAAAGTTGACTTTTTGGAGATCCATAGAAAAAGGGTGAAAATGAAAAAAAGAATGCCACAGCATGGATTCGAACACGCGACCAACCGCATCCAGGGGCGAGCGTTAACACAGTGAGCCACTGGACCTGAGTACTCAAACATGCCTACTTGTGCATCTTAGACACTCTGAATTTACTAAATGTACAACTTTTTCTCCATCAACATGAACAAATGAGACATTAAATAACATCTACAGATCAAGACGAAGCGAATGGAAGCGGTCCCAGCCTCGTAGCTGTGAACAGCTGTGATCGCAGGAAAATGCTGTTACAAAGATTTCTCAGTATATCTCCGGGACATTTCCCTGGCTTTCCCACCGTCACAATGGACAAACGAGACATGAAAAGACATCAACAGACCAAGACGAAGCGAATGGAGGTACCCCCGGAGTCATAGCATGTGTAAATCGAGACGAAACATCTCTCTCTCCCCCGCCTGCTTGCGAGGGGGAGG